>NC_052101.1:20676250-20983125 GCF_015852505.1 Tachyglossus aculeatus | reverse complement strand
GATTCACCCTCCCTTGACACCTGTTTGGCAAGTGAGAGGAGAAAATGGCCCTGGATCTGAGATTCAGCAAGACATGAGTCAACGGGGACAAAACAGGTCTTTTCGGTCACAAACCAACTCTGAGGGGTCTCAGCCCCGGATGGTGGTCCGGATCCCGGGGTCCCCGACTCCCGGCACAACCCTCTCACCCGGGGACTCCAGGATGAACTTCCAGAAACCAGAGAGGAGGAGCTGAACCAATGGTCAGTTAACCCTACCTCTAGCCATTAGTGGGATGATTCTTCCCCCGCCTCCCAAAAAATCTGAATAGTGACCAGAATAACGCTTCATTTGCATCCAAAGATGGACCTCAATATCTGTTCCTTCACTGGTACCTCCTTTGCGTTTTTTTGAATGTCAAACCGATAGGCATTATTTTATCTTTCGTTCCACACTTCAGTAGCTTATTCGAACCAATTCCTTGGAGTGCTTGTCTCCTTTGGTTTCAGTTGCAGCCTCTATGCAGATGGTCCCCAAATATATCACACTGGCCCTGGGCTCTTACCCTATCTGTCACCATTATGGGCAGGGAACGTGTCTGTTATTTCTATTGCATTGCACTCTCCCAAGTGCTTAGTACAGTGCTCTGCACCTAGTAAATGCCCATTCGTTCATTGTCATATTTATTCAGCGCTTACTGTGTGCAGAGCACTGTATTAAGTGCTTGGGAAAGTACAATACAACAATAAACAGTGACATTACCTGCCCACAGCAAGCTCACGGTCTTGAGGCGGGGAGACACAGCAATATAAATACGTAAAATGACAGATATAAACATAAGTGCTGTGGGGCTGGGAGGGGGTGAAGAGCGAAGGGAGCAAGTCAAGGCGATGCAGAAGGGCGTGGGGGATGAGAAAAGTGGGGCTTAGTCTGGGAAGGCCTCTTGGAGGAGGTGTGTCTTCAATAAGGCTTTGAAATACCACTGACTGATTGATTGAGTGATTTCCAAATTACTGTTCTGTCCATCCTCTGCATATTTTCAATCATCAAGGGAAGCTTGGATTAGGACCAAAGTATAACCATGTGGTTTGGGGGTCAGAGGGCTGGGGAGAAGAGAGAGATCAACTCTGAAAATGGAATTGGAAGAGGGTGTAGGCCGAACCCCAATCCATAAGTATATAAGAGTTTTGGGAAGGGAGTGGAAGTTTTCAATTACTATGTGGCTTTTGCCTATTATCTGCACCTTCCTGGCTAGCAATTCCAATGGATTAAGACTACGGGATTGTCTGGCAGATGCATTCTAGTAGAAAAGTCACAGAGAAGCAGCGTGGCTCAGTGGGAAGAGCATGGGCTTTGGAGTCAGAGGTCATGGGTTCGAGTCCCGACTCCGCCAACTGTCTGCTGTGTGACCTTGGGCAAGTCACTTCACTTCTCTGAGCCTCAGTTACCTCATCTGTAAAATGGGGATTAAGATTGCGAGCCCCACGTGGGACAACCCGATCACCTTGTATTCCCCCTGCAGCGCTTAGAACAGTGCTCTGCACATAGTAAGCGCTTAACAAATACCATCGTTATTATTATTATTAAAGTCAATGATAACAGTGATAACAACACTATATTCCAGAAGTGGAGCCAGGACCTGGTTTTCATTTTTATCTGTCCAAACTTAAAAGTGGGGTAAGTGTCTGGCAAGGGACTTAGAAAAAGATCTGGGGTTTTGAGATGACTATAAAATGAATATGAGTTAGCAATAGAATATTAATGCAAAACCTCTAAACTATAAATAAACTCATCCACTAGACTGAAAGCTCACTGTGGGTAGAGAATATGTCTACCAGCTCTGTTATATGGTTATATTGTACTCTCCCAACCGCTTAGTACAGTGCTCCGCCCACAGTCAGTGCTCAAAAAATACCATTGATTGATCGAGGCCCAAGATGTTACTGGATTTAACAGCGGCAGTTTGAGAAGCAAAGGTTAGTAAGTAATCCTTTTCCTACACACGGCACTGGTCAGATCCCTTTCAAGTTCTGTGTCTATTTTTGGTCAATGCACTTTAATGAGGATATGGAGAAACTAGAACAAGAACCAAAAGGAAAAAAAAAAGATTAAATAGTTTTTTTGATGGTATTTGATAAGCGCTTACTTTATGTCAAGAACTGGGCTAAGTGCTAGGGTACATGCAAGCTAATCAGGTCCCTGTCTTGCATGAGACTCATAGGAGGGAGAACTGTTTTACAGTTGAGGAAACGGAGGCACAGGGAAGTTAAGTGACTCGCCCAAGGTCACCAAGCAAGCAATTGGCAGAGCTGGGAATTTTACCTGTACCTATCTATTCTATTTTATTTTGTTAGTATGTTTGGTTTTGTTCTCTGTCTCCCCGTTTTAGACTGTGAGCCCACTGTTGGGTAGGGACTGTCTTTATATGTTGCCAACTTGTACTTCCCAAGCGCTTAGTACAGTGCTCTGCACACAGTAAGCGCTCAGTAAATACGATTGATTGATTGATTGATTGATCTTTGCCTCCGCTATCTCCAACTTCACATTTTTCGCTGGCTCGCGTAGAGATTGACTCCATGTTGGTGACCGGGGGAGATCACTCCCCTGGGGTTGGCATCAATCATCGCCTTTACCATTGTGTTTTGGGGGGCAGCCATATTTAAACCACCTTGCCCTATAAGTCAATTAATCAATGGTCTTTATTGAACATTTACTGTGAGCAGAGCACTCTACTAAGAGCTTGGGAGAGCCCAGTAAAACAGAGTTGGTAGACACGTTCCCTGCCCACGATGAGCTTACAATCTAGAGGGCTTGGAGTCTTAGAGCAGACAAGGGACCAGAGGGTGAGCCAAGATAATAATAATAATAATGGTGGGATTTATTAGGTGCTTACTATAATAATAATAATAATAATAATAATAATAATAATGGCATTTATTAAGCGCTTACTATGTGCAAGCCACTGTTCTAAACGCTGAGGAGGTTACAAGGTGATCAGGTTGTCCCACGGGAGGCTCACAGTCTTAATCCCCATTTTACAGATAAGGGAACTGCGGCACAGAGAAGTGAAGTGACTTGCCCAAAGTCACAAAGCTAAGTGGGGAGCTGGGATTTGAACCCATGACCTCTGACTCCAAAGCCCAGGCTTTTCCCCTGAGCCACGCTGCTTCTCACTTAATCAGGTTGGACACAATCCGTATATACTACTACTACTAATAATAATGATGGCATTTATTAAGCACTTACTATGTGCAAAGCACTGTTCTAAGTGCTAGGGGAGGTTGCAAGGTGATCAGGTTGTCCCACTGGGGGCTCACAGTCTTAATCCCCATTTCACAGATGAGGTCACTGAGGCCCAGAGAAGTGAAGTGACTTGCCCAAAGTCACACAGCTGACAAGTGGCGGAGCTGGGATTTGAACCCATGGCCTCTGACTCCAAAGCCTGTGCTCTTTTCACTAGGCCACGCTGCTTCTCTAGCTGGCAGAGAAAAATGAGGAAGAGGAGGCCACAGCCTCTACTGCCACTTCTGGGGTCCTTACCCGGTATCAGGGTCTGGCATAAGCAGGTCAATAATAATAATGATAGCATTTATTAAGCGCTTACTATGTGCAAAGCACTGTTCTAAGTGCTAGGGAGGTTGCAAGGTGATCAGGTTGTCCCACGGGGGGCTCACAGTCTTCATCCCCATTTGACAGATGAGGTAACTGAGGCCCGGAGAAGTGAAGTGACTTGCCCAAAGTCACACAGTTGACAAGTGGTGGAGCCGGGATTCGAACCCGTGACCTCTGACTCCAAAGCCCGGGCTCTTCCCACTGAGCCACGCTGCTTCTCCAGGGGGCTTCATCGATCTGTGCCGAAAGTTTTCTTTGAATCATCAGTTCTTTGGAAATCATCAGGATCTTAGTTCCTTTCTTCCTACGAAATTGGAAAATTGTCAGGCACTGGCCAGCTGAATAGCGACTGGAGACCATAATTTAAGTATTGAGGAAAATCATCTTCAAAGAAAAGACTTTATTAAGAAGAAAGAGCTAATGGTTCATTATATTATCAAATATGAGTTTTTCAAAAAAAAAATAGCACTCACTGTGATAATCCTTTGAACTAATGCACTAGCATTTAATATGATATAGCAAGGAACGATTCCACGATCATTATGTTATGAAAACAGCCAAGTTTTTGAAATGAGAGATTTAAAAAGGTCACATCTTGTCTTGGAAAAACTAACAGAATAAGTGACTCTTTAAGAATAAGAATATAAGAATAAGTGAAATGACTGAGGAAGAGTGACACTCTGTGGGGAAACAAAGAATGAACTAGGAGTTAGCGATTAATCCAGGATTTATATTGTTTCTTCCTTCCCTTTTCATTTGTCAGCTCCAGTAGGTTCCTTTATAATCCCAAAACAGCGTGGCTCGGTGGAAAAGAGCCCGGGCTTTGGAGTCAGAGGTCATGGGTTCAAATCCCGGCTCCGCCAATTGTCAGCTGCGTGACTTTGGGCAAGTCACTTCACTTCTCTGGGCCTCAGTGACCTCATCTGGAAAATGGGGATGAAGACTGTGAGCCCCCGTGGGACAACCTTGCAACTTCCCCAGCGCTTAGAACAGTGCTTTGCACATAGTAAGTGCTTAATAAATGCCATCATCATCATCATCACCATCCCCAGCTAGTACCAGAAAGAAAAACGCCCTTAACAATTTCATCAACACAAGTGACTGTCTAGTCAATCAATCAATCGTATTTATTGAGCGCTTACTGTGTGCAGAGCACTGTACTAAGCGCTTGGGAAGTACAAGTTGGCAACATATAGAGACAGTCCCTACCCAACAGTGGGCTCACAGTCTAAAAGGGGGAGACAGAGAACAAAACCAAACATACTAACAAAATAAAATAAATAGAATAGATATGTACAAGTAAAATAAATAGAGTAATAAATATGTACAAACATATATACATTTATACAGGTGCTGTGGGGAAGGGAAGGAGGTAAGATGGGGGGATGGAGAGGGGGACGAGGGGGAGAGGAAGGAAGGGGTTCAGTCTGGGAAGGCCTCCTGGAGGAGGTGAGCTCTCAGTAGGGCCTTGAGCTCTCAGTAGGGCCTTTAAAGCTTCTTCCAATCACAGCAGTTACAAGATCCACAATAATAATAATTATGGCATTTATTAAGCGCTTACTATGTGCCGAGCACTGTTCTAAGTGCTGGGGAGGTTACAAGGTGACCAGTTTGTCCCATGGGGGGCTCACAGTCTTCATCCCCATTTTCCAGATGAGGGAACTGAGGCCCAGAGAAGTGAAGTGACTTGCCCAAAGTCACACAGTCCTTCTGAAAACATAGTTTGAACTATCCACCCTTTTGCAGTCACTGAATTTTCCATCTCAAGATGTATCTTCAACTGCTAAAAAAGCCAAATCCCCGGAGACCACTGAAAGGGAGAGTGCGACTTTTTACTCTGTCTAGGCCTTCTTCTCAACTCCCCAGGGAAACTCACTTTTTTTTTTAAATCCCCCGGGGGAAAGAGGGCGACTTTGAAGATCCAGGGTGGTGAAACTGAGGCTTCACAGGCGGGATGGATCAACCAGGCCTGGAAGGTTTGGAAGCACCAAGCCTAATGGAACCCTGGAATATTATGAAATTGATTAAGATTTAAATTGTCCTTCTCCACATGCCTATAGTTAGTCAGTAGAGAAGCAGCATGTCCCACTGTTGGGTAGGGACTGTCTCTCTATGTTGCCAATTTGTACTTCCCAAGCGCTTAGTACAGTGCTCTGCACATAGTAAGCGCTCAATAAATACGATTGATGATGATGATGGATAGAGCATGGGCTGTGTGTCAGAAGGACATAATAATAATAAGGATGGCATTTGTTAAGCGCTTACTATGTGCAAAGCACCGTTCAAGCGCTGGGCATGAGTTCTAATCCTGGATCCTCCACTTGTCAGCTGTGTGGCCTCGGGCAAGTCACTTCACTTCTCTGTGTCTCAGTTCCCTCATCTGTAAAATGGGGATTAAAACTGTGACTCCTATGTGGGACAGGGACTGTGTCCAACCCAATTATTTTGTATCTATAGTAGTGCTTAGAACAGTGCCTGGCACATAGTAAGCGCTTAATAAACACCACCATTATGATTATTATTTTACAGGTGAGGAAGCGAAGCAATGGTGAAGTTAGGTGACTTACCCCTACTCCGACAGCAGGTATGTGGTGGATATGGGATGAGAACTCAAGTTCCTTGGCTTTCAGGCCTCTACTCTTTCCACCGGGACATCCTGCTTCAAGTTGCTTGGAATAGAGTCCATCAGATGTGGGAAGAAATAGGGCATTGATAACTTTGGATAACTGGAGTGAAGGGGACAAAAACTGGGTTTTAGATGGAGAAGTGGAAGCGGAGGCAACAGGTGTAAGCCACCCAGTCAAGTAGGTTGGAGAGGAATGAGAGAAGGGAGACAGGGAGAGAGCTGGGTGGTGCAGTGAGGATCAGAGAAGGGTTTTAAAAATAATAATAATAAGAATAATAATAATAATAATAATAATAATAATGGCATTTGTCAAGAGCTTACTATGTGACAAGCACTGCTCTAAGCGCTGGTGGGGGGGTACAAAGTAGGTTGTTCCACATTCATTCATTCATTCAATCGTATTTATTGAGCGCTTACTGTGTACAGAGTACTAAGCGCTTGGGAAGTCCAAGTCGGCAACATATAGAGACGGTCCCTACCCAACAACAGGCTCACAGTCTAGAAGAGGGAGACAGACAACAAAACAAAACATGGGGCTCACACTTCTAATCCCCACTTTACAAATGAAGTAACTGGGGCCCAGAGAACTTAAGTGACTTGCCCAAGGTCACAGAGTTGACAAGCGGCGGAGCCGGGATTAGAACCCGTGACCTCCGGCTCCCAAGCCCGGGCTCTTCTCACTGAGCCACGCTGCTTCTCTAGGCTTAGGGAGAGGTGGGTGGGTACTTTCTGGACTTCAGTCTTGTCTGTCTCATGGCTGACTTCTCGTTCACGTCCTCCCTCTGGCCTGGAACACCATCCCACTTCATATCTCCTATCTTCATATCTCATAACTCCTCACTCTCGGCTTCAAGGCTGTCCATCCATCCCCTCGCCCCCTCCTACCTCACCTCCCTTCTCTCCTTCTCCAGCCCAGCCCGCACCCTCTGCTCCTCTGCCGCCGCTCACCTCCTCACTGGGCCTCGTTCTTGCCTGTCCCACCATCGACCCCTGGCCCACGTCCTCCCCCTGGCCCGGAATGCCCTCCCTCCGCACATCTCTTCCTCCCTTCAAAGCCCTACTGAGATCTCACCTCCTCCAGGAGGCCTTCCCACACTGACCCCTCTTTTTCCTCTCCTCCTCCCCACCCCCCCGCCCTACCTCCTTCCCCTCCCCACAGCACCTGTATATACATTTGTACAGTTCTATTATTCTATTTTACTTGTACATATTTACTATTCTATTTTGTTAAAGATGTGCATATGGCTTTAATTCTATTTGTTCTGACGATTTTGACACCCGCTTACATGTTTTGTTGTCAGTCTCCCCCTTCTAGACTAGGAGCCCGTTGTCGGGTAGGGATCGTCTCTAAATGTTGCCGACCCATGCGCTTAGTACAGTGCTCTGCACACAGTAAGCGCTCAGTAAATACGATTGAATGAACGAATGAATGAATATCTGACAGACCACCATTCTACCCACCTCCAAAGCACAGCTCAAATCACATCTCCTTCAAGATGCCTTCCCTAAACTCTCTTTTTCTCCTATCTCTCCTTGCCTCTGCATCACCTATGCACTTGGATTTGTACCTCTTAAGCACTTTGGCATTCACTCCACTCCCCAACCCCATAGCACTTACTTACGTATCCATCTATCATTTGTTTTAATATCTGTAACCCCCTGGACTCTGAAAGCTCCTTGTGGGCAGAGATCATGTCCACCAACTCTATTGCATTATATTCTCCTTAAGTGCTTAGTACAGTGCTCTGCACTCAGTAAAGGCTCAAGAAATACGATCCATTGATTGAACTAGGAATATCTGGACAATTGGATCCCAAAGTGTTACAGGCCAGATTCATAGAGTGTTGCCTCCCTCCCATTCCCCACCATGGAAGAAAAACCCATTCCCCTGGTGAAGGTGGTCATGTCACTGTTAGGTAGGGACCGTCTCTATATGCTGCCAACTTGTACTTCCCAAGCGCTTAGTACAGTTTATTGAGCACACAGTAAGTGCTCAATAAATACGATTGATTGATTATTAGAACCCTGAGACTAGGTTCTCTTGCTACGGCTGGTTCTGCCTGGGGTAGTGGGTCTGGAGAACTGCCCCAAATGATCAGCAATGAACTATGACATTTTTTCCTCTTGGGTCAAAATTCAACCATTTTTTAAATACAGTATTTATTAAGCGCTTACAATGTGCCAGGTACTGTACTAATGCTGGGGGGGGGATACAAGCAAATCGGGTCGGACAACGGTCCCCGTCCCACATGGGACCATTTAAATTCCCCCTTTTACAGATGAGGTAACAGGCACAGAGACTATAAGCTCTTTGTGGGCAGGGATTGTCTCTATTGCTGTGTTGTACTTTTCACGCGCTTGGTACAGTGCTTTGCACACAGTAAGCACTCCATAAACACAATTGAATGAAAATATATACGTGCTTGGTACGGTGCTTTGCACACAGTAAGCACTCCATAAACACAATTGAATGAAAATATAGCGACTTGCCCATCTATCTGCTTCAGAATTCAAAAGCAATTTCTTGGTGGTCTGATACATTCTCTACCATGGTTTTTTTTTTCCATGTCTGTCTCTCCAGTTTATAATTTTAGCGAGACAAGCATTGTGGCTCTGTTTCTTTCTGTGTGCTCTTCCAAGCCTCTAATTCAGTGCCTCAGGTAACGTAGTCTCTTACTACATGCTTGCATGACGAGATTTGAGAACGTGGAAAGAAGTGCGTTGGGAAAACCAGGATTAGATCATATTTCCAGGAGGAGGAAACGACCCAGAGTCTCAAAGGAAGCTAAGCAGTCAAGGCGAATTAGGAGAGAGTAGAGAAAACACTCTTTTTGTCAAGAAGTCATTGGTGATCTTGGAGGGGATGTGGGAATCAATGGAGGGAAAGGTGTTGAAGACAGCTTGTAGGGAACCATGAGCATGAGCTTGGGAATCAAGCTCAGAGCTTGGGTTCTAAGCCCAGCTCTGTCACTTGTCGGCTGTGTGACCTTGGGCAAGTCACTTTACTTCTCTGGGCCTCAGTTATCTCATCTGTAAAATGGAGAGTAAGACTGTGAGCACCATGTGGGACAGGGACTGTGTCCAACCTGACCACCTTGTATCTACCCCAGCGTTTAGTACAGCATCTGGCACGTACTAAGTACTTAACAAATACCATTTTTTTTAAAAAAAAAAACAACCCTGCAAGAGGAGGGAGTCAGAGGAGAGGAATTGGAGGTGTTGTCAGATACACAAGCAACTCAATGAGTTTGGACAGGAATGGGAACGAGAATATGGCAATAACTGGAAGGTGAAGGGGGATCCAGAAAAGGCCTTTTTTTTTTTAGCATGGGGAAGACTTCATCATCATCATCAATCGTATTTATTGAGCGCTTACTATGTGCAGAGCACTGTACTAAGCGCTTGGGAAGTACAAATTGGCAACATATAGAGACAGTCCCTACCCAACAGTGGGCTCACAGTCTAAAAGACTTGGCTTGTTGAAGGTGGAGAGAAAGGAGCTATCAGGGAGTGAGCAGTTGAACATGGAGGTTAGGGAGTAAAGAGAAGCAGCGTGGCTCACTGGAAAGAGCCCGGGCTTTGGAGTCAGAGGTCATGGGTTCAAATCCCGGCCCCGCCAATTGTCAGCTGTGTGACTTTGGGCAAGTCACTTCACTTCTCTGTGCCTCAGTTCCCTCATCTGTAAAATGGGGATGGAGACGGTGAGACCCCCGTGGGACAACCTGATCCCTTGTAACCTCCCCAGCACTTAGAACAGTGGTTTGCAATCACTCAATCGTATTTATTGAGCACTTACTGTGTGCAGAGCACTGTACTAAGTGCTTGGGAAGTACAAGTCGGGAAGTACAAGTTTGCACATAGTAAGCACTTAATAAATGCCATCATTAATTAATGAATTAAAGAGTGTGAGCCAGTATTTCTAGCAGGTGGGAGGGGATGGGGTCAGTGGAGGGAGATTTTGAGAGTAGATGGGAGATCTCTGGAGTGATGACTGGGAAGGATGACGGTAGATGTTTCGGTGGGAGGGAATTGGGGAGGGAATTGGGGAACTTTGGGAAACTCACGCCTGATGGTTGGTGAGCTTGTCGGGAAGAGGAACTGGGGGGAATTGAGAAGAGGAAAAGGTTCAGGTAGATGGCCCATATAATAATAATAATAATAATAATGGCATTTATTAAGCGCTTACTACGTGCAAAGCACTGTTCTAAGCGCTGGGGAGGTTACAAGGTGATCAGGTTGTCCCACGTGGGGCTCACAGTTTCAATCCCCCATTTTACAGATGAGGTAACTGAGGCACAGAGAAGTGAAGTGACTTGCCCAAAGTCACACAGCTGACAATTGGCGGAGCCGGGGCTTGAACCCATGACCTCTGACTCCAAAGCCCGGGCTCTTCTCCACTGAGCCAGGGCAGGTGGTCAGCAGAGCTGTTGGCCGCTGACACCCACCAAAAATCACACTGAGGCTGGAGCTCGCAGAACGATTGACCCAAGGAGGAAGAATGAGAGCGAGAACCAGCATGGCCCAGTGGAACTAGAATGGGCCTGGGACTCAGAGGACCTGCGGTCTAATCCTGGCTTCCCCAAATAATAATGATAGCATTTATTAAGCGCTTAGTATGTGCAAGACACTGTTCTAAGCACTGGGGAGGTTACAAGGTGATCAGGTTGTCTCACGGGAGGCTCACAGTCTTAATCCCCATTTTACAGAGGAGGGAACTGAGGCACAGAGAAGTTAAGTGACTTGCCCAAAGTCACACAGCTAAGTGGGGGAGCTGGGATTTGAACCCATGACCTTTGACTCCAAAGCCCGGGCTCTTTCCACTGAGCCACGCTGCTTCTCCACATGCTTGTGGTGTGACTTTGGGCAAGTCACAAAACTTCTCTGTGCCTCAGTTTCCTCAACGGCAAAATGGGGATTCAATAGCTGTCTTCTTACACTATGAGCACCTTGCAAGATATGCAAGGCAGAGACTGTGTCCAACCTGATTAACTTATATCTACTTCAGCGCTTAAAACAGTGTTTGATACACAGTAAGCACTTAAGTACCCCCCAAAAAAAAGGGGGAGAAGGGAAAAGGTCCTTGCTCTTCCAAGGAATGATGCCATCCAGAGCTGCTAATGGATTAGAGAAGCAGCGTAGCTCAGTGGCAAGAGCACGGGCTTTGGAGTCAGAGGTCATGGGTTCAAATCCTGACTCTGCCACGTCTGCTGTGTGACCTTGGGCAAGTCATTTCACTTCTCAGCTTGTACTTCCCAAGCGCTTAGTACAGTGCTCTGCACAAAGTAAGCGCTCAATAAAGACGATAGATTCTCAGAGCCTCAGTTTCCTCATCTGTAAAATGGGGATGAAGACTGTGAGCCCCACATGGGACAACTTGATCACCTTGATCACCCCCAGTGCTTAGAACAGTACTTTGCACATAATAAGCGCTTAACAAATACCATCACTATTATTATTATTAGTAGTAGTATTCCCTGACTGGCCTAGCTTCTTTTTTTTAATGGTATTTGTTAATGGTATTTGTTCATTTTTTTAATGGTATTTGTTAATGGTATTTGTTCAATGTGCCAGGCACTGTTCCAAGCAGTGGTGTAGAAATAAGCTAATCAGGTTGGACACAGTCCCCTCCCATATGGAGCTCACAGTCTTCATCCCCATTTTCCAGATGAGGTAACTGAGGCACAAAGAAGTGAAATGACTCACCCAAGATCACACAGCCGACAAGTGGCAGAGCCCGGACTACAACCCAGGCCTTTGTGACTCCCACGGCCGTGCTCTTTCCAGCAGGCTGCACTGCTTGTTGTGGAGAGGGAATGTGTCTGTTTATTATTACCTTGTACTCTCCCGAGCGCCTAGTTCAGTGCTCTGCACACAGTAGGCGTGCAATAAATACGATTGAATGAATGAATGGATACTTTCAGGTTATAATGAGCCAAATTTTGGCTCATACTCTGGTTTTCTGTGACTTCTACCTTCGTGTTGGCTGGGGTGAAGCTGTGCGTACTTTGAATAAAGGTCGGTATTGACATCTCCGCTGGTTGGAATCGCTGCCCTTCCTCTTGTTGGCCTCCTCAGGATCCTGTTTGCAAGCTGAAGCAACCCCCCCACCCCACCCTCTTTTCCACCATGACCCCAAGGTGGAGGTGAACTTTCTGTGGGACAGGAGCTCCAGTCGGGTTTCATAAAATTGCCTTTTTATTGACCAACATCGTTCCAATAAGAAGGAGATTGGAATTCGTTATTTTTACCAATTACAATCCGAGAGAGCCCCTCAGGTCACAGGCCCAGGAAGACGCGGGATCGGTTTCAGACGGTAGGAGTGCAAAGCTCTCTCGGAAAGCCGTTGTTACTAGCTCGCCGCAGCGTTATTTTCTCTTTTAGAAAGCCTCAGAAGTTCGCAACGTAGCTTTAATCTTTCAGAAGTCAGACAGAATCGAGCAACAAAATAAAGGGTGGAAATTGGGAAAAGTCAGATCCACCATAGCCCAGTGGGTTCAGATGACCAAAAGCAAAAGAGAAACAGAAAGGATGTACATTTGGATCTGTAATCGCTGCATTTGGCAAGCGTCATCGCGAGATACTTTACATTTCCAAAAGAGCATTATACCGTGGAACTGGCCAAATCCTTCGGCAGTTTTTCTGGGGCTTGGAACCACGTGAACGAAGTTTTCGTGAGAACCTAAAACTGCTTACTGTAGTTCAGCGATCCCAATTCTACACTCCGTGTGTAATCTTGCGGATGTGTGTGCCGGGGTGGTGGGGGGGCGGTGGGGAGATCTCCGGGGCAAGTCAATTTGTAAAAAAAGGAAATTAAATATTAAAAAAAAATTAAAGCTGAAGTGATGAAGAAAAGCAATTCTGATTCTTCACGAAACAAACAGAATTTCTCCAAAATTAAATGATGTTTTATTTTTCCGTTTTCCATCGTGTGGAATTTGAATTTTCAAAAGCTTCACCTGGTCTTGTGGGTCGTTTTTGAAACACTACAGTCAAAACTGACTTTCGTTAGACACCTAGAAACAAAATATTGGGAACCACTAGATAGAAAACAAAAAAACATCCAAAATCCAAGCCAACTAACGAAGGGCCCCTGTTTGGCAGCTTTCGATTCTGAACCTGAAGTGTCCTGAACTTACTGGATTTGCCAGTGTCGTCTCTATAAAGTTGAAGGGGCACGGGGCGGGGGGCTTGGAATCCACGTCTTGAGCCCTAGTCCGACAGTTTTCCGCATAGAAATAAAGAAAGGAAATTAATGAAACGAAAACACAATAAAAAAGGAACATCTAAAACCTCGCGGGTGACTAGTGTTCCACACGGGAGATTAGTGGTAACTCGTCCTTCTAGTTAACCTTGTCCTGGAATATGTAAAGGTTATTTGTAGCTGCCACGGCTATGATGTTTTCTGAAGGGTGCCAAGCTGTATGTAAGATCTTTTTACTGAAGTCCAGACTGTCCACGCTAATCTCGTCTTTCCTCCGCTTGCCGCCCACGCAGACTTTGCGGGGTTTCAGGATGGCCCGAGGCTTGCTGTTTTCCCTCGAGGCCTCCAGGGTGACGTCCCGCTTGGTATTGCGGTCGAACATCCTGAAGAAGTTGTTGTAGGACCCCGTCATGATGACGCTGTAAGACAAGAGGGGCCGTAAGCTCCTCCGTTTGATGGTAAATTCTCAATTGTAGATTGTAAATAGCCTCACCCCCTCCTGCTTCACCTCACGGCTCGAACTACAATCCTGCCCACACGCTTCACTCCTCTGATGCCAAACCTATTCGCTGTACCCTGATCTCAGTCTATCTCATCGCCGACCTCTCAACCGCGTCCGACCTCTGTCCTGGACTGTCCTCCTTCCTCAGTTCTCCAGCCCAGCCCGCACCCTCTGCTCCTCTTCCGCTAATCTCCTCACTGTACCTCGCTCTCGCCTGTCCCGCCATCGACCCCCGGCCCACGTCCTCTCCCGGGCCTGGAATGGCCTCCCTCTGCCCATCCGCCAAACTAGCTCTCTTCCTCCCTTCAAGGCCCTGCTGAGAGCTCACCTCCTCCAGGAGGCCTTCCCAGACTGGGCCCCTTCCTTCCTCTCCCCCTCGTCCCCCCCTCCATCCCCCCCATCTTACCTCCTTCCCTTCCCCACAGCACCTGTATATATGTATATATGTTTGTACATATTTATTACTCTATTTACTTATTTTACTTGTACATATCTATTCTATTTATTTTATTTTGTTAGTATGTTTGGTTTTGTTCTCCGTCTCCCCCTTTTAGACTGTGAGCCCACTGTTGGGTAGGGAATATGTTGCCAACTTGTACTTCCCAAGCGCTTAGTACAGTGCTCTGCACACAGTAAGCGCTCAATAAATATGATTGATGATGATGACGACAGACGATGACTCTCCCCACCTTCAAAGCCTTATTGAAGGCCCATCTCCTCCAAGAGGCCCTCCTTTCCTCTTCTCCCACTCCCTTCTGCACCCCCCTGGGACTTACTCCCTTTATTCACTCCCCTCAGCCCCACAGCACTCACATACATATCTTGGTAGAGACACAGAGAAGCAGCGTGGCTCAGTGGGAAGAGACTGCGCTGGGGAGTCCGAGGTTCTAATCCCGGCTCCGCCACTTGTCAGCTAGGTGACTTTGGGCAAGTCACTTCACTTCTCTGGGCCTCAGCTACCTCATCTGGAAAATGGGGATTAAGACTGTGGGACAACCTGGTTACTTTGGATCTACCCCAGCGCTTAGAACAGTGCCGGGCACATAGCAAGCGCTTAACAAACGCCGTCATTATTATTATGTCTGAATTTGTTTATATTAATGTCTGTCTTCCCTTCTAGATTGTAAGATCGTGTGGGCAGGGTATATGTCTACCAACTCTGCTATATTGTTATAGCACTTAATACAGTGCTCTGCTCACAGTAAGCACTCAATAAACAGGATTGATTGATTGTAATAATAATAATAATAATGATATTTATTAAGCGCTTACTATGTGCAAACCACTGTTCTAAGCACTGGGGAGGTTACCAGGTGAACAGGTTGTCCCATGGGGGGCTCACAGTCTTAAATTCCTCAAGGACAGGGATTATGTCTTAACAACTCTATTGTAGTCTCCCAAGCCCTTAGTACAGTGCTCCGCACATAGTGAATGCTCAGTACCATTGACTGATTTACTGGGAGATGACAACTGGCTTGGTCTGAAACTCCCAGGATCCCTGAGTTCCCCCAGTGCAGCCTAACTGTGGGACACCCCCAGATTGGATAGATAATAATCATCATGTTGGTATTTGTTAAGCGCTTACTATGTGCCAAGCACTGTTCTAAGCACTGGGGGAGATACAAGGTCATCAGGTTGTCCCACGTGGGGCTCACGGTCTTCATTCCCATTTTACAGATGAGGTAACGGAGGCACGGACTTGCCCACCGTCACGCAGCTGACAAGTGGCGGAGCCGGGATTAGAACCCACAACCTCTGACTCCCAAGCCCGGACTTTTTCCACCAGGCCATGTTGCTTCTCAACAGATCCAGGGGTCCTCCGCATCTTCCGGCCTTACCTGAGTCCAGAACCAACCATCCCTCTTCCAACTGAGACCTTCTGACCATGTCCCAGTCATCATCATCATCATCATCATCATCATCATCATCATCATCATCATCATCAATCGTATTTATTGAGCGCTTACTATGTGCAGAGCACTGTACTAAGCGCTTGGGAAGTACAAATTGGCAACATATAGAGAGAGTCCCTACCCAACAGTGGGCTCACAGTCTAAAAGGGGGAGACAGAGAACAAAACCAAACATACTAACAAAATAAAATAAATAGAATAGATATGTACAAATAAAATAGAGTAATAAATATGTACAAACATATATACAAATTCATTCATTCACAGTCCAAATTCATTCATTCAATTGTATTTATTGAGCGCAAACTGTGTGCAGAGCACTGTGCTAAGCGCTTACATACTGACGGTCCAAGTGCTTTAATAGTAATTATGGTACTTGTTTAGCACTTACTATGTGTCAAACACTGCTCTAAGCCCTGGGGTGGATACAACCGAATCGGGTTGGACACGGTCCCTGTCCCACACAGGGCTCACACTCTCAATCCCCATTTTACAGATGTGGGAGTGGAGGCACAGAGAAGTGAAGCGACTTGCCCCAGGTCACACAGCAGACGTGAAGCAGCGTGGCTCAGTGGAAAGAGCCCGGGCTTTGGAGTCAGAGGTCATGGGTTCCAATCCCGGCTCCGCCACGTCTGCTGGGTGACCTTGGGCAAGTCACTTCTCTGAGCCTCAGTTACCTCATCTGTAAAATGGGGATTAAAAGATTGTGAGCCCCACGGGGGGCAGCCTGATCACCTTGTACCCCCCCCCAGCGCTTAGAACAGTGCTCTGCACATAGTAAGCGCTTAACAAATGCCATCATTATTATTATTATTATTATGTGGCAGAACTGGGATTAGAACCAAGTCCTTCTGATTCCCAGGCCCGTGCTCTAGCCACTAGGCCACGCTGCTTTCTTCCCTGGAAGCCTTTTACTACTCATCAATCGTATTTATTGAGCGTTTACTGTGTGCAGAGCACTGTACTAAGCGCTTGCACTGTACTGATTTGCCATGCGTTGCCCATTGGTATTCATGCCTCGGTACGAGGCTCTGATTTTTCTCTTGACCTGTTCTCCCACCATACCTCCAGCTCCTCCTCCACTCAGAAAACTGGGCAAAACGATCACATTTCAGGTGTAGGATGAGCAAATCAAGGCCTTTATCCGCAGTTCACACTCCCTCCCTCTCCTTCTCAGAGAGGAGGTTCATAGAGAGGGAAGAAAGACCCGAGAGGGGTTCCTTAAGAAGAGGAGAGGCGGCACTTCCCCGCCAAAGGCCACTTGGATCTCTAATTTGATTATTTCTTCAGTCTTTGTTAACAATCAGTCAATTGTATTTATTGAGCGCTTACTGTGTGCAGAGCACTGGACTAAGCGCTTAACAGAAACCACCTGCTTTCCTCACTATTCCAACCTCAAGGTCCATCACCAATCAACCAATCAACCATATTTACTGAGTTCTTGCACTGTACTGAGCGTTTGGGAGAGTAAGTACAATATAACAATGTAAGACTAGGCTAGACTGGATTACACTTCTGATGCCTTCAGGAAGCTCACGGACGAATAGAGAAGACAGCTACTGAACACTGTGTGACTTTAGGCAAGTCACTTCTCTGGGCCTCAGTTCCCTCATCTGTAAAATGGGGATTAAGACTGGGAGCCCTACGTGGGACAACCTGATCACCTTGTATCCCCCCCAGCGCTTAGAACAGTGCTGTGCACATAGTAAGCGCTTAACAAATACTATCACTATTATTATTATTATTATTCTCCAGCCCAGCCCGCACTGGAATGCCCTCCCTCCACGCATCTCTTCCTCCCTTCAAAGCCCTACTGAGAGCTCACCTCCTCCAGGAGGCCTTCCCAGACTGAGCCCCCTTTTTCCTCTCCTCCTCCCCATCCCCCCCGCCCTACCTCCTTCCCCTCCCCACAGCACTTGTATATATTTGTACAGATTTATCACTATTTTACTTGTACAGATTTACTATTCTATTTATTTTGTTAATGATGTGCATATAGCTATGATTCTATTTGTTCTGACGATTTTGACACCTGTCTATATGTTTTGTTTTGTTGTCCGTCTCCCCCTTCTAGACTGTGAGCCCCGTTGTTGGGTAGGGACTGTCTCTATATGTTGCCGACTTGTACTTCCCAAGCGCTTAGTACAGTGCTTTGCACACGGTAAGCGCTCAGTAAATACGATTGACTGAATGAACAAATGAATGAGTGGCCTGAAGTAGATATAAAGTAGATTAGAGAAGCAGCGTGGCTCAGTGGAAAAGAGCAAGGGCTTTGGAGTCAGAGGTCATGGGTTCAAATCCCAACTCCACCAATTGTCAGCTGTGTGACTTTGGGCAAGTCACTTAACTTCTCTGGGCCTCAGTGACCTCATCTGTAAAATGGGGATGAAGACTGTGAGCCCCCGTGGGACAACCTGATCACCTTGTAACTTCCCCAGCGCTTAGAACAGTGCTTTGCACATAGTAAGCGCTTAGTAAATGCCATCACTATTATTATTATTATAAGTGCAGTGGTAGAGGAAGTGTTTCTACCAACTCTGCTCTATTGTACTCTCTCAGGTGCTTAGTACAGTGCTCTGCACATGGAAAGCACTCAATAAATACGTCTGATTGATCGAGCTGGAGTGGCTGTCAGGACTAGAGCGGTGAGGAGGGTTACGGGTAGGACGGTTGGAACGTGGGCTGTTGAAGAGGAGGGAGAAAGGCATTTTTGGGAAGGAAACGATGGGAGCAATGTTGCAAAAGACTGTAGGAACGAGAAGCAGGTTTGCTCAGGCTGGTTGGAGAACGATTATGGGTAAAGCCCATAATCGAAGCATCACTTTGATAAGAACGGCGACTTTGAGATTTCTGAAGAATCAATCATATTTATTGAGCGCTTACTGTGTGCAAAGCACTGTACTAAGAGCTTGGGAAGTACAAGTTGGCAACATATAGAGACAGTCCCTACCCAACAGTGGGCTCACAGTCTAAAAGGGGGAAAAATATATATATATATAAAAGGCATACAAGAAGAAGGAGTGACAGGCTCATGCTGATGCTTGGGGAATTTGACTCTTGTTGCTGAGGAGAGGATAAACTGGCGAGGGAAGAGACTGCTGCTGGGGAGACCAGCAAGGCGGCTGTTGCCACCACCCAGGTGCCAACTGATGAGAGAGTGTGAGCTAGGATTGGGACTCTAAAAGTGGAAAGGGATATCTATTCATTTTATTTTGTTAGTATGTTTGGTTTTGTTCTTTGTCTCCCCCTTTTAGACTGTGAGCCCACTGTTGGGTAGGGACTGTCTCTATATGTTGCCAACTTGTACTTCCCAAGCGCTTGGTACAGTGCTCTGCACACAGTAAGCACTCAATAAATACGATTGATTGATTGACTGACTGACCCAGGGAGATGCTTGAGGAGTGACCAGCCAAAAAGTAACCTGAAGGACGGGCAGACGGATCAGATGAGGGGATGGTGGGGGATAAGGAAAGAAAAAAGAAAAGTGCTTTGCACATAGTAAGCTCTTAATGAATGCCATCATGATTATTATTTTAAAAAAAGGCTTAGAGAAGGAACGTGGCCTAGTGGAAAGAGCACGGGCCTGGGAGCCCGATGACCTGGGTTTTAATCCTGGCTCTGCCACTTCCTTCATTCAATCGTATTTATTGAGCCCTTACTGTGTGCAAAGCACTGCACTAAGCGCTTGGGAGAGTACAATATAACAACAGACACATTCTTGCCCAAAGCGAGCACACAGTCACAACAGCTCACATTAATATAAATAGATAAATACATAAATTACAAATATATTCAGATATATACAGATACTGGTTTTGTGTGACCTTGGGCAAGTCACTTCGCTTCTCTGTGCTTCACTCATCTCGTCTGTAAAATGGGGATTAAAACTGTGAGCCCTTACAAATATATTCAGATATATACAGATACTGGTTTTGTGTGACCTTGGGCAAGTCACTTTGCTTCTCTGTGCTTCAGTCACCTCGTCTGTAAAATGGGGATTAAAACGGCGAGCCCCAGGTGGGCCATGGGCTGGGTCTAACCTGATGTCCTTGTATCTATCTCAGGGCTTGGTACAGTGCCTGGAACATAATAAGCGCTTAACAAATACCATTAAAAAAAAAAAGGCAGGAGTCAAAGATTGGCTTTGAGAATCTATGGCAGAGGAGCTGTCTTTTTTTTGGACAGCTAATTTCATCTGTAAAATGGGGATTAAAACGGCGAGCCCCATGTGGGCCATGGGCTGGGTCTAACTTGATGTTCTTGTATCTATCTCAGGGCTTGGTATAGTGCCTGGAACATAATAAGCGCTTAACAAATACCATTAAAAAAAAAAGGCAGGAGTCAAAGATTGGCTTTGAGAATCTATGGCAGAGGAGCTGACTTTTTATTGGACAGCTAATTTCATCTGTAAAATGGGGATTAAAACTGCGAGCCCCAGGTGGGAGATGGGCTGGGTCTAACCTGATGTCCTTGTATCTATCTCAGGGCTTGGTACAGTGCCTGGAACATAATAAGCGCTTAACAAATACCATTAAAAAAAAAAAGGCAGGAGTCAAAGATTGGCTTTGAGAATCTATGGCAGAGGAGCTGTCTTTTTTTTGGACAGCTAATTTCATCTGTAAAATGGGGATTAAAACGGCGAGCCCCATGTGGGCCATGGGCTGGGTCTAACTTGATGTTCTTGTATCTATCTCAGGGCTTGGTACAGTGCCTGGAACATAATAAGCGCTTAACAAATACCATTAAAAAAAAAAGGCAGGAGTCAAAGATTGGCTTTGAGAATCTATGGCAGAGGAGCTGAATTTTTATTGGACAGCTAATTTCATCTGTAAAATGGGGATTAAAACTGCGAGCCCCATGTGGGACATTGGCTGGGTCTAACCTGATGTCCTTGTATCTATCTCAGGGCTTGGTACAGTGCCTGGAACATAATAAGCGCTTAACAAATACCATTAAAAAAAAAAGGCAAGAGTCAAAGATTGGCTTTGAGAATCTATGGCAGAGGAGCCGTCTTTTTATTGGACAGCTAATGTGGCTGGCTAATTCTCACCTGTTGCCTGACTGTCATCTTTAACAGGCAATTAGCACTTTCGCGAAGGCAGAGCTTTGGGAAACACCCACAGTGAGGAGAAATGGTATTTGAAAAGCCCTTACAATGTGTCGAGCACTCTCTCAAGGACCATTTCTCCTCACTATGGGTGTTTCCCAAGGCACTGCCTTCATGAAGGTGCTAATTGCCTGTTAAAAATGACAGTCCAGCAAAAAGAAAAAATTAACCAGCCATGTCGGCTGTCCAATAAAAAGTCTTCCCCGAGAAGCACAGTAGCCTAGTGGAAACAGCACGGCCCGGGAAGTGAAATGATGTGGATTCTAATCCTGCCTCCACCACTGGTCTGCTCTGTGATCCTTGTAGACTGTGAGCCCGTTGTTGGGTAAGGACCGTCTCCGTATGTTGCCGACTTGTACTTCCCAAGCGCTTAGTCCAGTGCTCTGCACACAGTAAGCGCTCAATAAATACGACTGACTAAATGATCCTGGGCAAATCACTTAACTTCTCTGTGCCTCAGTGACCTCATCTTTAAAATGGGGATTAAGACTGTGAGCCCCATGTGAGACAGGAGCTGTGCCTGACCTGATTAGCTTGGATCTACCCCAATGCTTAGAACAGTGCTTGGCACATAGTGGGTGCTTAAATACCAAAAGGATTATTATTATAGTGAGGAGAAGGAGCATCTCCAAAGATAATAGCGAGTGAGCCAAGGAAAGTGAGAACGGAGAGGATTTTTAGCCAGTGAGAGGGACTAATGGTTTAGTATTTAGAAGTCAACCAGGATTTGGAGGTGAGAAGGTCACCGATGAGAAAGGACATCATGGGTGCTTGTTTCATGTGACTGGGTGTTATTCATTCATTCATTCATTCATTCAATTGCACTTATTGAGCGCTTACTTTGTGCAGAGCACTGTACTAAGTACTTGGGAAGTACAAAGCGCTTGGGAAGTACAAAGGCACTTTGTTATGTGTTATGAAGAGAAGCAGCGTGGCTCGTGAAAAGAGCCCACGCTTGGGAGTCAGAGGTCGTGGGTTCTAATCCCGGCTCCGCCACTCGTCAGCTGTGTGACTTTGGGCAAGTCACTTCACTTCTCTGTACCTCAGTTCCCTCATCTGTAAAATAGGGATTAAGACTATGAACCCCACATGGGACAACCTGATTACCCTGTATCTACCCCAGTGCTTACAACAGTGGTTGGCACATAGTAAGCACTTAACAAATATCATTATTATTATTTATTTTGGGGGGAAGGGTTCCTAAATGCCTGCCTTTTGACGCTCAGGATTCTCATCCTGCCACACACTGAGAGGAAGGGAAGATGGACTCAGGAAAGAGGAGAGGAAAAGATACTGAAGAGAGACATCTTAAACCCCCCGCCGCCCGTAATGCTCCTCACCTGTCGGAACCATTCCACACGCACTCAAATTTGTCGAATATGCAGTCGTTTTCGTAGAGGGAGCACAGCTTGCTTCGGAGATAATCATGAACCTAGTTGAGAAATACAAATAGAGAAGAATCTATCAATCACCCGTTTGTTGACTTTTAGACTGTGAGCCCACTGATGGGTAAGGGCTGTCTCTATATGTTGCCAACTTGTACTTCTCAAGCGCTTCGTACAGTGCTCTGCACACAGTAAGTGCTCAATAAATACGATTGATTGATTGAAATGGACATTTCACATGGCCACATCTATAAATTATATACTACAGAAGCAGCGTGGCTCAGTGGAAAGAGCCCGGGCTTTGGAGTCAGAGGTCATGGGTTCAAATCCTGGCTCTGCCAATTGTCAGCTGTGTGACTTTGGGCAAGTCACTTCACTTCTCTGGGCCTCACTTACCTCATCTGTAAAATGGGGATTAAGACTGTGAGTCCCCCCCGTGGGACAACCTGATCACGCTGTAACCTCCCCTGCACTTAGAACAGTGTTTAATAAATGCCATCATTATTATAAATTATATATGATAATCTATTTATCAATAATAATAAATGGGGTATTTGTTAATAATAATGTTGGTTATTATTGGTTGGTTGGTTATTGGTTTTTATTGGTTGGCTAACATAGTAAGTTAAGCACTTACTATGTTTCATGTGCTGGGGCGGATACAAGTAAATCAGGTTAGACATAGTCCCTTTCCCACGTGGGGCTCACAGTCTCAATCCCCAGTTTACAGATGAGGGCATTGAGGCCCAGAGAAGGGAAGTGACTTATCCAAGGTCACACAGCAGATCAGTAGCAGAGCCGGAATTAGAACCCATGACCACATTTACTCATATTAATAAATTGGTTGTTTATTTATGTGACACATTAATTATATTTGTATTTTAAACTGTATTGTATTTATTTATTATATATGTTACATTATATCTATATTAATGTCTGCCTCCCCCCTCTAGACTGTACGCTCGGGGTGGGCAGAGAAGATATCTGCCAAATCTGCGCAGTGAACTCTCCCAAATGTTTACTACAGTGCTCTGCACACAGGAAGCGCTCAGTAAATACCACTGTTGACAATGATGACGACACATCCTAGAATCAGTTTTAGTGCCTCCTCAAACAAATCCTGCAAGAGCTGATGAAGAAATGGAGTTTTGGGTGGCGGGGCTGGGGCAACTCACCAAACCATGTGTATTCCTCCCCCTTTTAGACTGTGAGCCCACTGTTGGGTAGGGACTGTATATGTTGCCAACTTGTACTTCCCAAGCGCTTAGTACAGTGCTCTGCACACAGTAAGTGCTCAATAAATACGATTGATTGATTGATTAAGCCACGCTAAAATGAATTGTGGAAGGTTTCCTGGAGGAGATGTGATTTCAGAAAGGCTCTGAAGGTGGGGTGAGGTTTGTTCTGGTGGATCTGAAGAATTGCAAGGCAGCTGATTAGCATTTCATTCATTCATTCAACCATATTTATTGAGCGCTTACTGTGTGCAAAGCACTGTACTAAGCGCTTGGGAGAGTACAATATAACAACAGACACATTCCTGCCCACAAGGAGCCCACAGTCTAGAGACTAGCTCACAGGGCAGCCTGTGCCTTGGGAGAGAAGGTAGCATTGTGCCCTTTTTTCTGTCATTGCTGGGCATCACCCTCAAATATTCATTTTATTGTCAGCCATAATAATAAGGTTGGTATTTGTTAAACGCTTACTACGTGCCAGGCACTGTTCTAAGCACTGGGGTAGATACAAGATAATCAGGTTATCCCACGTGGGGTTCACAGTCTTCATTTTACAGATGAGGGAACTGAGGCCCGGATAAGTTAAGTGACTTGCCCGTGGTCACACAGCTGACAAGGGGCGGAGGCGGAATTAGAACCCACGACCTCGGGCTCCCCAGGCCGTGCTCTTTCCACAGAGCCACGCTGCTTCTCATAATGACAGTCTTCTCAACCACACTGACATACCGGGTGGAACACACACAAAGATCTGCGTAAATTCTTGAATGTACAGCCCATAATCAATCATCAATCAATCAATCGTATTTATTGAGCGCTTACTGTGTGCAGAGCACTGTACTAAGCGCTTGGGAAGTACAAGTTGGCAACATAAAGAGACGTGCTACCCAACAGTGGGCTCACAGTCTAGAAGGGGGAGATAGGGAACAAACAATTCACCAGAAGTGAAACGGAAGAGAAAAATCAGGTTTGTTAAAAGTATTCATCTCTAAATCATCACCCCGTTCCTCTCACTTTTCCGGGCAGGAAGGACTGCCCCGTTAATGCTATTTCTTAGGTTCTCATTGCAAATGAGAATTAGGTTTTGGCAATAAGGGAGTCACAAATCCTCAATGAAAAGCAAACACTCCAAGTGGTTGACATTTTGCTAGTCAAGGGAATTAGAACTGGGGATTGAATTGGACTTTACAGTTGTAGTCCAAATGTACAAAAAAAAAATACGCTCTGAGTTTCAACAAACTTTAGAAGTTCATTCAAATAGGGGTAAATACGGCACTCATTAACCAATCGCGACGGGAATTTTTTTTGCGGGATTTGTTGAATACATTTGTCCTAATCATCATCAATCGTATTTATTGAGCGCTTACTGTGTGCACAGCACTGTACTAATCACACTCTTTGGGATCTCGCTGACTTTAATCACGCCTTTCTCAGACTCTTGCCAGTCTATCTCATTCAGACGCTTAAGCAGCGTGGCTCGGTGGAAAGAGCCCGAGCTTGGGAGTCATAGGTCGTGGGTTCTAATCCCGGCTCCGCCACATGTCTGCTGTGTGACCTTGGGCAAGTCACTTCACTTCTCCGTGCCTCAGTTACCCCATCTGTAAAATGGGCATTAAGACTGTGAGCCCCACGTGGGACAACCTGATCACCTTGTATCCCCCACAGTGCCTAGAACAGTGCTTCACACAAAGTAAGTGCTTAACAAATGCCATTATTATTATTATTATTGTTATTATTATTACTATCTTGGTTGTTGTCATTCCCCTGTGTCACCTGATCTCATCCTACTCTCTCTATTCTCCCCACCATGGCAGGGTGAGGGTGAGGGCAGTAAACTCTGTCGCCTGTGAAGCTCACAGTCTGCGAGGAAGGGGGGGAAGGAGAATGGATATTGAATCCCCATTGTACAGATGAGGAAACTGAGATAAAGCGAAGTAAAGTGACTGGCCCAAAGTCTCACAGCAGGTAAGAGTTGGAGAAGCAGCAAGGCCTCATGGATAGAGTATGGGACTAGGAGTCAGAAAGAACTGGGTTCTAATCCCAGTTCCACCACTTCTCTGCTGTGTGACCTTGGTCAAGTAACTTCACTTATCTGGGCCTCAGTTTCCTCATCTGTAAAATGGGGATTAAGACGATGGGTCCTGCTAAGGACAGGGACTGTGTCCAACCCAATCTGCTTCTATTGACCCCAGAGATTAGTACAGAGCCTGGTATAGAGTAAGCGCTTAACAAATCAATCAATCAATCAATCAATCGTATTTATTGAGCGCTTACTGTGTGCAAAGCACTGTACTAAGCGCTTGGGAAGTACAAGTTGGCAACATATAGAGACAGTCCCTACCCAACAGTGGGCTCACAGTCTAAAAGGGGGAGACAAATACCACCATTATCATTATTCTTATTAGCCAAGATTAGTACCCAGGTTATCTCTTTCCTGTAGGCCATGCTGCTTGTCTTTGAAGCAGAACAAGAGTATCTATAGTTTCAGAGCAGAAACACTAACCCCCAGGCAAAACACTGATTATATCTCTTATCCACTTAGCAAACCTGACCATTCATTTTAAGATGTCATTAAAAGAAAATTGTGATTTTTCACACAGCCCCTACCAATTCTGTAACAGTGTTGACAGACATGTCCCCTGCCCAGAAGAAGCTTAGTCTACATGGGAATATGGACATTAAAAAGGGAAGCAGTGCTTAACAAATACCATGAAAAAAAAGCAGCATGGTTTAGAGGAAAGAGCACACGCCTAGAAGTCAGAGGCCCTGAGTTCTAATCCCGGCTCCACCACTTGTCTGCTGTGTGACCACAGGCAAGTCACTTCACTTCTCTCATCTGCAAACAGGAATTCAATACCTGTTCTCCCTCCTACTTAGACTGTGAGCCCCATGTAGGACCTGATTATCTTGTATCTATTCCAGCCCCTCATACAGTACTCGACCTATAGTAAGCACTTAGCAAATACCACAATTATTATTAATAATAAAATTATGGCTATGCATGTAATAATAATAATAATAATGATGATAACTTGTTAAGCGCTTCCTATGTGTCAAGCACTGTTCTAAGTGCTGGGGGGATACAAGGTGATCAGGTTGTCCCACATGGGGCTCACAGTCTTAATCCTCATTTTACAGATGAGGTCACTGAGGCACAGAGAAGTTGACTTGCCCAAAGTCACACAGCTGACAAGTGACCCAGTTGGGATTTGAACCCATGACCTCTGACTCTTTCCACTGAGCCATGCTGCTTCTCATAAGGTGTTACAAGGCTGAGGGTGAGGTGAATAAAAGGTGCAAGGATGGCTTCCTAGTGACAAGTCCCTGGGCCTCCAACCTCAGCCCCTTAACATCATGCTTATAGAGAAGCAGCATGGCTTAGTGGAAAGAGCACGAGCTCGGGAGTCAGAGGTCATGGGTTCTGATCCCCAGCTCTGCCACTTATCAATCAATCAATCATATTTATTGAGCGCTTACTGTGTGCAGAACACTGTACTAAGCGCTTGGGAAGTACAAGTTGGCAACATATAGAGACAGTCCCTACCCAACAGTGGGCTCACAGTCTAAAAGGGGGAGACAGAGAACAAAACCAAACATACTAACAAAATAAAATAAATAGAATAGATATGTACAAGTAAAATAAATAAATAAATAAATAGAGTAATAAATATGTACAAACATATATACAGATATAAAGCACTGTTCTAAGCGCTGGGGAGGTTCCAAGGTGATCAGGTTGTCCCACAGTGGGCTCACAGTCCTAATCCCCATTTTACAGATGAGGCAACTGCTGGGTGACTTTGGGCAAGTCACTTCACTTCTCTGGGCCTCAGTTACCTCATCTGTAAAATGGGGATTAAGACCGTGAGCCCCGCGTGGGACAGCCTGATTACCTTGTATCTACTCCAGCGCTTAGAACAGCGCTTGGCAATAGTAAGCGCTTAAAAAATACCATCATTTTTATCATACCTCTACCACTGAGTCAGACCATATGGAAGGAAAAAAAAACCCAAACCCATTATGGTTCTGTGTTCATTTTCCACGTTTCGGACACCCAGGAGAGCTGGAGGGTGCGGCACCATACCTTACCTGGTAGGTCTCAATGGGCCTGTTCTCCATGTTCATGTCCCACACTTTGACAGTGAGATAATCCCTGGACATGAGATATCTCCCACTGTGACTGAATTTCACGTCCGAGATGGAAGAGATGATCTCCGAAAAAAACGACCGGTTACTTGGGTCTTCGGGTTCTTCAAAAACTACAGGACAAAGGAGAACGATAAGAAAACAGATGCATCTCTGTAAACTGGCTAGGCAATTATTATTATTATGTGCCATTGCACTGTTTCCGATTCACAGCGACTCCATAGATGTATTTTCTCCAGAACGTCCTGTCTTCTGCCATAATCCCTAACCTTTCTAACGGTTCTTCTGTTATTGTTGTTATGGTCTCTATCCAACTAGCTTTGTGCATTTAGCTTTAATTCCATTTGTTCTGACGACTTGACACTTGTCCACATGTTTTGTTTTGTTGTCTGTCTCCCCCTTCTAGACTCTGAGCCTGTTTTGGGGAGTTTATTTTACTTGTACATATCTATTCTATTTATTTTATTTTGTTAATATGTTTTGTTTTGTTCTCTGTCTCCCCCTTCTAGACTCTGAGCCTGTTGTTGGGTAGGGACCATCTCTATACGTTGCCAACTTGTACTTCCCAAGCGCTTAGTACAGAGCTCTGCACACAGTAAGCGCTCAATAAATACGACTGAATGAATGAATGAATGAACTAGCTGCCAGTCTCCCTCTTCCACGTTTTCCCTGGACTTTTCCTAGCATTAGTGTCTTCTCCAGAGAGGCAATATCTATACGTTGCTCTATATTCCAGCCAGCCAATTTGGGCTCAATTCCTGAGGCTGTAGATTGGGGCAGTGAGATAGCAAATTAGACCGCTGTACTTATTGAATGTTAGATGCTGTTCAGAATCCGTTATTCCCTTCATTATTACTATTCAGTAGGTGGCTTCTTGTCTGGTGGGATGCCACTTTTAGTAGCTTTGTTCTGGCTGCAATGGGGTGGGGGGGGACCCACAGCTCATCCTTCAGATGATGGGGCGACCCTGAGTGTAGTTAATATGGCTTGCTTTCCTACTACTTAAGGATCAGCAACAGATTCCAACTAGTGGATAGAGCACAGGCCTGGGTGTCAGAAGGACCAGGGTTCGAATCCCGGCTCCACCACTTGTCAGCTGTGTGACTCTGGGCAAGTCACTTCACTTCTCTGAACCTCAGTTACCTCAACTGTAAAATGGGGATTAAGACTGTGAGGCCCACGTGGGACGGGGACTGAGTCCAACACGATCGGCTTGAATCCACCCCTGCACTTGATACAATGTCTGGCACAAAGTAAGTGCTTAACAAATACCACAATTATTACCACTATTGACCCAGGTGCTGAGGAATATGAATGTGAACATTTACTGGGGTGAGGATTGTATCCTACTTGAATGCCTTGTATCTACCCCAGCGCTTAGTACAGTGCTTGGCACAAAATAAGTACTTAATAACCAATCAATCATATTTATTGAGTACTGCGAAGCACTTGAGAGGGAACAATATAACAGACACACTCAGCAACAAGCAACCCACCTCCGCCTGGCTTTTCATTCATTCAATCATATTTATTGAGCGCTTACTGTGTGCAGAGCACTGTACTAAGCACTTGCTGATCTCAGCTGATGCGGGAGAAGCAGCATGGCTCAGTGGAAAGAGCACAGGCTTGGGAGTCAGAGGTCATGGGTTTGAATCCTGGCTCAGCCACTTGTCAGCTGTGTGACCTTGGGCAAGCCACTTAATTTCTCTGTGCCTCAGTTACCTCATCTGTAAAATGGGGATTAGGACTGTGAGCCCCAAGTGGGACAACCTGATCACCTTGTATCCCCCCCAGCGCTTAGAACAGTGCTTTGCACATAGTAAGCGCTTAACAAATACCACCATTATTATTTTTAGATTTGCTCATCACTCAAACATTTAAGGCAGTCTCCAGGGCAGTCACGTCTTCATATGTTGCCAACTTGTACTTCCCAAGTGCTTAGTACAGTGCTCTGCACACAGTAAGCGCTCAATAAATACGATTGATTGATTGATTCACACATTGACAGGTAAACTCTTCCCAGTAGAGTGTCATCCTGATTGGTGGTACAGTGCTGAGGAGATCATTGCAGTGTCTGGATTTCTTTGGGATTCTTTCTTGGTGACGAGGGGGGCAAAATCTTTACTCCTTAGTGATGATGGGTGTACACATACACTTTTCAGGGACGCACAGAAGTCCTTGGTTTGCCTTCCGTCTGCGTAGCCTTGAAACTCTTCAGGCCTGGCATCTCACCGTTTGGCAAGCAAGCTTCTTAGGTTAATTTATTCCGTGACATAGGTTTTCATATAACCACACACAGCTGACAAATGATCACTACACATGCGCACACGTGTGCACGCACACACACACACACAGATATATGACTCCAGGGAACATGGATTTCTTTGGTCTGCATTTTGATTAAACACTGATGGTTATTAAATATCTCCACTGGAGAATCCACCTTTCAAAGCCAATGTTGCTTTTCATTTAGAATTTTGATGAGCTGTCTCAATTCCGCATCACCTAACTGCTGGGCCGCACTTGACTAAAGTGCTACCCAAACCTGGAGAAAAATCAAGAGGAAATACCAAGGGAGAGATCAAACTGAGCTTGTTTTTCCGATGGCTTGGATGTGCAGAGAGAACTGGAGGGATACTGCTGCCGCTGAATACCCAGAAATCCCAGATAAGGACTATGGCTGCTTTGGGAAACTCAAATTTTTAAAAGTTTGCCGCTTAATTACAAACTGGAAGTGGAACAGGAATCCTGGCCATCCCGATGAATCTTGAAGCAAGACAGCAGTGCTGCAACTAATGATTTTCTTGGTTTTGGATGAGGGATCAGAATCTTCCAGCACCAAACCAAATCTTCCTTCCCGTCTAAAGCACAGTTCAATATCGACTTCATCTTTTTTGACAACACAACTGCACTGACCCCCACCAGGTTATTTTTCGAAGATAGCGCATGTTTAGCATTATTGTCTTGGGTCCCTCGGTGGGCTTAGGAAGAATACAAATGCAGCAGCCTTGGCAGATTCAGAAATCAGGAAGACAGTGTGTCACAACTCAGGGCTAACACTCTTGAAGATTTATCTCAAAAATCATTTTTATGAATTCCTACTCCAGATCCAGTTTATAAAATCAACTCAGAGTTAACGGCAGGAGTAGACTGCGTGTGTCGAAGGGTTTCCACTTGAAGGAAGTCCTATTTTCAGGCATTTCAATGCTTTATTGTTCAAAACCCCTTAAATCCCCACTAGCAAATTGGAAGGGGACAGTAATAATGATGATGATAATAATGGCAACGATAATAATAACAACGAGAAGCAGAATGGCCTAGTGTAAAGAGCTTGGGCCTAGGTGTCAGAGGACTGGTTCTAATCCTGCCTCCACCTCTTGTCTGCTGCGTGACCTTGGGCAATTCATTTAATTTCTTTGTTCTGCAGTTCCCTCCTCTGCAAAATGAGGATTCAATAACAGTTCTCCCTCCTACTTAGTCTATGAAGCCCCTGTGGCACCTGATCATCTTGAATCTACTCCAGGACTTGGAATAGTTCTTGACACATAGTAAGCACTTAATATCATTAGTGTTAATTATGTGATAATAATAATAATTAATAGCAATTGTGGTACTTGTCAAGCGCTTACTATATGCAAAGCACTGAATTAATGCTAAGGTAGATAGAATACAAGCAGATCAGACACAGTCCCTGTTCCACAGCGGATGCACAGTCTAAGGGGAAAGAAGAACAGGTATTTTGCCACCATTTTACAGATGAGGTCTGCAGAAGTTAGGTGACTTGCCTAATGATAATAATAATAATAATGATGATGGTATTTGTTAAGCGCTTACTATGTGCCAATTTATTTATTTTATTTTGTTAGTACGTTTGGTTTTGTTCTCTGTCTTCCCCTTTTAGACTGTGAGCCCACTGTTGGGTAGGGACTGTCTCTATATGTTGCCAATTTGTACTTCCCAAGCGCTTAGTACAGTGCTCTGCACATAGTAAGCGCTCAACAGATACAACTGATGATGATGATGATGATGCCAAGCACTGTTCTAAGCGCTGGGGGGGATACAAGGTAACCAGGTTGCTCCATGTGCAGTCTTCATCCCCATTTTACAGATGAGGGGACGGAGGCACAGAGAAGTGAAGTGACTTGCCCAAAGTCACACAGCTGACAAGTGGATTAGAACCCATGACCTCTGACGCCCAAGCCCAGGCTCTTTCCACTGAGCCATGCTGCTTCTCTAGTGGCACACGGCAGGCAAGTGGCAGAACTGGAAACAGAGTGCGGGTCCTCTGACCTTGCCCCCTCCACCCTTCCGGGGAAGAACGGCTGAAAAGTCTGAAATCCTCGCTTTCCACAAGCGGACCTCCCCCCGCCGCTCTGACCGGAGACAGGAAGAGCTCACATTTGGTGTGCTGGTCACACAGGGCGTTGGCTCGCATGTCACACAGCCGAATGGTTCCTTTACTGCTGCTGTACACCAAGGTGTTGCAGTGATGGGGATGGAACTCCGCTGCCGTGATGACCTCCGTCAGCTCCTCCATATTCGCAGGCTTGATGTCGACAATATCTGAAGTGGGCAAGTCAAGGAGCAAAACAACGCCTAGGCCTGTTTTACAAAGGGCACGACAAAAATCTCAAAATCTCAAAAATCTCCAGTGGCTTCCAATCAACCTACGCATCAGGCAGAAACTCCTCACCCTGGGCTTCAAGGCTGTCCATCCCCTCGCCCCCTCCTACCTCACCTCCCTTCTGTCCTTCTCCAGCCCAGCCCGCACCCTCCGCTCCTCTGCCGCCGCTCACCTCCTCACCGTGCCTCGTTCTCGCCTGTCCCACCATCGACCCCCGGCCCACGTCATCCCCCTGGCCTGGAATGCCCTCCCTCTGCCCATCCGCCAAGCTACCTCTCTTCCTCCCTTCAAGGCCCTACTGAGAGCTCACCTCCTCCAGGAGGCCTTCCCACACTGAGCCCCCTCCTTCCTCTCGCCCGCCTTTCCCTCTCCAATCCCCCCGGCTTACCTCCTTCCCTTCCCCACAGCACCTGTATATATGTATATATGTTTGTTCATATTTATTACTCTATTTATTTATTTATTTTACTTGTACATATCTATTCTATTTATTTTGTTTTTATTTGTTCTCTGTCTCCCCCTTCTAGACTGTGAGCCCACTGCTGGGTAGGGACCGTCTCTATATGCTGCCAACTTGTACTTCCCAAGCGCTTAGTACAGTGCTCTGCAAACAGTAAGCGCTCAATAAACATAATCGATTGATTGATTGATTGACTGACAGTGATCCTTGGGGATTAGGCAGCCCTCTTCCCCAAAGAGAAGCTCGAATGCCCCACTCCAGCAGGCTTTTTTTTCCCCCCTCAAATCCGTAGCGGATAGGGGAATTCCCATTTCACAAGATAGGAAATGGAGGCATAAGCAAAGTTTGCACATTCAGAAGGTGATGCAGCAGGGGGGTGATGGCGAAAGCCCAGAAACGGGGGCGAGGGACACCTTCTGTATTCCCGGCTTGGGCTGTCAATCTAGCAGTCTGGGTTGTGGGGGTGGTATCCCACCCTCACTTCCGAGCTCCGCCTGCTGGCTTAGGTGGTCGCGAGATCAATCAATCAATCAATCGTATTTATTGAGCGCTTACTGTGTGCAGAGCACTGTACTAAGCGCTTGGGAAGTACAAGTTGGCGAGATAGCATTTGACCTTGGGATGGCCGGTACCCCAGGGCTACCTTGGGCTCACAGTCTTAATCCCCATTTAGAGATGAGGTAACTGAGGCATGGAGAAGTGAAGTGACTTGCCTAAGGTCACACAACAGACAAGTGGCGGAGCCAGGATTAGAACGCAGGTCCTTCTGATTCCCAAGCCGATGCTTTATCCACTAGGCCGTTTGGCACATAGTAAGTACTTACTAGGTTGTGCTGGTGGAAGCCAAATGGATCTTGGACAGTAAGGCCAGATCTCACAGCTACGTTAGATGGTTGGATGCTCCCATGGATTTAGAGATCGTCAACATAGTATGAAGCTTGCTGTCCTCCACAGTCTAGGCCCTGGCCCAACTCTACGTCAATTTTTAAGGTCACATCCTCCAACCCTGATTTTCCGAAGTTGTCTGTGCAGCCCGGCATTTCCTAATGACCTGATTCGGCAGAACCGGAGATCCAAAATCAGCCAGGGCAGGGAGTTTCGCATTAAGACGGAGGTTTTCGTTTCCATTTTGGCTTGGGTGTGGAAGAACTATGCCTGGACCTACCTGGCTCCCAAATGGTTTGCGCCTGTATTAATAATGATGGCATTTGTTAAGCGCTTACTATGTGCAAAGCACTGTTCTAAGCGCTGGGGAGGATACAAGGTGATCAGGTTGTCCCACGTGGGGCTCACAGTTTTAATCCCCATTTTACAGATGAGGTAACTGAGGCCCAGAGAAGTTAAATGACTTGCCCAAAGTCATACAGCCCACAATTGGCAGAGCTGGGATTTGAACCCATGACCTCTGACTCCAAATCCCACGCTCTTTCCACTGAGCCACACTGTATTAGACACCTGCATCATCCTGTCACAAAACATGCATATTTCAAAGGAATAAGAACGGGATTTGGTAAACACCTACTATGTGCCAAGAACTGTGCTAAGGGCTGGGATACTTGGCACATAGTGAGCGTTAACAAACACTATATAAAAACGCTAATCGGGTTGGACACAGTTCCTATCCCAAATGCGGCTCACAGTCTTAATCCCCATTTTACAGATGAGGTCACTGAGGCCCAGAGAAGTGAAGTGACTTGCTCAAGGCCCCACAGCAGACAACTGGCGGAGCTGGGATTAGAACCAGGTCCTTCTGACTCACAGGCCCACACGCTATCTCCTAGGCCAAGCTGCTTCCCTTTTTTCACTGCGGAAAATGGGTGTGGGTCTTTCTGGAGAAGTTTCACCCTAATAAGTCAAGGAAAAGGAACCTAGGGGAAAGTCGCAAGGGGCACACATTCTTAAAAGAGATGTGTCCCTGATTAAAGTGGGGGCCGCAGGTCTCAACTACCCCTCGCTACTTCGCCCACTACAATTGAACCGGAAGGCAAATTTAGAATCAGTAAAGAATGTGGAAACAACGTGTCTTGTCTTTTGCTATCGAATTGTCTCTGATCCATAGAGACGCCACGGACACATCTCTCCCAGAACGCCCCGCCTTTATCTGCAATCACTCTGGTAGCGTCTCCATAGAGTTTTCTTGCTAAAAATACAGAAGTGATTTACCATTGCCTCCTTCCACGCAGTAAACGTGAGTCTCCACCCTGGACTCTCTCCCAGGCTGCTGCTGCCCAGCATGGATGAGTTTTGACTTGTAGCCGATGGCCTTCCGCTCGTTAGCCACTACCCAAGTTAGGAATGGAATGGGTAGGCCTCTGCTTCTCCAATACACAGCCCTATTCATTCACTCAATCGTATTTATTGAGCATTTACTGTGTGCAGAGTACTGTATTAAGTGCTTGGGAGAGTACAATAAACAGACATATTCCCTGCCTCCAATGAGCTTACAGTCTATTATTATTCTCCTTCCCGTAGTTGAGACTGGTAGAGGACTGGCAGCTCCCCAGGTGCGACCCCCTCTCCATCCCCCCGTCTTACCTCCTTCCCTTCCCCACAGCACCTGTATATATGTATATATGGTTGTACATATTTATTACTCTATTTATTTATTTATTTATTTATTTATTTATTTATTTATTTTACTTTTACATCTCTATCCTACTTATTTTATTTTGTTGGTATGTTTGGTTCTGTTCTCTGTCTCCCCCTTTTAGACTGTGAGCCCACTGTTGGGTAGGGACTGTCTCTATGTGATGCCAATTTGTACTTCCCAAGCGCTTAGTACAGTGCTCTGCACATAGTAAGCGCTCAATAAATATGACTGATTGATTGATTGATTGATTGACCCTGAGAGGGGGGAAACAATTACTCACAAGTTTGGGACCTGGGTTCTAATCCCAGCTCTGTCCCTTGCCTGTTGTGTGACCTTGGATGAGTCGCTTAACTTCCCTGTGCCTCAGTTATCTCAGGTGTGAAACGGGGATTAACACTGTGAGCCCCTTGTGGGACACAGACTGTGTCTAACCTGATCATCTTGTATCTACTCCAGCGTTTAGTACAGTGCCTGGCACATAACAGGTGCTTAACAAATACTATAACAAAAAAGAATGAGAATGAGAAGAACCAGCTCTGCCAAGGACCTCGAGATTCATTCGTTTAATCGTATTTATTGGGTGCTTACTGTGTACAGTAGTACAGCGCTTAGTACAGTGCTTTGCACACAGTAAGCGCTCAATAAATACAATTGAATGAATGAATGCAGAGCACTGTACTAAGTGCTTGGAAAGTACAATTCGGCAACAAATAGAGACAATTCCGACCCAATAACGGGCTCACTTGTTATGGGCAGGGAACATGTCTGCCAACTCTGTTATACTAAACTCTCCCAAGTGCTTAGTACAGTGCTCTGCACACAGTAAGCGCTCAATAAAAACTGACTGACCAATGAGGGAACATCAACATTTCCATTTCAGTGGATAATGGCTTGGTTGACTCTTACTAGGGCTGAACCTAGGCTAGGTGATCGTCAATTCTTAAATCCCAGGGAGGAAGAAGTCAAAAATGTACGCTGTTAACGGCAGCCTATTATGGTGCCTGGGATTCTGGAGCCTAGAGGAAGAAATGGGACCTTAATAAGCTCCCTAGATATTTCTATCAGCAGGGAAAATTAATCAACAGGAGAAGGATAAATTCTAATACTCTACTTATTCCTGGTCATTAAGAACTGAATTCAGTTTAACTCACTTAAGGTCTTTGGAAACAAAAATAATAGACAATTTGAGAGTAAACCATTTACTACATCAAAAGGAGTTGTTTACTGTTTACACAGGCACTTGTAAAAGGTGTGCTGATTAGAAGCAGCGTGGCTCAGTGGAAAGAGCCCGGGCTTGGGAGTCGGAAGTTATGGGTTCAAATCCCGACTCTGCCAATGGTCAGCTGTGTGACCTTGGGCAACTCACTTAACTTCTCTGTGCCTCAGTTCCCTCATCTGTAAAATGGGGATTAAGACCGTGAGCCCCACATGGGACAACCTGATCACCTTGTAACCTCCCAAGCACTTAGAACAGTGCTTTGCACATAGTAAGCGCTTAATATATGCCATCATTATTATTATTATTGGGAGCCGGAGGTCATAGGTTCGAACCCCAGCTCTGCCACTTGTCACTTAACTTTTCCATGCCTCAGTTACCTCCTCTGTAAAATGGGGATGAAGACTGTGAGCCCCACGTGGGACAACCTGATTACCTTGTATCAACCCCAGTGCTTAGAACAGTGCTTGGCACATAGTAAGTGCTTAACAAATACCATTATTATTATTATTATTATATTAGTCTCTGTAGAGACTGTTTCCAGGGGTGACTGCTTCTTGGTTACATGCAAATATATATATATATATATATATATATATATATATACACACACACATGCAAATATATATATAACAAATATATGTTGCCAACTTGTACTTCCCAAGCGCTTAGTACAGTGCTCTGGACACAGTAAGCGCTCAATAAATACGATTGATTGATGATGCAAAACCACCTGTTGGTAAAGACTGCTTAGTCCTTAGGGCAGTTGAGTTTAAAGGAAACATAGCTATCAGTTATTATTGTTATCGTGCTTCCAGCGACGATTTTACGTGTGACAGTTATAAGGGTGGGTGGCCCCATCTCATTGGTTTGGCAGGTACTCCCGATATATCTGCGGGCTAGAGCCCAAATTACGTTATTCATATTTCCTGCTTGCTTTCTCCCCAAGGCATCTGTCTCCTAAATGGAAGAAATTCCCTTCCCCCTCCAAAGCCTGCAGGCAAAACTAGCAACATGTCACTCCGCCTGGCAGGCAGAAGCTCCTAGTGACAGCCAGCTGAGCCTCAGGCCACGGTCGTGGATCCCGGAATAGGGCCCGGAGGAAGGGGACGAGGAGCAGAAGGATGAACAGGGGGAGGAAGAGGAGGAGGAGAAGGGGATGGGAGTGGAGGAAGAGGAAGAAGAAGTGGAAGAGGAAGAAGAAGAGAAGGAGGTGGCAGGAGAAGAGGTGGAGGAAGATGAGGAGGATCAGGAGGAGGAGGGGGAGAAAAGTCAGGTCATGATGCACAGTGAAGGAGCAATCACAATAAGATTTCACCTCCATGCAAACCCTGGCTTTTGGGTATCCTTCTCCAGGCTCTGAGCCAGCATCTAAGATGCCTATTTCAGCACTGTGCCCGGGGGACTGATGAGAAGCAGTGTGGCTCAGTGGAAAGAGCACGGGCTTTGGAGTCAGAGGTCATGGGTTCGAATCCCGGCTCCGCCACGTCTGCTGTGTGACCTTGGGCAAGTCACTTAACTTCTCTGAGCCTCAGTTACCTCATCTGTAAAACGGGGATTAAGACTGTGAGCCCCATGTGGGACAACCTGATCACTTTGTATCCCCCCAAGCGCTTAGAACAGTGCTTTGCACATAGTAAGCGCTTAACAAATGCCAACATTATTAACATTATTATTAATACACGACTCAACTTGTCTTGATCTAGTATATTGCTGGCCGTCTTCATGAACAGATGGAGGAGCAGACCAACGGCCCCCGTCGCTGCCACCCCCTTGCTGTATCTGCTGAGGGCAAGGCAGCTCTGCTGGGAAATTCTCTTCCTTCCATGAATGTGTGGGAGGAAAACCCAACTCAAGATGTCAGGGAAGCAGGGTGGCCTCGTATAAAGACCGTGGGTCTGGAGTCACAGGACCGGGATTCTAATCCTGGCTCCGCCACCTGGCTGCTGTTTGACCTTAGGTAAGTCACTTCACTTCTCTGTGCCTCAATACCTGTGCTCCCTCCTATTAGAATTTAAGTCCCATGTGGGATCTGATTATCCTGCATCTACTCCGGCACTTCGTGTACGGTGCTTGGTACATAATAAGCGCTCAATAATAATAATAATGATGGCATTTATTAAGCGCTTACTATGTACAAAGCACTGTTCTAAGAGCTGGGGTAGAAACAAGGTAATCAAGTTGTCCCACGTGGGGCTCACAGACTTAGTCCCCATTTTACAGATGAGGTAACTGAGGCCCAGAGAAGTGACTTGCCCAAAGTCACACAGCTAACAAGTGGCGGAGCCGGGATTTGAAACCATGACCTCTGACTCCAAAGCCCGTGCTCTTTCCACAGAGCCACGCTGCTTCTCCAATACACAGCCCTATTCATTCACTCAATAGTATTTATTGAGCATTTACGGTGTGCAGAGTACTGTATTAAGTGCTTGGGAGAATACAATAAACAGACATATATTCCCTGCCTACAATGAGCTTACAGTCTATTATTATTCTGGGAAAATAAAAGTAACTCCCAGAGGCCTAGCCCACTGGTTCCATCCAGTAGCCGCTCCTTGGAAATTGGGCACCCCCTTGCTTCTCCGATCTTTAGAGCAACTGCAGCACAAGTCAGTCACAAATGACTCCAGCCTAACCGGGGGAAAGGCATGAAGCAGCAGGCCTCCAGAATGGCCGCCTCAGCCTTGTCCAATCCTGGTGGGCCAAACCGAACCAAAAAAATAGCCTGGTCCCTTTTGGTGAGGTCAAAAATGAGGTTGGAAAGTCCACCACTGCTAAGTTCTCTTGAGATAAGCAACCAGAGGGAGGAGGAGAAGAAATCAATCAATTAATAGTATTTAATTAGTGCTAACTGTGTGCAGAGCACTGTACTCAGCACTTGGGAGAGTACAATAGATCCGAGTTGACAGACACCATCCCTGCCAACAATGAGCTTACAGTCTATGGGGAGTTTTGTCCAATTTGAGGTAAAGCTTCAGGCTGAGGTCCCTGAAGAACCAGTAAGTGCTCAATAAATACCATCATCATCATCAATTGTATTTATTGAGTGCTTACTGTGTGCAGAGCACTGTACTAAGCGCTTGGGAAGTACAAGTTGGCAACATATAGAAACAGTCCCTACCCAACAGTGGGCTCACAGTCTAAAAGGGGGAGACAGAGAACAAAACCAAACATACTAACAAAATAAAATAAATAGAATAGATATGTACAAGTAAAATAAATAGAGTAACAAATATGTACAAACATATATACATATAAATACCACTAATTGACTGATCAATTAAACGAAATCCCTACTGACCTAACATTCGGGATATTTGAAAAACGTTTGCGGAAAAAAAATACTTTACTTCCGCTGTCATTTCTCAGCACCGCCACCTTTCCCAACAAGCCAGACTTCTGTGATTATTAATTCCCAGCATCCAAGTCATATTAAACCATCAGACAGTGCTCACATTTATGAACTCTGATAAGCAGTGTGGTTTAGTGGATACAGCATGGGCCCGGGAGTCAGAAGGGTCTGAGTTCTAATCCTGGCCCCGCCACTTGTTTGTGTGACCTTGGGTAAGTCACTTCACTTCTCTGTGCCTTGGTTACCTCATCTGTAAAACGGGGACTGTGAGCCCAATTTGGGATAGGGACTGCGTCTGAGCTAATTAGCCTTTATCTACTTCAGTGCTTAGTACAGTACCTGCCATAAAGTAAGTGCTTAATAAATGCCATTAAAAGAAACAAAAAACAAGCTTTGTATCCATCCTCAGCCCTTTCATATATCTGTTTATTCAATGGCCATTCAATTATTTAATTATTCTGCTCTGTAAGTATGTTTGGGACGGTCTCACCTGTTAGAGAGGGAGCTCACTATGGGTAAGGAACATGTCACCTCTTCCCAAGCACTTATTACAGTGCATGACACCAAGTAAATGCTCAATAAATACTATGGCTGCTGTTGCTACTGCTACTACCACTCCTACTACTGCTACTGTCAATCTAAAATGGGAAACAGGTAAGGATCCTTCATTTTCCTTTCCTTTTCTTCAGTCTGCCAGCAGACTCATTCATTCATTCAATCGTATTGTGCAGACTAGTGGAATGCACCAGAAGAGACGACAGAAATCAGTCCTTGGCTCCAACCAGCGACCATCAGGAGCGCTTAGAACAGTGCTTTGCACATAGTAAGTGATTAATAAATGCTACTAAAAAAACTGTAGTTAGTTGTCGGAGAAAACTCCAAGGCTTTATTGAAGCCAGGGGATACGCAGGAATGTGGTCATTCTCAGAAGCCAGCCTCTGGGATGAGACCAAGAGGAAGAACTGAAAACAATCTTTATGAAAATTCTGTGTAGAATGGTGCATTGGAACGGTAAAAACCATTTCCAGCACCCACATGCATGGGTAGGATCTTACTGTCAGAAATGTCATTCAAAAGGACCCAGGAAGATATTTGATTTCAGGTATCACTCACTACCATCCATCCTGAACTCAGTAACTGCTTGAACATAGAAACGGGCTTGAATAAAATAAAATCAAGTTGTCCTTTTTCCTGCCTTTCTATGGTATTTGTTAAGCACTTACTACGTGCCGGGCTGTACTGTACTAAGTATTGGGGTAAATACAAGCCAATCAGTTCGAACACAGTCCATGTCCCACATGGGGCCCACAATCTTAATTTCCAATTTACAGATGAGGTAACTGAGTCACAGAGAAGTGACTTGCCCAAGATCACACAGCAGAACCGGGATTAGATCCCAAATCCTTCTGCCTCCCAATCCTGTGCTCTAGCCATTAGGCTATGCTGCTTCAATACTTTGGCACTCACCCCAGAACTTAGGTAACTACCCTTAATACTCTACATCCCCCTTCTGCTCTTTATTTTAATGTCTGTCTACCCCTGTAGACTGTGAGCTTCTTGTGGGCAGGGAATGCATCTACCAACTCTGTTGTATTCTCCCAGGCACTTAAGTACAGTGCTCTGCACACAGTGAGTGCTCAATGAGTATCACTGATTCATTTACTGAAAAAACCTTTTTCTCCAGAAGGCATTTGCCAATAAATTCCCACCTCCGAGGTCACATCATTCCTTCAGCACCTGTCAATTTCTGCTTATTTTTGGCTCCCTACCACTTAAATTGTTTCCTTTCATTTTTATCTTTTGAATCTGAACGCTTATTTCGTAACACTGTATAACTGACAATATGCCTTCGTTTGCCTGCCCCTGGATTGCAAGTTCCTTGAGGGCAGCATCAAGTCTTTTTATTCTATCATATGCCCCGGACACCGACTAATGCTCAGCATCTTGTAGATGTCCAATAAATGATGACGATGAGGATGACAGAGATGGTGGTGATCGAAAGAAGAAAATTCAACAGCATGATAAGTTCAGATCTTACTGTTCGTCAAATCAGTGTCTCTTTTATGCAACCATACAAAGACATAAAATTTGAAGAACAAACTCAAATTGAGGATACTGGATTTGAAAATTTAGAGGTAATATGACCCTGTCCTCCCCAACCCCCACCCAAAAAAGATGCCAATAATTCAAGGTTGGTATGAATTTGTTCTTTCCAATCCTAGGTTCTGACAAAGACCCTCTCTGGACTGGGCACAAACTTTAAGCCTGCTGCCTCAAGGAAAGGATACTAAAACTCTGATTGGTGATTTCAAAATTCCACAAGTTTATCCTCAAGTCATCAGCTGACAAGTAGGTTTCATAATCACTGTTTACAGAGATGGAGTTGATGTGATAGGTGTGAGCGTTGGCAAATACTCTCCTGGGGGTAGCCTCCACCATCAGATCCATTGGTCTCAGCACAGGCACCTGGAAAGAAAAAGAGGAAGCCAAGACTATTAATCAATCAATCAATCAATCCATCGTATTTATTGAGCACTTACTGTGTGCAGAGCACTGTACTAAGCGCTTGGGAAGTACAAGTTGGCAACATAGAGAGACAGTCCCTACCCAACAGGGGGCTCACAGTCTAAAAGGGGGAGACAGAGAACAAAACCAAACATACTAACAAAATAAAATAAATAGAATAGATATGTGCAAGTAAAATAAATAAATAAAAGTTAAATAAATAAATAAATATTAGTACCTGATAATCAATCAATGGTATTTATTGAGCACTTACTGTGTGCAGAGCACTGTACTAAGTGCTTGGGGGAGTACAATACACCAGAGTTGGTAGACATGTTCCCTGACCACAATGAGCTTACAGTTTACGGTCTGTAGCTTACACAATAATAATAATAAATAATGTTGGCATTTATTAAGTGCTTCCTATGTGCAAAGCACTGTCCTAAGCGTTGGGGAGGTTACAAGGTGATCAGGTTGTCCCGCAGGGGGCTCACAGTCATCATCATCAATCATCAATCGTATTTATTGAGCGCTTACTATGTGCAGAGCACTGTACTAAGCGCTTGGGAAGTACAAATTGGCAACATATAGAGACAGTCCCTACCCAACAGTGGGCTCACAGTCTTAATCCCCATTTTACAGATGAGGGAACTGAGGCCCAGAGAAGTGAAGTGACTCGCCCAAAGTCACACAGCTGACAATTGGTGGAGCCGGGACTTGAACCCATGACCTCTGACTCCAAAGCCCGTGCTCTTTCCACTGAGCCACACTGCTTCTCTACACGCTATATTACACACTATTACGACACGCTATAATAATAATGATAATAATAATAGTGGTACTTTTTAAGCGCTTACTATTTGCCAAGCGATAGGGTAGATACAAGATAATCAGGTTGGAAACGGCCCCTGTTCCATATGTGACTCACGGTCTCCCATCCTGTGCAAAACTTGGGGTAATTCTACAGTTTTGGGATAGAACAAGGAGTGAGGGTAGTGGCAGATTCTCCGTCTCTGCCAAAGCCCCCGAATTTCTGGGGAGGACGGGTGAAGGGGTACTGGTCCTCTTATCTTCATTCAATCGTATTTATTGAGCACTTACTGTGTGCAGAGCACTGTACTATTATCTCTACTATCTGTGGACCCCTGACCCAATCAGTAATCGCCTACCATCAGGGAGACTCTGAACCATCTCCAGCCAGATGGCCAGGGTATTCGGTCACCTAGCAGCGTGGCCTAATGGATAAAGCACAGGCCTGGGAGCCAGAGGTCCTGGATTCTAATCCTGCCTCTGCCACTTGTCTGCTATGTGACCGTGGGCAAGTCTTGTCACTTCTCTGTACTTCAGTTTCCTTAAATGAAGACTGTGAGTCCCCCTTCTAGACTGTGAGCTTGGGTAGGGACCGTCTCTATACGTTGCCAATTAGTACTTCCCAAGCGCTTAGTACAATGCTCTGTACACGGTAGGCGCTCAATAAATACAACTGAATGAATGAATGAAAAAATGGTGATTCAAACCTGTTCTCCCTCCGACTTGACTGTTCGTTCATTCAGTCATATTTATTGAGCTCTTACTGTGTGCTTGGGAGAGTACAACAGAACATAAATAGGCACATTCCCTGCCCACAATGAGCTTACAGTCTCCCATTCCTTTCTGATTTCCCATCCTCCTGTCTCTCCCCACTTCAGTCGATACTACACTCTGCTGCCCAGATTGTCTTTCTGCAGAAATGCTCTGAGCATGTCACTCCCCTCCTCAAAAATCTCCCGTGGTTGCCTGTCAACCTTTGAATCAAGCAAAAACCCCTCACTCTCGGCTTCAAGGCTGTCCATCAACTCGCCCCCTCCTACCTCACCTCCCTTTTCTCCTTCTCCAGCCCGGCCCACACACTCCACTCCTCTGCCACAGCTAACCTCCCCATCACCCCCTCCCTCCCTCCACCCTACCCCGTCTCCTCCCCACAGCACTTGTGTATATTTGTAAATATTTATTACTCGATTTTATTAATGATGTATATATAGCTATAACTCCATTTATTCTGATGGTATTGACACCCGTCTACTTGTTTTGTTTTGTCGTCTGTCTCCCCCTTCTAGACTGTGAGCCCGTTGTTGGGTAGGGACCGTCTTTATATGTTGCTGATTTGTACTCCCCAAGCGCTTAGTACAATGCTCTGCACACAGTAAGCGCTCAATAAATACATTGAATGAATGGAGGTGAGCACCACGTGGGACAGGGACTATACACGGCCTGATTAACTTGTATCTAACCCAGCACTTAAAACAGTGCTTGACACATAGTAAGCACTTAAATACTATAAAGAAACCAAAAACCTAGGGATCAGTTGTGCCAACTGTAACACTATCCACTCTGCTTTCAGATCCAAGTCTACGAAGGAAATCCCAAACTGGTGCTTTGCGATCTCATCTATTCAGGAGGGACTTCGTGTCAAAATGCAATAAGGAAATCTGCATCTTGATTTGCAAAGCGTGGCTCAGTGGAAAGAGCCCGGGCTTTGGAGTCAGAGGTCATGGGTTCAAATCCCAGCTCTGCCAATTGTCAGCTGTGTGACTTTGGGCAAGCCACAACTTTTCTGGGCCTCAGTTCCCTCATCTGTAAAATGGGGATTAAGACTGTGCGGCCCCCGTTGGACAACCTGATCACCTTGTAATCTCCCCAGCGTTTTGAACAGTGCTCGGCACATAGTAAGCGCTTAATAAATGCCATTATTATTATTATTAGTATTATTCTTTTATATCGACGATGGAATCAGATAAGGGCTCCCAATTCTAACAGTCCTCTCAAGCGCCTTCATTATTGTACATTATTCATAACTGTCCATTACTGTGCCTCGCCTACACTCTGTCGGGCCATGTTTCCCACGCCTGCAGAGGTGGAGAAGAAGAAGGCTCGACAGCCAGGATCAATGACTAGACACAGGCACTGTCAGCTCCGAGTCTGAGCTTAATGTGATGAGCCTGCTCCGTAATTCAGGCTGACGGATTCAATGATATATCATTTGCTGCAGATCCCTGTTCAAACCTTCAGGGGATGCAGGCTTGCATTAGCTCAAACACGGCAGGCGGCTAAAGCTGTCACTCGCTGCAATGCAGACACGATGGTTTTGCACAGGCTACCCTGGTAAGTCCCTGAATCAATCAATAGCCTTTACTGAGCACTTACTGAACACTGTATTAAGCACTTGAGAGAGTACAACAGAATGGAGTTAGTAGACATGTTCTCTGCCCAAAGTGAGTCCCTGAAAAGGAGTACATCGTGGAGAACGTGGGGGTGGTTTCTGCCGGGGTCCTGGGTGACTATCTTCCCACGTATTAGCCATTTTCTACCTGGGCCTAGTGAAGTGCTCTTTCTTGCTTCACTGCTTGAAGTAGACAGTGAAACACAGTACCAAAGAGATCGGGCAGGTCTCTATTAGGGCAGGTCTCTGTATATATGTATATATTTTGTACATATTTATTACTCTATTTATTTATTTATTTATCATCATCATCATCATCAGTCGTATTTATTGAGCGATTACTATGTGCAGAGCACTGTACTAAGTGCTTGGGAAGTACAAACTGGCAACATATAGAGACAGTCCCTACCCAACAGTGGGCTCACAGTCTAAAAGTGGGAGACAGGGAACAAAACCAAACATACTAACAAAATAAAATAAATAGAATAGATATGTACAAGTAAAATAAATAAATAGAGTAATACATATGTACAAACATATATACATATATACAGGTGTTGTGGGGAAGGGAAGGAGGTAAGATGGGGGGATGGAGAGGGGGACCAGGGGGAGAGGAAGGAAGGGGCTCAGTTTGGGAAGGCCTCCTGGAGGAGGTGGGCTCTCAGCAGGGCCTTGAAGGGAGGAAGAGAGCTAGCTTGGCGGATGGACAGAGGGAGGGCATTCCAGGCCCGGGGGAGGACGTGGGCCGGGGGTCGACGGCGGGACGGGCGAGAACGAGGCCCAGTGAGGAGATTAGCGGCAGAGGAGCGGAGGGTGCGGGCTGGGCTGGAGAAGGAGAGAAGGGAGGTGAGGTAGGAGGGGGCGAGGGGATGGACAGCCTTGAAGCCCAGGGTGAGGAGTTTTTGCTTGATTCGAAGGTTAACAGGCAGCCACTGGAGATTTTTGAAGAGGGGAGTGACACGCCCAGAGCGTTTCTGGACAAAGATAATCCAGGCAGCAGCATGAAGTATGGATTGAAGTGGAGAGAGACACGAGGATGGGAGATCAGAGAGAAGGCTGATGCAGTAGTCCAGACTACTCTATTTATTTTGTTAGTATGTTTGGTTTTGTTCTCTGTCTCCCCCTTCTAGACTGTGAGCCCGCTGTTGGGTAGGGACTGTCTCTATGTGTTGCCTACTTGTACTTCCCAAGTGCTTAGTACGGTGCTCTGCACACAGTAAGCGCTCAATAAATACGATTGATTGATATTAGGACTTCTGTTCGTGTTTAGTGATGAGGACAGCTTTATTTCTGAATAGGCCCAAGTCTTTGTAAGCGTAAGAGAATCCTTCTGCACGGAACTGCATAAACTCTTTCAAACCATCAGTCCAGCCTTAGTGTTTTCATCATTAATAATAATAATGTTGGTATTTGTTAAGCGCTTACTGTGTGCCAAGCACTGTTCTAAGTGCTGGGGGGGGATACAAGGTAATCAAGGTTGTACCACATGGGGCTCAGTCTTAATCCCCATTTTACAGATGAGGGAACTGAGGCACAGAGAAGTTAAGTGACTTGCCCAAAGTCACACAGCTGACAAGTGGTGGAGCTGGGATTCAAACCCATGACCTCTGACTCCCAAGCCCAGGCTCTTTCCACTGAGCCATGCTGATTCTCTATTCATTACAATTACCATCATCATGGCTGCCAAATTTATTGAGCCCTTACTCTTAAATCTCTTAGAAAACACCAAATAGCAACACCTCAAGAGCTTTACCACAAAGGTTCCTAATAGATGTGGCTTTGGAAATTGTGATTTATCCCACTAATTTTGCAGATTGACAGAGGTCTGTAAGCATTCTTCTGTCCCACCCCATCTTGTTTCCCAACTGAAGGAGCCAAGGTCCAATTGAAGGGACCACATTAGGGCCTATTTATTTTTGCCCAGAGTGGACTAGACGATCCTCTGTCCCATCTATCTTGCCACCGACCCCTCACCCACGTCCTGCCTCTGGCCTAGAACACCCTCCTGCCTCATATCCAACAGGCAACGACTCTCCTCTGTTTCAAAGACTTATTAAAGGCACACCTCCTCCAAGAGGCCTTCCCTGACTAAGCCCTCTTTTCTTTTTCTTCAACTCCCTTCTGCGTCGCCCTGACTTGCTCCCTTAATTCATCCTCCCTCCTGGCCCCACGGCACTTATGTACATACCTGTATTTGTATTTATTTATATTAAGATATGTCTCCCCTCTAGACTGTAAGCTTGTTGTGGGCAGGGAATGTGTTCTGTTATATTGTTCTGTTGTACTCTCCCAAGCGCACAATAAATACGATTGACTGACTGACTGTGCAGTTGGGCATTGATTCATGCAACTGAGGGGGTCAAAAATGGATTCTTTGACCAACAGGAGCCTTCCCGGGTATTCTTCCATGATACTCGTTTACTGTACTCAGGAAGGAGTAACTGGGCTCGGGTACTGGCTGGGACAGGATAAAAGAAGAGAAAATATGGGGAGGAAGGGAGAAAACACTAGTGATAGACTACCTGACAATGCGATGCGTGACTGACGATCTATTTCACACTCCTGGAGTGAAAAGAGACCTCCTTGCTGCCCCAGTGCCTCTTGCTGTTTTACGATGCCTTTTTGGTATTTTGATCTATACAAGCTTCTGTTCCCCTCTATTCCTATGTCTCCAAGTTCAACCGTTACACCAATAGCCACTGCCGTAGCTTTCCTAAAGCTCTACCTGATGTCCTAAATTTTACAAAGGTGGGCTGCAACTTCTTTTATTTTTGTTTGTTTTAATGGTATTTGTTAAGCGCTTACTATGTGCCAGGCACCATACTAAGCACTGGGGTGGATACAAGCTAATAATAATAATAATAATAATGGCATTTGTTAAACTCTTACTATGTGCAAAGCACTGTTCTAAGCACTGGGGGGGATACAAGGTGATCATGGGGGGCTCACAGTCTTAATCCCCGTTTTACAGATGAGGGAACTGAGGCTCAGGGAAGTTAAGTGACTTGCCCAAGGTCACACAGCAGACATGTGGTGGAGCTGGGATTCGAACCCATGACCTCTGACTCCAAAGCCCGTGCTCTTTCCAGTGAGCCACGCTGCTTCTCTAATCAGCTTGGACACAGTTATGACCCACATGGGGCTCACGGTCTTAACCCCCATTTTACAGATGAGGTAACTGAGGCACAGAGAAGTGAAGTGACATGCCCAAGGTCGCAGAGCAGATTAACGGAGGAGCTGGGACTAGAACCCAGGTCCTTCCGATTACCAGGCCCATGCTCTATCTACTAGGCCATACTGCTTCTTCCCACTGGGCTGGGGAAGCATGACAGCAGGAGCCAGGATGACACGAAGGGTAGGTGTGGGGGATGTGTCTCTAGACTGTAAGCTTGTTGTAGGCATGGAACATGTCCACCAATTAGGCTGTATTATATTCTCCCAAGTGCTTAGTAATAATAATAATAATGATGGCATTTATTAAGCGCTATGTGCACTGTTCTAAGCACTGGGGAGGTTACAAGGTGATCAGGTTGTCCCACGGGGGGCTCACAGTCTTAATCACCATTTTACAGATGAGGTAACTGAGGCACAGAGAAGTTAAGTGACTTGTCCAAAGTCACACAGCGACAATTGGCTGAACTGAGATTTGAGCCCATGACCTCTGACTCTAAAGCCCGGGCTCTTTCCATTGAGTTACGCTGCTTCTCTGTGCTCTGCACACAGTAAGCACTCAGTGACAGTGAGCCCTCTGTTGGGTAGGGATCGTCTCTCTATGTTGCCAACTTGTACTTCCCAAGTGCTTAGTACAGTGCTCTGCACACAGTAAGCGCTCAATAAATACGACTGAATGAATAAATACCACTGGCTGATCGATTTCGGGTTATAGCTGTGCTGCTTTGGTGGTCGGTGGTATGTAGTTGCTGTTTCTGTCCCTCTCGCTGGCATGGGGCAACCCTGGCACCCCACCACTGGTCAGGCAAATCCCTGTTCTTGGTCTTTGTGCCACACGGCAGGTTTCTGTGAGCCTCCATTTTGCTACAATTATGAGGGGCTGCAATGTTGTCAATCCATTTCTCGCTTCATTGCAAGTCATTTTTAAATCTCTGAATCATTTTAAGTAATTCAAGCCACCGAAGCACACAGGAAGACATGGCCCCAGGATGTTAGTGCCAAATCCGAAGAAAGGCATAGATATCCAGCCAAAAAAGGAAAGTATGATTTTTCCTGAAGGCCAGAAAAGCAACAGAGAAAATGCCTTCGTGATTAGATTACTGTTCACCCATCATTTAACCCAATCCTGAATCTTGACTGAGAATCAAATTCAACCAATGCCCATTTCAAAGCCAAACGATTTGGGAAACACTAAAAACTCTAAATTGGTACCAAAATCCACATCTAACAGTCTTACTGGTCAGTGCCTAGAGCGGATTCTGGAAGACTCACCCCATATTTAGGCTAGAAATTCTTAGTGTGGCCCAAGGTAGGGGAATTAGTCTGAGGAGAACGGGGAAGGAAAATTTTTGTTATATTGTAGGCTCCCAGCTTTGCACACAGTAAGCGCTCAATAAATATGATTGATTGAATGAATGTATGAGAATGATGCCTATAGGACCAAGGAGAACTAGTTCCCTCCCTCCCTCGAGTATTCTGTGACTTTGAAATGCAAACCTTTTGTTTTTCCTCTTTATCACCCTATATTACGCCTGAGGTTCAATCACTTTAGCTCTCTCAGAGAGGAACTAGCTATTCTCCCTCTCCACTGTATCACGTACCCTTAACTCCTTCATTTCCCAGAACACACTTACTAACAGGATGAATGCCCCCGCCCTGTCATTTAGCTTATCTGGTGAACTTCCAAGTCATCCTCCAAATCCTCCAACCTCGAAGAGCACATCTGTTGTGCACATCTTGGGGAGAAACAACGGAGGTCGGAGATGGCATGAACTTTGGCAATGGAAAAAAGTCCCAGGCATGTATTCCTTGGCACATCTCTCTCCAACCCACATCTCCAGTGGCTATCCATTGATCTCCTCATTAATGTACAGCCCAAATTCCTCCCAGTTGGCTTTGGGAGGAGAGGGAAGAGAGACAAACTGAGGCAGAAAAAGACAGAAACAGAGAGGGAGAGACCACAACAGCAAGTACACATGCTGCTGTACGTTAGCATTAGAAGATGTAGGCAGCTGACGTGCACAGTGGAATCTGGCACTGCTTCAGTTGTTAAAGCCCTGCCTTAGTGGACTTCAAAGCCCTATTGAGGGCACATCTCTTCCAAGAGGCCTTCCCTGCCTAAGCCCCCCTTTCCTCTTCTCCCACTTCCTTCTGTGTTACTCTGAGTTGCTCTCTTTATTCTTTCCCCTTCCCAGCCCCACAGCACTTATGCACATATCTCTAAGTTATTTATATATTTAAGGTGTGTCTCCCCTTTTAGACTGTAAGCTTGTTGTGGGCGGGGAATGTGTCTATTGTTATATTATACTCTCCCAAGTGCTTTGCACACAATAGTGCCCAATAAATAAGACTGACTGACTGACTGAATGAATGGACATAGGGAGTAGGTCTCGGAAAAGCGATTCCTTCTGCTAGGGGGTCACTCTGGGCCTAGAACCACTACTTGGTGCCACTACAGTCCGTTGCAGACCACTGAGCTGGAAGCTCCCCTCCCATCAGGGGAGAGGGGTGGGTGGAAACTGCATCGGCCCACAGAGCCCAGGAACCCTTTAAAACTGGGAGTTCTGGGGCCAGTCCACCCAACAGAAGCCCTAAGAGCAAAGCATACTAGTAAGTCACCACCAATGTAACCGGGGCCTGTGGCCCAGAGTGATAAGGAAGCTGTGAATCTTCCTTTCCCGTTCCCTTCCACACTAGGTATTTTTTTACTTCTTTACTTAGCATTACTTTTGATGGTTTAATTGGAAATATATGGTTTTTCTTCACTTCGTTCTTCCCGGTCTATCTGCCTAGTCCCACTTTGACTGTGAGCCCCAAGGGGGACAGGGATCCTATCTGACCTAATTACTTGTTTTACCTCAGTGCTTAGCATAAAGTCATCCCTTAGTGAATATCATCACTACTACGACGATGACATCTGCTGCTGCTACTACTATTCTGTTGTTATTACTGTTAGGATTCTACCAAAGGTGATGCAAATTAACTTCAGGCCAACAGGAGCTGCTCTGATTTCCCAGTGGAGCTGTTCTGCCTCAGAGGAAGTGGAAATACACAAATAGATACTCCCAGGTCTCCTATAATGGGAGATTTGCCTTCTTGCAAAACTCTCACGTTGAGGAAAGCTGACGCTGTGAGGAATGCTCCAGTGGGAAGCGTCAACCCGTATACCTGCCGTTTCTTCCGTTGTCGTGGTTCTCTCTAGCTGAACGGGCTTGTAACACCTGTCACACATTCCCTATTCCCTTACAGTGTTCTAGCCAAAGCATGTTGTGAAAATGTACATTATGATCGAGCTGCGAGTATTCAGGAACAAATATAGAAAGCAATGGATTTTTTTAAGAATTGCAGCACTAAACAACTGCTGATCGAAAAAACCTTGCATGATGACTGGCAACAGAGGACGATTATGTATCACATAGCATAAAGCCATTTTTGACAGGAGCCATCACAGCCAAACAGCTTCTACCGATGTTGTCACGAAAACCTTGAACCCTTTGAAAAGGCTCTTTAACTAATTCCTTATTCAATTACTCAACCAATCTATGGACCAGGAGGTGACATTGTATGTATCCATTATTAAAGGGTAATTCAGTGTAACAAACCAAATCAAGTACACAGAAAGGCTGTCAAATAAAATGAACCACTAACAAATTGAATTATTTTCTAGTTTCAGTGGGAAGAATGAAGTCATTTTTCATTTTTTAAAAATTATGTCTTAATTTCTTTTTTACATGAAAAGCACATTTATAATGAGGCCCTCCTGCCAAGGCTTGTTTGCTATTCCCCTGGCAAGCCTGCCTTTCCTTGGGGGGGTCCATGAGATATTCCCAATTTGAAACGGAACAAAACACAAATTCTCACTCCAGCTGTAGAACTTATTTTTCCCCCATACCAGCAATGGGAACGGTTCAGAAAGCAGGACCCTCCCATCAGCATTATTTTTTCCAGGACTGACTTTCCAATTCTTAGGTTCACATCACTCATGAGTAGTTGCTCATTATCAGCACTTAGAACAGTGCTTTGCACATAGTAAGCGCTTAATAAATGCCATCATTATTTATGAATTTACTGAATAATCTACTTTTGTTTTTATCATTTACACCAGTGCTCAATTTGTGTCTGCTCGTCTCCTTTATAATCAATCAATCAACCGTATTTATTGAGCTCTATGTACAAAGTGCTTGGGAGAGTACAATACAACACTATAGCAGACACATTCCCCGCCCACAACGAGCTTACAGTCTAGAGGGCTAAAGGGGGAGACAGAGATTAATGAAAATAAATAAATTACAGATATGTATGTAAGTGCTGTGGGGCTGGAGGTGGTGACTAAAGGGAGCAAGTTGGGTGACATAGAAGGGAGTGGGAGAAGAGGAAGGGGAGGCTTAGTTAGGGAAGGCCTCCTGGAGGAGATGAGCCTTCAATAAGGCTTTGAAGGTGGGGAGAGTAAACTGTCTGTCGGATAGGAAGAGGGAAGGTATTCCGGGCCGGAGGCAGGAAGTAGGTGAGGGGACAGTGGCAAGATGGATGAGATGGAGGTACAGTGAGTAGGTTGGCATTACAAGAGCCAAATGTGAAGGCTGGGTAGTAGCAGGAGAATAGCGAGGTGAGATAGGAGGGTGCAAGGTATTAGAACGGACTCTCCGTGGGCCGAGCCCATGTCTTTTATTCTACTGTGTGGTCGCAAACCCCTAATCCAGTGTTTGGTCCAGGACTCTGTCCAAAGTAGGTACTCAATACAGAGCTCTGCAAAGAGGAGGCAGCCTGGATTAGTGAAAGGAGCACAGGGCTGGGAATCAGGAGACCTGGGTTCTCCCTGGAAGAGAGAATCCACAATATCAGTCTGGATATCCAATCTAATCCACCAGTCTTGGCTGGATTGGGCATGGTTCTTGGTTTAGCGACTCCCATGGGGCGGATAGCAGTCTGATCCCCTTTCAGTGTTTCAGTGGGCTCTGGGGTAAGAGGAGTCTGGGAGGGGGTGGTCCCAATTTCACTTGGAACCTTTCAGGACCCTCCCTCCTGGATCCCAGGAAGACCCTGGGGCCACCTCAGCTCTATAAATGATCCCAATGGGAATCATGACTACAAGCCTGAAACTTGTAGTGGCTTGGGGACCGCTACTCCAGCTCCTTCTGAGAAGCAATGAGGACAAAAGAACTCAGGCCTGGGAGTAAGAGGACCTGGGTTCTAATACTGGTTCTGCTGCATGACCTTGGGTAAGTCACTTAACTTCTCTGGGCCTCAGTTCCCTCACCTGCAAAATGGGAATTCAATACCTGTACTCCCTTCTACTTAGGTCTGTGGCCCCCATGTGGGACCTGATTATCTTGTACCCACCCCAGGACTTAGTACAGTCTTCTGCTAATAGTATGCACTCAACAAATAACAGAATTCTTATTATTATTGTTCTGTTGTACATCTTGAGAACTCAGCTGTTTCCCTCTAGACTGTAAGCTCGTTGTGGGCAGCCAAAGTGTCTGTTATATGACCCTGTTGTACTCTCCCAAGTGCTTAGTACACTGCTCTGCACATAGTAAGTGTTCAATAAATACAACTGACTGATTGATTTCCTGCTTTGATCCCCCCACTAGCCACACTGCCACATTACTACTACTCTCACAGCAGTAATATGATTTATTAAGCACTTGCAGTAGCATCGAAAAAGAAGCACTATATTCAATCAGTCAGTCAATCAATGGCATTTATTGAGAGTTTACTTTGTGCAGAGAACTGTACTAAGCGCTGGGACTACACAGGTGGGAATTAGACATGGTTCCTGTCCCTCAGCAGACTCACAACCTCCGGTAGGCAGGCACGTTTCTTTCCCGGTCCAATCTGGGTACCGTCATGGCAACTTTATCTCCTCCCTAATCCACCCTCGCTGTTGACGGGAGAACCAGAAGGGAGTGACAGGAAAGAGGCGGGTTAAAAAACAAACTCTAGAGGTTAAGAATAAGTTGCTTTTCCTCTTCAATTTGAAGGTATTGATTGTAACCTGGCCTGTACTAAGGAATAGTGAATAAGGATGATTAAGAGTCAAATTGGCCTTCATTATTTAGGTAGGAAAACTATTGTAGTGTGTCTGAGAGGGGTCCTGGGCATTCTTATGGGTATGGGATTTGGGGAAATAAAGCGGAGGGGGATCCTGGACTCTGCAGTACAACAGACTGCAAAGAGCATCAGTTTTTTTTCCCAGTTGAGCATCAGTTTTTTTTCCCAGTTTTGCTCATTCATTCAGAGCACCATAAGAGAACAGCTGAGGGGTGAAAGAAGTAACTTTCACTTACTGTTCACACTGGTTGTCTGTGGGAGGGTAAAGAGCTTCAATCTGAGGGCTGGGACACTTATTTTCTAAGCAGCTTTACACTGTGTCTCCGGGGGCAAATGAAGCTTGGTGGGGACACAAAAACATTTTTAGAAACAGCTGAGAGGCGGCCTGTCTACCAGCAGGTTCGTCTGAGCAAATGGTTTGGAAAATCCTTGGCCCACCCTTACTCAACACACGATTGCTGCAAATGTTTCCATCTGCCTGCCAGGAATGGAGATCCTGAGAGATTTTTCCAGCCAATGGAAAGATTTGGAGGGGTGTGAGGGGCAGCTGGTCTGGGGCGAGATCCTAAAAATTGGCAATCCTGACTTCCTGCAATCAAGCACTTGCTTTGCTTCAGGGACTGCAGCGAGCAATTTTATCCTGGGGCTGGCCATTTCAAGAGTACAGGCCGTTGGGGAAGTGGGAAGCAGTGTGGCTTAGTGGAAAGAGTTTGCTTGACGAACATGAATACCTCCCAAGGGCTCGAACTGACTGAGAACATTTGCAGCTTGTAGGAAATTTTGATATTTCACTCTGCTGGAGGTCCCGCCCTGAAGTAAGGGCTGAATGGGAAAAAAATTCTCAAAAACCCCTTACCAATTGCCTGATATGGGAACTAAACTGAGACCATGGTCCTGGATGTCAAATTTTCAATGTTGCCTTCTTTAAAAACATCTGATACTTAAGTTCAAAAGAATGTCCCTTTAGAAGGAACCAGAGGCCTCTTAAAAAACAGGATATGCCACATCCCCAGTCATCTGCTGGGTCCCAGGGATTAAAAGTTCTCATTTAGGGCATTGCTCATTTCTTGCCAACCAGAAAATTAATCTGGACTAATTAGTTACATTAACTGAAAGAGTGAAGAGAGCTGATGGTTTGCCTTGAAGGCAGTGGTCAGCCATTTCTGTTTGATGTGGAGAGGAACAGGCAGAATTTCATTTTGGAAAGATGAGCCAAGCAGCAGAGTGAAGTGTAGACTGAAGAGGGGAGAGGCTGGAGGGAGGGAGAAGAGTGAGGAGACTGATTCGATAGTCATGCCGGACCAGTTCGGTGGCCGTTTGGATGGAAAGGAAGAGGAAGATTGAGAAATCTTGTAGTGGAAAAACTGACAGGATTTAGTAGAGTTGAAAGATGGTGAGAAATCAGAGATAATGCCATGCTTGAGGGCTTCAAAAACAGAGAGCACGCTGGGGTTGTTAACTGCAATAGGAAAGTTAGGTGGAGATGAAGATTTGGGAGGTAAAATAAGGAGTTCGGTTTTTGACATTTAGAGTTTGAGGTGCTGGCAGGATATCCATACGGATATAACCTGCTGGCAAGAGGAAAAGCGAGATAAAGACTGGAGATGAAGAAAGAGGGTGGGACTAGCGAGATATAGATTTAGGTGTTAGCCGCACAGTGGTGGTAAACTGAAGCCATGGGAGGAGATACTTTCCCTGAGGGAATGAGAAGAGCAGAGGACTGAGACAGGGCCTTGAGGGAGAAACCTTAAGAGAAGTAGCATGCCCAGTATCGGGGTAGAAGCATAGAAGCCGCGTGGCTCAGTGGAAAAGAGCCCGGGCTTTGGAGTCAGAGGTCATGGGTTCAAATCCCAGCTCCACCAATTGTCAGCTGTGTGACTTTGGGCAAGTCACTTGACTTCTCTGTGCCTCAGTTCCCTCGTCTGTAAAATGGGGATGAAGACTGTGATCACCTTGTAACCTCCCCAGCGCTTATGAGAAGCAGCGTGGCTCAGTAGAAAGAGCCCGGGTTTTGGAGTCAGAGGTCATGGGTTCAAATCCCAGCTCCGCCAATTGTCAGCTGTGTGACTTTGGGCAAGTCACTTAACTTCTCTGTGCCTCTGTTACCTCATCTGTAAAATGGGGATTAAGACTGTGAGCCCCCCATGGGACAACCTGATCACCTTGCAACTTCCCCAGTGCTTAGAACAGTGCTTTGCACATAGTAAGCACTTAATAAATGCCATTATTATTATTATTATTAGAACAGTGCTTTATACATAGTAAGTGCTTATTAAGTGCCATCATTTTTTTTTAGTACAGTGCTTGACACAGAGCATTCATTCATTCAATTGTATTTATTTATTCAATCATATTTATTGAGCACTTACTGTGTGCAGAGCACTGTACTAAGTGCTTGGGAAATACAAGTTGGCAACATATATTAGCACCTAACAAATACCACAATTATTAGTTCTCTTATTAATAGGGAGTCCCATATTTATGGGATAAGGAGTGGAAAAGGAGCCAGTGAAAGAGGCGGAGAAATAGCTGCCAGAGAAGTAGGAGGCAAAACAGAAGACCAAAATTATATATAGCATTACCAGAGGAAGGGAATGGTTTACAGAGTCAAAGGAGCTGAGAAGTCAAAGAGGATTAGGAGAGAGTAGAAACCATTACATTTCGCAAGGAGAAGATTCTGGGACTTGGAGAATGCAGGTTCAATGGAGCAAGGTGGGTGGAAACTAGAGGATAGTGAGTCAAGAAGGAAGTTTGAGGAGAGGAAGTGGAGGCAGTGGGTGAATATGGCCTGTTCCAGGAGTTTGGACAGGAATGGGAGTAGAGACATGAACGCAAATGCTGGAGGTGCAGCAGGATCATCAGAATCCATGACGAAATGAGCAACTACGAAAGTGGCTGGAGGGAATCGTTGTAGGAGGGAAATACCCAATTGCTTGAAACGCAGATTCTGAAACTGAAGCATGTTAATAAATCACAGCTGATTGATATTATAATAGCTCTTCTCTGCATTTCCATAATTGCTCTGTGGCCTTAGGTTTGCCTGATTTCTTTCTTTTTTCACTGCTGGGATCTCTCTGAAGCAGAGGGTGCTTCCCTGCTGTTTACAGAGAAAGGCTGGAGAGCTTAATATTATGAATAATTATAGTATATAATATTATAATAATCTTAGTATTTCTTAAGACTCACTATGTGTTAAGCACTCTACTAAATGCTGGCATAGATATAAGATTATCAGGTCTGACACAGTCCCTATCCCACACGGAACTCACATTCTAAGGGGGAGGGAGAAGAGGTATTCTCCATTTTACAGTTTGTGGGTTTATAATAAGAAGTAGGATTCAAAGCAGAAGTTTGCAAATATTCAGTTGGAAAACCTGGTATTATGATTAACAAGATACTTAGGTGGGAGGAAGAGGAATCAGAAGTACTGCAAAACTGCTCAATAAATCCCATTGCCCAAATGATGTAAAAGACAAATTTTTGCTCATAATTCTTAGTACAGTGCTCCGCATATAGTAGGACCTTAATAAGCACCATTACTACTACTACAACTACTTCTAAGCTATCATGCGATGACGTCAGTGAACTTGTAAAGTCCATTTTGGGGTGGGTTTCTACACCTCTGGCAGTGCCCTGGTGGAAGTTTGCAGTGAAGGACTTACCTGCAATGAGAAACCTCACGAGATTTAATCTAAATGTCAAATCACAGCTAGCAGAGCAAGGATTCCATCAGCAAGCTTGTCTACTTAAATAACCATCTTAGGGGGCTCAGAGAAGGCATGAAGTGAGTGAGCTGGGTTGTAGCAGAAAATCAGCAAGGTAAGGTAGGAAGGGGACTGTCTCTGATTAAAGTGGAGTCAGTACAATGCTCTACAAAAAGTAAGCACTCAAATACCACTGATTTGATGGACTCAGTGGGACATTTAATTGCACTCATTAAACGATAAATTCTTTGATCAATCAACCGATGGTATTTATTGAGCATTTACTAAGTGCAGAACACTGTACTAAGAACTTGGGAGAGTACAATACAATGGAATTGGCAGACACGCTCCTTGCCGATAATGAGGTACAGTCTAGAAAGTGGATACTGTGCGCCTTTTATGCCTTCTATTCCACTGTTCCAAACCCACAGAACAGCATTCCATGCAAAGAAGGTACTCAATAAATGTTATTAAATGAAGTGAGAACTTCAGGGGTTTTCAAATCCCTAGTCGACTCCTCAGAATGACGGCTAACCTGGCACCTACACAAGGCAAATCAAATGCCGTAAAATCGAGTATTTAAATCCTTGCTGAGTCTTTATGGCAAAAATTATTCTTGGACATATTTTTGGTCTCAACTCACTGATTGCTGACCATAGTGATACTCATCACATTTTAGCTTGGTTCCAGCTGGGGCTTTTGTTTGGATTTGGAAAGACAAAGATGATGGCCTGGATTATTGCTGATTTGCCAGTTTGCCTGCACAGGCTAGGAGAAGACCAGACTGGCCATTACTGCTGCTTCATATCATGCCACTCCAGTCCACACTTCACTCTGCTGCCAGGGTCATTTCTCTTAAAAAAATGTTCAATCCATGCTTCCCCGCTCCTCAAGAACCTCCAGGGGTTGCTCATCCAGCTCCACTTCAAACAAACTCTACACCATGGGCTTTAAAGCACTCTATCACCTTGTCCTTCCTAACTAAATACTACTGATTGATTGATATTGTCATACCTACTGTTATCTGTGCTACATTCAGTGTCTTAATGAGGACATTGAAAATCTAGGCTCTGCTGCTTTGGAAAATCCATGAACCACACTCAGGTCTGTCATAAGATCATCCAGAAGTTCTACAACCCACCTGCCTCAGTCAATTGTATTTATTGAGCACTTAATATGTGCACAGCACTGTACTAAGCACTTGGAAGAGGACAACAGAACAATATAACAGTCACATTCCCTGCCCACAACGAGCTTAGCGTCTACAGTGCAGCCCCCTGTTCTGAAGCAGAGTTGTCTGCTTTGGCTGGACTGGGAGACTGGCATTATCCTGCCGACAGATGCTTTGTCCTACATGGTAGGGCCAGACCAGATTTTCAGGCTCCACCGAAGTTTTGTGGCACTTTGGACCTCAATGAGAGGGGAAGAGGCAACAACCATGGCAGGAACTGTGAATTGCGCGTAGCCTTCCTATAGTCAGCCTGGTGAACCACGTCCAGAAAGCCCAGTTTCCAATTCTCTTTGAGTTAGGCTGAAAAGGAGGCTGGGAACATTTGATTATTTTTGGATCTCATTTTCGAAGCCCCTGTTCCAATTAATACATATTAATACACACACAAATACATATACACCGAATGTACATTAATTCAGATACACATGAATAATCAGTGCTTGCTTCTACAAAAATAACAAAGGTTTCCAGGACAGTCACTTTTTAGGGATAAACCTCACCTTAGGACTTGGAGGGAGGAAGTAGCTAGGTTTTCTCCAATTATATTCCACAAACTCCAGAGCTGGAGAAGTCTGGCTTGGCTGGTTGGTGAGGCAGGTTGGCTCTGAAAATCTCTTCCCTTCCCTGATCTTTCCCTAGCCTAGAATTGTGCGGTGGCACCCGTCCTGCGATATTTCACTATCCATTAGCAGAGGTGCCAGAACTTTGTGTCCCTTGCATTCCAAAAGAACAAACCTCAATGTACCCCAAATGAAAAGCATCCATTTCTTTCTTATTTCTGTATTTATGTCCCCAAATCGATGATGACTGTCTTATATCCTCCAGGCAAAAGTCTCCTCAAGACAAGGTTGGCTCATATCTTTTATTTCTAACTTCCCAAATACTTGGTGCCCAATAAGTAACAATAATGATGGCACTTATTAAGCACTTACTATGTGCAATGCACTGTTCTAAGCGCTGGGGAGGTTACAAAGTGATCAGGTTGTCCCACGGGGGGGGCTCACAGTCTTAATCCCCATTCTACAGATGAGGTAACTGAGGCACAGAGAAGTTAAGTGACTTGCTCAAAGTCACACAGCTGACGGTTGGTGGAGCCAGGATTAGAACCCATGACCTCTGACTCCAAAGCCCATGCTCTTTCCACTGAGCCATGCTGCTTAAATGCTGGAGACCTGGTAATCCTGGGGTTATTTGAGCAAATTAATCACACAGTTCCAATCCCTAAAATACATTATGTCCGCAGATATCCAGGCGAATAAATTTTTAGGTCTGAAATATATAAATTCAGGCCTCTGACCTTATTTTGCTTGCTATTTCTATTATTATTATGGTATTTGTTAAGCACTTTCTAGGCAACAAGCACTACTCTAAGCACTGGAGTAGATACAAGTTAATCAGGTCAGACATCATCCCTAAATCCCACATGGAGCTCAGGGTCTAAGTAGGGGGAGAACAGACATTAAATCCACAATATTAAGATGAGGTCCCTGTGGCACAGAGAAGTTAAATGCCTTTCCCAAATTTACGTAACAGGTAACCGACAGAGCTGGGATTAGAACCCAGGACCTCTGATGTGCGTCAGGGCCTGTGTCCAACCTTATTTGCTTGTATCCATCCCAAAGCTTAGTACAGTGCCTGGCACACAGTAAGCGCTTATACAAATGCCACAATTATTATTATTATTGCTTTGATATTGTCAATGGATCTGACACCATTTCCCCTTGCTCAAACAACTGCTGCTGACAGGAGAATAAGACTGGCTATTTGGATTCAGGAAGTTTGCTCTCAATGCCAAGTCTACATGGTGCTATAACCCTAGTAAGGGAACCCCATTTCGTAGCCCTGGCTTCATTCATTTTCCACGTCCCACTCCCCAAAGAACAGAAAGTCAGCCCTTTCCAGATCCGCATCTGGATTCGAGGGAAGCGCGTTTCTCTCACCCGCAGAGTTGTGATGGTGGCAGGATCTCGGATTCGACCATTGTCATCTTTCAGGTTGTAGCCCTCTGGCCTCTTATCCCGCTCGCTGACTTTCCAGAGCTTCACGGTTTTATCTAGGGAGGAGAAGACACAGGTCACTACGGGTGCTCTCTCCACTGGACTGCTAAAGCAATTCCAATATTGTGGCTTCAGCCCGTTAAAGAAGAAGCCTGTAAACAGAAGCAAACTTAAAGGTTCCAAGTCTAGGAAATGTGGATTGCTGGAAGGAACAACGAATTGTTAAGTGGCACTTTTTTGTTGGGACACCTGCCTTTTAATCTGGATCCTAGTGATCAGCAACTTTAATTCTGGAGGTCTAGATTTATATATTTACTTACATTAAAGATCCCCATTATCAGGAGTATTTATCGAGTGCTTACTGGTGTAGTGGATAGAGCCTGGGCTCAGGAGTCAGAGGTCATGGGTTTTAATCCCAGCTCTGCCACTTGTCTGCTGTGTGGCCTTGGCCAAGTCACTTCACTTCTATGTGCCTCAGTTACTTCATTTGTAAAATGGGGATTGAGACTGCAAGTCCCACGTGGGACAGTGACTGTGTCCAACACAAATTGCTTGTATCCATCCCAGCACTTAGTACCATGCCTAGCACATAGAACTTCACAAATATCACAATTTCAATGTGCAGAGCACTGTACTAAATGCTTGGGAGAGAACAATACAACAGAAGTGGCAGACCCGTTCCCTGCCCGCAACGAGTTTACAGTGTCGGATAAAGTAACAGTCTAAAGCATAATGATTCCAAGGGGATTGTTTTCCAGAGACAACTGTCATCAATCACTCAATCAATCATATTTACTGAACATTCACTGTGTGCAGAGTGCTGTACTAAGTGCTTGCAGAGTACAAAGTAACAGAGATGCTAGGCACTTTCTCCGTCCACAACAAGCTTACAGTTTAGGATAGGAGACAGACATGAATATAAATAAATAAATTACATAAAGTGCTGTGGGGCTGAGGGTGGGGTGCTAAAGGGTTCAATTCCAAGCCGTGCTTGTGGACAAGTGTCTTTTTACAAGGAATTTCTGGGTTTCCCTTTGAGATTAGGCTGTTCAGTTGTATGGGGGGAGGCCTGCAAAATCTGAACTTGTCCTAGCGGGCTGTGCAATTCGCTCCTGACCCTGGTCAGATGCTGGAGGCAGGCAGAGAGACAGCGTTGCAGTCCCAGATGGGGCCATCTCGGAGGAGTCGAAAATAGAACTCGTCACCTCCCTGGAAAACTTCACTGGAGTTCACGTCCTGTCTGGAGAGAGTCTCATGCCCATCTATTATTTCAGGGGAAAGAAAGCATGACAAAGGCTCAACAGTAATAAATCTTTGAATTTACCAGGTCCCAAGGCAAGGTCATTAGCACTCAATAAAAATGCTGTGGGTGTTTAGGAAATAGCCAAGCACAGCATATACTATACAAGATTTTACAGGTCAGGGAGCTCTGCATGAAACAGACTGTGAGCCCTGTGTAGGACATGTCTGACCTGGTTGTCTTATATCTCCACTGGCACTTATTACACAAAAAAAGGCAGTGAAGTTCAACTCATCCTTGTCCTCCAGTAGGAATACGTTAGTGGCTACTGATGGGTTAATAGTGATGGACACAGGGGAGAACTCTGGAACTTGGGAATGAAACTCAGTATAATAAAAGATTTAAAAGTTCAGGTGGATTTGGTCCAACAAGATACAATATATTTTGAATTTTTCAAGTAACCCATAACCCCACAAGACATCCATTCGTTCACTCACTCATTCAATCATATTTACTGAGCATTGACTGTGTGCGAAGCACTGTACTAAGCGCTTGGGAGGATACAATACAACAACAGACACATTCCCTGCCCACAATGAGTACACCGTCTAAAGGACTTATAAGCACATCACTAAAGCAACACATGCAACTAAAATGACTGATAGACTTTTATAGCAGTAATGATATTTGAGTGCTTCTTCGTGAAATGCATCGTCTTAGCATTTAGACTACAAGCCCGAGGTGGGACAGGAACTACGTCTGACCTGATGCTCTTGTACTTACCGCAGCATTTAGGGCAGTGCGTAGGGCATAATAAGTGTTTTCCTCTCTAAACTGTAAGTTTGTTGTGGGCTGGGAACGTGTCTACCAGCTCTGTTGTATTGTATTCTCCCAAGTGCTTAGTACAGTGCTCTGCAAACATCGAGTGCTCAGTAAATACCACTGATTATCTTTATCACTGTGTCTCTATGTAGTAGATAACTGAAGCTCTGGATGAGAAGAAGTTTCAGAAATCTGTAACATTTATTCCGCATGGCGACATCATCTTTACTGAGGACAATTTTCTTAGGAATGCATTATCATTTCTGGATCGCTTCTCCACCTAATCACTTAGCTTAATTTTTTTTCTTTTAGAAAGTGATTCCAATTGACTGTAATTACTTTCTATGTGCATTAACGAATTTGCTTATGGTGTTTTCCCTCTCAATGATAGTTTGAAAAAGAAGAATCACATAATGTGGGAACATTTTTAGAAAAATATTTTTAGAAAAAAGTCATTTTGAGATACAGACAGCATGAGAAACGTTATCCCAAATGTGAAGATAATAGCCCTGTTAATCACAAGACTATTTAAAAACTCAATTAATACTGTTACAGAATTAATCTTCGCTGCCTTTCATGGATTTCTCTCCCATCCCCCACCAACTGCATTTAATCTATCTTTGGGTTTTATTACAATGATCAATAAAATAAATTCCTTAATATAAAATAAGTTGGCTACAGGAGATAATTAGACCATTTCTCCTGAAAGTAATTAAGTCCCATCCATCTAGCTCCTTATTCATCCTAAGCAACTGATTCTGGATCCTGAAAGCTACTCAACTGGAATTTGAGGCCGCTGTAGTGAACGGTAAACGGGAACAAATCAGCTGTAGTTTTGTTTTTAAGAAAGACTCCCAAACTGTAATTGAACAGTAAGTTCAAATCTCAGGGATAAAAGAATTTCACTAGGCCTGAATGAACAAACCAACAGGACTGGATGGCCTAACTAAACTTGTCTGCTGCTTCTCTGGCTTCATTCATTCAACCGTATTTATCGAGTGCGTACTCTGTGCAGAGCATTGTACTAAGCATTAGGGAAAGTACAATATAACACGATGCAGGAGGCAGTACCTAGAGCAGTAAGGCGTCCGAGCACAGAGAGCACAGGCCTTGGAGTCAGAAGACCTGGGTGCTAATCCTGACTCCGCCACTCGTGAGCTGTGTGACTCTGGGCAAATCACTTCACTTTTCTGTGCCTCAGTTATCTCATCTGTAAAATGCGGAATAAAACTGTGAACCCCATGTGGGACAGCAATTGTGCTCAACTTTTATCTTGTTTTTATCCCCCAGCACTTAGTACAGTGCCTGGTACATAATAAGTACATAATAATAATGATAATAACAAAACTTGTTAAGCACTTACTATGTGCCAAGTACTAAGTGCTAAGCAATGGGATACATACAAGTTAATAATAATAATAATAATAGCATTTATTAAGTGCTTACTATGTGAAAGGCACTGTTCTAAGCGAAGGGGAGGTTAACAAGGTGATCAGGGTGTCCCAAGGGGGGCTCACAGTCTTCATCCCCATTTTACAGATGAGGGAACTGAGGCCCAGAGAAGTTAAGTGACTTGCTTAAAGCTGGTAAGTGGTGGAGCCGGGATTTGAAACCATGACCTCTGACTCCAAAGCCCGGGCTCTTTCCACTGAGCCACGCTGCTTCTCCGGTAGGACACAGTCCCTGTCCCACATGGGACTTGCAGTCTAAGTAGGAGGGAGTAGGATTTAATCCCTATTTTACAGGTGGGGTAACAGCGGCACAGAGAAGCTAAGTGACTTGCCCAAGGTCACACACACAGCGGACAAGTGGCAGAGCTGGGATTAGATCCCAGCTCCTCTGACTCCCAAGCCTGTGTTCTTTCTCCTAGGCCATGCTGCTTAACAAATACCTTTTTTAAAAAAGATCTCTGCTTTACCACAGAGGGAGCATCTGTCAATATTTTTCATAGGTTTTCAATCAAACAATAAAAACAAGTTGCCCTTTTAGGGGGTTATGTCAACTTCCAGAGGCTGATTCATCCTACCAATCCTCCTCCAGCTACCCAGAAGAGGGCAAATCGATGAGAGAATGAAATCCAGGCCTTTACACACAAGTCTCTCCTCCGGTTGGAGCCCTGACCAGATCCATCTGTGGTTCTCTCCTCTAATTCTAAGTTGCAGTCATGTGCCATAATTACTCACCATCTAGATACATGGGGAAGTGATTTAGAGTTCTTTGACTAAAAGGAAACCCTGGACACAAAATGGCTTTGACTCTCCCATCACGGAAAGGGCATACACATTCAGAAACATGGGAATGTGTGGAGCAATAGTGTCAGTGGACACTGAGGAATTTGGGGTGAGTTTCCAATTCTGTTTCCCCCTGCAATCCTGCAGGGCTGATTGACCGCTTTCAGCTTTTACAGACCAGGGGATTCAACCTCAGTACGATAATGATTTTAGCATTGTAAGGTCCCAGTAAGGCTGGAAAGGGACTTCTGATTCATCCAGGTAACCATGGAGTCATAATATTTCTGGCTTTTGTTAGGAGCTGACTGTAATAACTCTGGTATTTGTTAAGTGCTTACTATGTGCCAGGTACTGCACTAAGTGCTGCAGTGGATACAAACAAATTGGTTGGACACAATCCTTGTCCTGCATGGGGCTCAAAGTCTTACTCCCTACTTTACGGATGTGATAACGGAGGCACAGAGAATAACAATAATGATGGCATTTGTTAAGCGCTTACTATGTGCCAAGCACTGTTCTAAGCACTGGGGGAGGTACAAGGTAATCAGGCTGTCCCACATGGGGCTCCCAGTCTTAATCCCCATTTTCCAGATGAGGTAACTGAGGCCCAGAGAAGTGAAGTGACTTGCCCTGCTGCAAGCACTTAACAAATACCATCATCATTATTATTATTATTAAGTGGCAGAGCTGGGATTTGATTCTAGGTCTTCTGGCTTCTAGTCTGGGGCTCTTTCCCCTAGGCCTTGCTACTTTCACCACTTGCTTCCAAAGGACGTAAAACCACAGGGACTTAAGCCAAGACCGCGAGGGCTCTTCGAGTCTCTCAGAGCCCAATAAACCGAATGTTGTCATCCATACCATTAGTGGAGAGAAGAAAGTAGGCAGCGTTCTGTTGTGGGAGCCATCTTATTTTATTGATCTTCTCTTCTATCTCTAAACTCTTCAGGTAATCAAACTCAGCTTCATGGCTCTGGAATGTGCTGTAAACATTGTATTCACCCCTGCGATGAAGCTGATTTTTACTCTGTTGAAAGAAACACAAAGAGTCTGAGAGGAAAAGGAGGTTGGGTTTTCTAAGGGTTACAATTCAGAAACTGGAGATGTTTTTTAGGAACAATTTGGGGACTGTTCCCTGATGATTAGATTTAGAGTTCCTATTTGGTTTCCTCCTTGAAAATCCACTCCTTAGGCATTTACTACGGGAAAATAGGTGGCACAAACCAATGATAGTACTGTGACAGTGACAGCACTGTGACTACTTTCAAGTGTGATTTTCGCAACATGGAAATAAGCAACTGTCTTCACTATGTGTTTAATGATGGCTATATATTCTCCCAAGTGCTTCTGCACAAAGTAAATGCCATTGATTGACTGGAGTCTATAACATACTTTACGTTAAACCTGAGGAAATAGATTTTAAGGAAATTAAGTTTCTTACAATTTAATTTGAGGTTCACATTTTTTTCCAAGGTTAAATATTATCTGCCTAAGTGGTCCCTCGGGTCAGTGGCAATGAAATGGCAGCTAATGGATTGTTTTGGCTCACCCATGCTGACCCTAGAAGCTGGAAGAAGGCATAAAATGGAGTTGAGACTTTAGCTTCATTTTTTTGCCCCCTCCCGGCAGCTTTTTCAGAACAGAGAGCAAAAGTTTAGAGGATCAAGTTAAGTCCAAGACCAAGCATCTTGCACTCCAAAATAATTACAGAGCAATAAAGGGAGAAAATGATATTTAGCTATATGTGCATCCAGGAATCTAGCTATTCCTCGAGGTAAACCTCCAGACCAAATTCAAGGGAATGAAAAGAGATACTTGCCTAGTTTGGAAATATTTGTACCTTATTTCCAAGTTTCTATTTTATCTTTGAAAACCTGCACTGTTTTTCTGTGTGAGAGCCATTTTGGAGAAAACTCTACCTTCTTAAATTAATAGTCATTTTGTTTGACCATATTTCAGTACATGTACAAATGTCTTTACAGGAAACACTAACACTCTGAATGCTTAGATTCTCAGGGATTGAATGTGCTGCATAAGCCAGATCTCTGTGAAAAAAGAAAAGGAAAATGGTTTCCGCATACAGGCTTAATTACGAGGGAGCATTCCTCTTCAAAATCTGCTATTGTATTGGAGTGAAAATTTGATGTGAAAAACTATTGATCCTATGGATTTTTTTTAACTGCATAACAAGTATATATTCTACCTTCGAATCTAACTGTATATTATTTATCCATATTAGGATTCTTGCAGGCCAATGCCATTAATAAAAAAATCTCTCCCATTATTTCACCAATGAAACCAACACCCCGCATTTTAATAAAAAGAACAAAGAAAATGAAAAATTGCAAAAGCAACTTGTGAAATAAAATATTATTACTGATGATAAGTTGCTTTTGGAAATTTATGCTCAACAGCTGCTCTTTAATAGCACCGTGAACCTAATTGGATTTTTTTTTCAGACTTCGGAAAGCAGGTTTATATTAGGTTTGAACGTGTCTTTTAAGTACAGTTCTCAGTTCATTGCAGTTCTCCTTGTCATCTCAATGAGAACCAGTCCACCTTAAAAATGAATTTACAAGATGTTTGATCTGCTACCGTCCAAATCAGACTGTCAAGTGTGGGCAAAATGTGCCAGACCAATTAACACCAAACAGCTTTGGAAATTAAGGAAAAATTCCAGGTCAGAAGGGCTACTAGTTTTCACTTGCCAACCATATTTTACCATTTCTTAAACCCAGGGAATGTGATAGATGATTTGATGCTAAACACTTGAATTTATATAGCTACCCTAAGGCTTTTTGGGCTCTGTAAAAAATTAATGGCAAATAACGTGTAATTACCAACTGTATCCCCTGTAAATGAGGATTTCTTTAGCTAAACCAGCTGCGATCTTAATGGCTTTCAGGATACAGAAGGCATTTGCCACGTCTTCTCTGAACAGTGCGGTACCTGGCAAATTTCTAGAACTGGTCAAGACAGGTCTTGTCAGGAATTCAGTTGGCTACATCACAGCACAATCACTTTATTTTGCAACAGAGCTACAAGTCTGAGCTGAAGCATCACTGGGAATGTAGGACGTTAACTGAGGAAAACAGTACCGGAGCCCTAGAGCTTAGCCTGCCTATACATTTCTGAAAAGCTGTTACTACTTGAACATGAATCTCAAGGCTTTAAGTAGCAGGTTGCTGAATCGACTATCTGCAGATGATCACACACATCTGCACCCCTTCCTAGGGAAGTTGAGAAGGAAGAGGAAAGGGGAAGGGGTTGGGGGAGGGCAGAGTCTGGGGCTTTGAAGGCCCTTTGTTAGTTTTACATATCACTCTATTTGCTTGGATACAGATTTTCCTCGATACACACATTTCCAAGTGACTTAATATTCATGCCGGCTTGCAGCACTTGGAGCAAAATGAGGCTGAATGTGAATCGGAAAAGTGTGATCAGCAATAAGACTTCTTCCAAGTGCAAACCTCAGCCCACCCTCCCTGAAAATGTCATTTCGGATAATTCACGAGATGGAAAGTGGAACTGCTTTTGGGAGTCATCTTATGGCAGTTTTTTAGTTTGCCAGCCAAGATCGAAGGTTAATGACCTCCAAGGATTGGGAAATAGCAGAAATCTTTTAAGTGGATAAACTAGGCGTTTTGAATTCCCCACCACTTACCTCTTGCTCTCGCTGAAATATTACCACCCGACCCCCCTTGTCTCCCGTCGCTAGTAATTCTCCAGTGGGGTTGAATTCGACTGTAGAGATAATGTCAGCTGAAAAAGAAGACAAAAGCAATTTAAGGAACTGCAGGCATTTTTCTCTAGGAAAATAAAAGGCCTTTCCTAGGCCTTTAAGGAAATGGAATTTAGAAAGTTCTTGACATTATCTGTTCTAAGTGCCAGCGCTAAGAGCAGCTGGGACTTTAACATCTTGATGCCACCATCACATAGCTACTGCTAGGTCATTTGCCAGGAGAAAAGGGAAAACACTTATCTTACCCTGTTGCTATGCATGAGAGAAAATGATCTGGAATTTTCTTTTCAAATAACTAGAGATGTATATTCTTCTTTCAGAATGGGGCTAACAGTCCTGGCTTTCTTCCCCTGAACACCTCCTCTCACAAGCTTTAGCATTTGCACTTGGGAATCAGGAGCTAAACCCATATCTCCTTCCTGGTCTCCCTCCTCTGTGTCCATTCTGCCCGTCTCCATCCCTGACCACAACCACTTTGATCTCCGGAGAGAGGCTGAGTGACTTGATAGGATCAAGTGGTCCAGAGACATAGGAGGTGATTTGTACTCACGGATTTCTCAATGGAGGAATTTAGGCTACAGGTAATTCTATCATTCATTCATTCATTCAATTGTATTTATTGAGCGCTTACTGTGTGCAGAGCACTGTACTAAGCGCTTGGGAAGTACAAGTTGGCAACATAACCAATTCAATGCTGCTTACCGCCCCTCAGGGGGAAAAGTGGACAGGTAAATTGCCAATGATCAGATTTCTTGGCATTATTTTCAGAAAAATGCCAGAGGTTAATTATCCTGCATTAATCGCTCCAACTCCAGGCTCCGGCAACTGAGTATATTCAAGTGAGGGAAGGATGTTAGTGATGTGTAGATGAAGGGCCAGAGCAATAGCATAAGAGGGCAAATTCATCACAGCTGAGTCTGCAATGATTTTAAATTTTCCTCCAAGTTTACTTCAGCTGCATGAATGCCGGAGTGCAGGAAGTGAACTTTGGGGTGATTCAGGGCAGGGGGTTGGCAGAGGCCCTTATATTCTCAGCCTGGGTCAGAAATTAGCACTCCCAGAACCCAAAGTCTGGGAACTGAGGAGCATGGCTTCTATTTGGACTCTGCCATTTTAGCCCCCAAACTAAAAGTGGTCATGGCTCAAAATGGAGGTATCGGACGATTGGCGCAATACTGGGGAGAGGAATGGATGACAGCAGAGGACCTGACTGCCAGATGCTGTAGGGTTCACAGAATAACAATACTATTACTACTACTTGTAATAATAATAATGGTATTGCTTTAGCACTTACTTTGTGTCAGGTACTGTACTAAGCACTGGGGTGTGGATACATACAAATAGGGTTGGACACAGTCCCTGCCCCACATGGAGCTCACAGTCTCAAGCCCCATTTTATAGATGAGGTAACTGAGGCACAGTGAAGTGAACTGGCTTGCCTGAGGTCACACAGCAGACAAGTGGCGGAGCCAGGATTAGAGCCCACAAGCTTCTGAATCCCAGAGCCGTGCTCTATCCACTTCATTCATCCATTCGATCGTATTTATTGAGTGCTTACTGTGTGCAGAGCACTGTACTAAGCTCTCATCCTGCCTGCCAGCCAGAAAGGTGGAGTAGGGGATTCCAAGACACCGAATCCCAGTTTCAAACATCGCAGCATAGCAACGTGGCATAGTGGGGGAAGAGGCCTGCAGGTTTTCTTTCCTGGCCAGCAAGACTGTTTGTCATTTACCAGCAGGATGTTCCAACAGCCACGCCAACAGGGCAGGTAGCCAAGCAATGCAGATTCCTTTGGACTTGGAGCAATTAATGACTTTCTGTTCTTCATTAAGCATGCTGACCCACTGATATCACGTGCCAGGCCCGGGGACCAACCAGAGGCTCGGCAATAGTCCCTTTAGGCCTCTTGAGTTCTGAAATAGTTGGTTTAAAAAAATCAGCACTCATATGCAAACCAGGAAGTTAGACACAGTTCTTGACATTATCTGTTCTGTGTGCCAGCGCTAAGAGCAGCTGGGACTTTAACATCTTGATGCCACCATCACATAGCTACTGCTAGGTCATTTGACAGGAGAAAAGGGAAAACACTTGTCTTACCATGTTGCTATGCACGAGAGAAAATGACCAGGAATTTTCTTTTCAAATAACTAGAGACGTGTATACATCTTTCAGAATGGGGCTAACAGTCCCTCCAATAGATAATCAAAGCTGGAGGTATCTGAATATCACTCCCACACAATCAATCACATTCTCCACTGAAGAGAGACTCTAGAAACTGAAGACTCTCAGGTTTCCTAGGATCACACAAGTTCTGCTAATAGAACTGTCTTGTATAAAATTCATGTTCAGTTGCACCTCTCCCAAAGTCTCTTGTTTTTGTTCTTTCCCCATCCTACCTAGTACCTAGTAACAGATTTCTCTCTCCACTTCATTCTTTCCCACATATTTGGAGTCTGTGGCTAAGGAATGAGCGCTTAGCTGGCTAAAATTTATTCAGGATGTCCGATGTTTTATGGCTTCAGGGACGTATCGGTTCACTCTTTAGGATCCAATCTCTTCCGCTAATGTGAGAAAAGCCTGCCATGCCTGCTGAGCTGTGAAAATCCAGATGGCGGCAGGCAGGTGAGTAATGAATGTCATGCTGCTCCATTAACATTCACCCGCCCTCCCCGTCTTGGCCCACATTCTCCAGCTGAACACGATTTGAAAGACTCCATGAAGGCTTTCCACAGTCAATCTCCATTCACTGTGGGGAGTCACCTGTGAAGGGATTTGGGATTGGCCCTCCAATTGAGTGTGCCTCGACAACATTTGAGCTAATAAAAATCAGATGGGAAGTCTGCATTAATCAGAAATTGTCAGAAATGCTGGGAGGAAGCAGCTTTTTGATACCTTTCTGGTTTCCACTGAAATCTGTAATCGAAGGGTAGACCCTCTGTTATCAAAACTTACAACAAGGATGGGAATAATGGAGTGAAATAGATCTGCTCTCTAAATCTATTCCTCACAGAGATATACACTCAGAGGATAAGATCCCAGACTGTTATCAGCTCTAGGCTAACTCTCAAAAAGTCAGACCTCCCAGGAGCTAGGACTTTAGTAATATTCATTTGTTCTAAAGTCCTTTGTCCAGTTTCCTCTTCATTTGCAACTCCAAATTGGAATGGGAGACAAATTCCAAGAGGGCATAGGCTGGTGTTAGAGAAATCAGTCAAATTTCTTTCTAGGGTACAAGACAACAGAGTGCTTCATTCATTCACTCAATCATATTTATTGAGCGCTGTGTGCAGAGCACTGTATTAAGCGCTTGGAAAGTACAAGTCGGCAACATATGCCAGCATGTGCTTGGCACACTGCAAGCACCTTGCACATAATGATAATAATAATAATAGTGGCATTTATTAAGTGCTTACTATGTGCAGAGCAAAATGGCCTAGGGGAAAGAGCACGAGACTGGGAGTCTGACGATCTGGGTTCTAATCCCAGTTTTGCCACTTACCTAGCGTGTGTTTTCTTGGGCAAGTCACTTAATGTCTTTGTGCCTCAGTTTCCTCCTCGGTACAATGGGAATTCAATATCTGTTCTCCTTCCTACTTAGACTGTATGTCTCATGGGGGAGAGGGACCGTGTCTGATCTGCATATACAGCTCTACGCCGGTGGTTAGTACAGTGCTTGGCACAGAACAAAAGCTTAAAGAAAGTCACTTAACACCTCTGTGCCTCAGTTACCTCATCCGTAATGGGGTTTACGACTGTAAGCCCTTTGTGGGGTGTGGACTGTGCCCAACCTTATTATCTTTTATTATTATCTCATTATTATCTTATTACCTTCTAGACGATCTTATTATCCACTAGACTGTGAGCTAGTTGTGGGCAAGGAATGTGTCTGCTAAGTCTGTTATATTGTAGTCTCTCAAGCACACAATAAATAGTGCAGTGCTTTGCACCTAGCAAGTGCTCAATAAATGCCATTAATTGATTGAGTGCTCCTGTATCTACCCTAGGGTTTAGTAGTGTCTGGCATATAGTAAGTGCTTAACAAATGCCATGTAAAAAAACCTGTGATAATAATAATAATAATTGTGGTAGCTCTTATTAACAGTAATAATAATAATAAAATCAGATGTGATTTTGTTAGATCAAATATAAATTTGCCGAAATGTTTTTGACAATACTATGATGACACTCATCTTTGGGGTAATACACAATATAACATCATCAAATGTGCAAGGGTCTAAATAGTCCCCTTACCTTTCAGTCCTCAGGAAACGTTTAAGAGGTGATATCTACTGTCCTGTTCCCAAGGCACTTTAGATCCTAAAGCTTTTTACATGGGATGGGTGAGAATTTCTAGTGCCCACAGTCAGCATGCTTTCCCACTGACAAACGATGGGGAGGAGGAGAGAGGCACGAACGTCCATAAGTTTCTTGTATTGTTAAAATAGCTTTTTGTGGATTTTCGACTGAGATTCGCCACATCAGGGAAAATCTCCGGGAAGCAACTATATCTGTTCCAAGGACAGCTGAGCTCCCTCTGCATTCATGGCTGCCGGGGACAGGAGAAGTACATATCAATCAATCTGATTTATTGAGCACTTATTGTGTACACAGCACTGAACTAAGCCCTTGGGAGAGCACAATACAACAACAGAGTTAGTAGACACATTCCTGCCCACAGCGAGCTTACAATCATGAGGGGGAGAATCACAGCAAACTGCCTTGGGACCCATTGCAGAAACAAAGACAGGAAAACTCACTACTAGAGTTCTGTAAATCCACGGGGCACTCCTAATCTTTCCCAGAACCATGGAAGTGAAGCTTTGCTCACAGAGGGGTGTGGGATGGGAAGAAAGGCCAGTATAAAAAGGAAGGAAGAAAGGAAGGGAAGGGAAGGAAGGGAAAGAAGGGAAGGAAGGAAGGAAAGAAGGGAAAGAAGGGAAAGAAGGGAAGGAAGGAAGGAAGGAAGGAAGGAAGGAAGGAGGGAGCGAGGAAGGAAGGAAGGAAGGAATAAGGGAAGGAGCGAGAGAGGAAGGAAGGACGGAAGGCTGTAATGGTTCAGGCTAGCTAAGAGCCAAGGAGACAGAGGATTGTCCCTTTCAAGTAGTTCCTGTTGTCATTTACCATTTTGTTCATTTTAGCATTTTTTTCCTTCTCTCTCCCTCTGTGTTGCTCCTAAAGAAAATTCACACCTTGACCTTTTTGGTCGGTCACACACACACACACACACACACACACACACACACACACACACACACACGATCTTCTTGTCAGTACTGTCATTTATGAAAGCAAAGGGCAGCTCACTGAAGGTCTTATTGTTTTTATTGCTTTCTTAGGTAGCTCTGTCATTTATTGCTTTCTTAAGTAGCTCTATCATAATCTTTTGTGGTATGTCCATCATGAATACTTTTCCCTACTTCTTTATTCTTAAAATGGGAGCCTCCTGTGGTTTGAATAATCATTCTTCTACATTTCCCTAGTGCTTCGCCCGGTGCTCTTCACTCCGCAGGCACTCAACGACGAATGACTGCGAGGTGGGGTCTGTGTCTGGATCAGTGCCCGTCAGAGCTTAGTACAGGGCTTCATGCATTATGAGTGCCTAATCAACGTTATTATTGATTGATTATTGATTTACGATAAACAGTGCTCTCGAACATACTTTCCTCATTTGCTGGTTAATGAAATTTTTCAAGTCTCTGACATCAAGACTACAGGAATGGACTGATCTCTTAGTGCGTTGATCTTCCTGAAACTAAGTTAATAATAATAATAATAATAATAATAATAATAATGGCATTTGTTAAGCGCTTACTATGTGCAAAGCACTGCTCTAAGCGCTGGGGGAGGGATACAAGGTGATCAGGTTGTCCCACGTGGGGCTCACAGTCTTAATCCCCATTTTACAGATGAGGTAACTGAGGCTCAGAGAATTTAAGTGACTTGCTCAAGGTCACACAGCAGACATGTGGTGGAGCCGGGATTAGAACCCATGACCTCTGACCCCCAAGCCCATGCTCTTTCCACTGAGCCACGCTGAGACTTCCTTCCAACCCCTATAGCCAACTCAACCGTAGCACTTCAGGTCACTGGTCTTCTCGCATTACACGTAACTGCATGATAAACGTACAAGATTATTCCCACCTGGACAGGCCTACTTTCCCGAACTTTCCTCATTACGCTTTTCTTCCTGTGGAAAGGAGGTGAGAAACCACAAGGAAGAAATGCTGGCCTAAGCTTGTTTCCAATTCATTAAGATCTCGTGACTGGACAGGCTAAATGATACCACTGGGAATTACCCAGGACAGTCATTTGCCTCCCAGGCTGAAAGCTCATCTTTCATGGAATATTCTCTTTAAACCTCAAATCCCTTTCCTACGATAACCTGCAGAAATGTTGTTGGACAGCAGCAAGGGCAGACAAAGTGCAGAAGAGGCCTAATTTCTTGGTTGAAGCGTGCTTTTCTTTATTTAAATGGTATTTAACTGTTTACTATATACCAGGCAGTGTACTAAGCACTGGCGTATATATAAGCTATAGATTGCAAGTTTTTTGTGGGCAGGGGATGTGTCTGTTTATTGTTATATTGTACTCTCCCAAGAACTAAGTACAGTGCTCTGCAAATGGTAAGCTCTCAATAAATATGGCTGGCTGACTGACTGACTGAATGAATACAAGCTAATCAGGTTGGACACAGTCCATGTCCCACATGGGGCTTAGTCACAATACCCATTTTACAGATGAGGCAACTGAGGCACAGAGAAATTAAATGACTTGCCCAAGGCCACCCAGCAAATAAATGGCAGAGCTGGAAATAGAACCCAGGTCCTCTGGATACTAGGCCCATGCTCTATCCACTCGGCCACACTCCCACACATCCGCCAAACTAGCTCTCTTCCTCCCTTCAAAGTCCTGAGAGCTCACCTCCTCCAGGAGGCCTTCCCAGACTGACTGAGCACCCCTTATCCTCTGCTCCTCCTCCCCTCCCCATCTCCCTCCCTCTGCCATACCCCCTCCACCCCCCCACAGCACTTGTACGTACCCCGGTGCATAGAACCGTGTTTGACACATAGTAAACACATAATAAATACCATTTAAAAAAAAAAAGCAATGGAGACGGACCCCCAACTCACTAGGAGTCGTTCATTTACTTGCCTTGCCATTCTTGTGCTGGTTTGTTGACTCCGTTCCTTAATATAGTTAACAAACGGAATCTGTTCACCAAATCTGTTCTAATGTTCTCTCCCAAGAACCTAGTAGGTTGCTCAACACACAGTAAGTATTCAATAAGTACGACTGATTGGTTCTGTGGATTTTAGCTCTCTCCCACCATATAGATTGCAAGGGACCATGTCTGATCTGTACATCTTTATTACTCTATTTATTTATTTTACTTGTACATACCTATTCTATTTATTTTATTTTGCTAGTATGTTTGGTTTTGTTCTCTGTCTCCCCCTTTTAGATTGTGAGCCCACTGTTGGGTAGGGACTGTCTCTATATGTTGCCAACTTGTTCTTCCCAAGCGCTTAGTACAGTGCTCTGCACACAGTAAGCGCTCAATAAGTACGATTGATGATGATATAGACTGCAAGGAACCATGTCTGATCTGTACATATTTATTACTCTATTTATCTATTTATTTTACTTGTACATATCTATTCTATTTATTTTATTTTGCTAGTATGTTTGGTTTTGTTCTGTCTCCCCCTTTTAGACTGTGAGCCCACTGTTGGGTAGGGACTGTCTCTATATGTTGCCAACTTGTTCTTCCCAAGCGCTTAGTACAGTGCTCTGCACACAGTAAGCGCTCAATAAGTACGATTGATGATGATGATGATGATATAGACTGCAAGGAACCATGTCTGATCTGTACATATTTATTACTCTATTTATTTTACTTGTACATATCTATTCTATTTATTTTATGTTGCTAGTATGTTTGGTTTTGTTCTCTGTCTCCCCCTTTTAGACTGTGAGCCCACTGTTGGGTAGGGACTGTCTCTATATGTTGCCAATTTGTATTTCCCAAGCGCTTAGTACAGTGCTCTGCACACAGTAAGCGCTCAGTAAATACGATTGATTGATTGATATTGAGTGATCTGCTATATTGCCAAGCACACTGCTTGGCAGGGAGGAAAACGGCTTAATAACACAACTAATTATGCCCTCAGTTTCAAAATCTAAGCTTTCTGGAGGGTCTGGGGGAAAGGGAGGTATCAAAGAAGCCAAATGCAGGTTCTTAGGGTTGTCTGATCTTTGAATCACATGAATTCCCCAAGTTAGATATGGGAGAGTTCTTGAAAAACAAAACTGGTTTTTGTCATTCTCGCCTCTACGTTTCATTTCTAAAATGAAATAAATTCTAGGGATAAGAAAAGCATCACGTATATTGCTGCCAAGCTTCTTGAACACACACAGCAGGTGGGGTGAGGGAGTATACTATCTCACTTTCCCCACAGGATCTGCCTTCAGGGACCATTTTAAGTGCAGATTCTAGGAGCCGAATAGATGTGGCTGAAGAGGAGACATTTATAGAGCTTTGAGTATTTAAGCCAAAGTGCTATTAAACTAATAGCACTCTGCTGAATTCATTTCTCTGGGCCAGAGCATAAGAGAACTTTAGCCTTAATTCCAACAAAAGGAACCTTTCTAGAAGGATTTCACAAACAAAATATCTGTATTTCCCATCTTAAATGGTCTCCAACCAATCCCACTTCCAAATTTCTTGCCTGGAAACCTGGCATTCTTAGGGTTGAAAGGGAAAGCATGGCTCAGTGGAAAGAGCCCGGGCTTTGGAGTCAGAGGTCATGGCTTCAAATCCCGCCTCTGCCAGTTGTCAGCTGTGTGACTTTGGGCAAGTCACTTCACTTCTCTGTGCCTCAGTGACCTCATCTGTAAAATGGGGATGAAGACTGTGAGCCCCCCGTGGGACAACCTGTTCACCTTGTAACCTCCCCAGCGCTTAGAACAATGCTTTGCACATAGTAAGCGCTTTATAAGTGTCATTATTATTATTATTATTATTATTATTATTATTATTTAAACCCAGAAATCTGGAATTTGAAGTTGGCAGGTCTTGACCAAGTCAGTTGGATTCCTTTAGCTGTCATGATGGGTCAAATGACCTTTCCAGTTCAGTGGCGTGGTGGCTGAAGGGAATCCGCCCAAAGTTGGCTCTCCAAACAAAAAGCACAGACGCTTGGTACTATATAGGTTGTGACCTAGTGGCAAGAGCACAGGCCTGGGGGTCAGAAGACCCGAGTTTTAATCCCGGCTCTGTTTTAATCCTGGCTCTGTCACTTGCCTGCTGTGTGACCTTAAGCAGATCACTTAATTTCTCTGTGCCTCAGTTCCCTCATCTGCAAAATGGGGATTCAACCCATTCATTCATTCATTCAATCGTATTTATTGAGTGCTTACTGTGTGCAGAGCACTGTGCTAAGCACTTGGGAAGTACAAGTCAGCAACATATAGAGACAGTTCCTACCCAACAATGGGCTCATAGTCTGGAGGAGGGTGACAGACAACAAAACAAAACATGTAGACAGATGTCAAAACCGTCAGAGTAAGTAGAATTATAGCTATAATCACATCATTAATAAGATAGAGTAGTAAATATGTATGAGTAAAATAGAGTAATAAATATGTACACATATATAGAAGTGCTGTGGGGAGGGGAAGGACTTAGGGTGGGAGGGCGATGGGGAGGAGGAGAGGAAAAAGGGGGCTCAGTCTGGGAAGGCCTCCTGGAGGAGGTGAGCTCTCAGTAGGGTTTTGAAGGGAGGATGAGAGCTACTTTGGCAGATGTGTGGAGGGAGGGCATTCCAGGCCAGGGGAAGGACATGAGCCTGGGGTCGATGGCGAGACAGGCGAGAACGAGGCCCAGTGGGGAGGTTTGTGGCAGAGGAACAGAGGCTATGGCCTGGGCTGGAGAAGGACAGAAAGGAGGCGAGGGAGGAGAGGGCAAGGTGGTGGACAGCTTTGAAGCCGAGAGTGAGCGGTTCTCCTTACTAAATGTGAATGTGAGCCCCCTATGAGACCTATTTATTTTGTACCTACCTCAGCGCTTAGTACATTGACAAACATAGTAAGCACTTAATGAATACCAGAATTATTAAATCAGCTGAGTGGGAAGTAATCAGTCCAACAGGTGAAGCGGCATAACTAGATCCTTAGTAGGGATGGGGAAGGTGGATGGATGGGACACCCGTACTGGAAAGTCATCCTGTTTCTTAGTCATCCTCCATCCTGAACCAAGCTCTGAAGCCATTCAGCGCTGGACGACTTGGGGCTCAGGGGATTTACCTGGGGCTGACCCAGCTTTGGCCCTAATAGCGTATCCATGGAAACCATATGATGTCTAAAATCAGTGGCCATTTTTCTGGGGCTGAAAAGCGACACACTAGATAACAACTGGCCAGTCAAATGCCCACAGAGCTAAAAGAAACAGTGGGAACTTCCTGCTCTCCAAGGCAAATGAGTCTTTTGGCTTTGCCCTTACCAGTTTGAGGATTGATGTACGTGGTATGTAGCTTTATTGAACATACCTATTCATTTATTGTGAGACATTATTTCTACACAGACCTAATGGTGGAAAAGTGCTCTAAGAGCAGCAACCTGAGTTGAAATATGGCTAAAAGATTTAGTTCCTTGTTTAGTTCCACCTGCATTCCCTTCCCTCTAAATACTAGCTGATAAATGGATGAGAAAAAGGAGATTCAGAGAGGAACAGGCTGTTAAACTTTCACAAAATGATACAGCTTCTTTTTTTAATGGCATTTGTTATGCACTTACCATGTGCCAGGCACTGTACTAAATGCTAGGGAAGACACAAGCTAAATCAGGCTAGATAACAATCCGTGTCACGTATGAGGCTCACAGTGTTAATCTCCATTTTACAGGTGAGGTAACTGAGGCACAGAGAAGTTAAGCAACTTGCCCAAGGTCACACAGCAGACAAATGGCAGAGCTGAGATTGGAACGCGAGTCCTCCTGCTCCCAGGCCCGTGCTCTTTCCACTAGGCCATGCTGCATGCCTAAGGGTTCATTCATTAATTCATTCAATCGTATTTACTGAGCGCTTACTGTGTGCAGAGCACTGTACTAAGCGCTTGGGAAGTACAAGCTGGCAACACATAGAGACGGTCCCTACCCAACAATGGGCTCACAGTCTAGAAGGGGGAGAGAGGCAACAAAACAAAATATAGTAACAAAATAAAATAAATATAATGGTAAATATGTACAAGTAAAATAAATAGAGTAATAAATCTGTGCAAACATATATACAGGTGCAGTGGGGAGGGGAAGGAAGTAGGGCGGGGGGGAGGGGGAGAGGAAGGAGGGGGCTCAGTCTGAGAAGGCCTCCTGGAGGAGGTGAGCTGTCAGTAGGGCTTTGGGGGGGGAGGAAGAGAGCTAGCTTGGCGGATGTGCGGAGGGAGGACATTCCAGGCCAGGGGGAGGACGAGGGCCGGGGGTCGACGGCGGGACAGGCAAGAACGAGGCACGGTGAGGAGGTGAGTGGCAGAGGAGCGGAGGGTGCAGGCTGGGCTGGAGAAGGAGAGAAGGGAGGTGAGGTAGGAGGGGGCGAGGTGATGGACAGCCTTGAAGCCAAGAGTGAGGAGTTTTTGCCTGATGCGTAGGTTGACTGGTAGCCTGTGGAGATTTTTGAGGAGGGGAGTAACAGGCCCAGAGCGTTTCTGCGCAAAGATGACCTGGGCAGCAGCGTGAAGTATAGATTGAAGTGGGGAGAGACAGGAGGATGGGAGATCGGAGAGGAGGCTGATGCAGTAATCCAGTCGGGTTCACACTCAGATGCCTCAGCAGAACTTGGCTACTGAACTAGGCTTCTTAGTAGAGGCTAATCAGGTCACACCCAGCAGATAAAACCCTACAAAATGATGACAGATACGGACAGGGTAAACTTGGAATGTTTTCACTGAATTCCTCAATACCAGGATGAAGGGATATTCGTTCGAGCTCAAAAGTATGGCATAGTGGACTGAACTCGGGCCTGGGACTCACAAGGTCGTGGGTCCTCATCCTTGCTCTGCCTCTTGTCTGCTGTCTGATCTTCCCTTCTCTGGGCCTCAGTTACCTCATCTGTTAAATGGGGATTGAGACTGTGAGCCCCATGTGGAACAGAGACTGTGTCCAACCCGATTTGACTGTATCCACCCCAGCGCTTAGTACAGTGCATGGCACATAGTAAGGGCTTAACAAATACCATAAGGATAATTTTGCAGCGTGGCTCAGTGGAAAGTGTGTGGGCTTGGGAGTCAGAGGTCATGGGTTCTAATCCCGGCTCTGCCACTTGTCAGCTGTGTGACTTTGGGCAAGTCACTTAACTTCTCTGGGCCTGTTACCTCATCTGTAAAATGGGGATTAAGAATGTGAGCCCCACGTGGGACAACCTGATCACCCTGTAAACCCCCCAGTGCTTAGAACAGTGCTTTGCACATGGTAAGCGCTTAATAAATGCCATTATTATTATTATTATTATTATTACCCTGTATCTACCTCAGTGCTTAGAAAAGTGCTTGGCACATAGTAAGTGCTTAACAAATGCCACCATTATTATTATTATTATTAATACAAGTGATAGACTCCCAGCAAACAAAAGGAAATATTTCTTCATCCAGTGGATGCAGATCTTGGTCTATTCATTCATTCAATCGTATTTATTGAGCACTTACTGTGTACAGAGTACTGTACTAAGCGCTTGGGAAGTACAAATTGGCAATATATGAGGACGGCCCCTCCCCAACAAAGGGCTCACAGTCTAGAAGGGGGAGACAGACAACGGTGCTTAGAACAGCGCTCTGCACATAGTAAGAGCTTAACAAATGCCATTATTATTATTATTATTATTATTATTATTATTATCAACCAGTCAATTGTATTTATTGAGCATTGTTACATCCCCTCACTTTAAACACTTAGATTGTGAGCCCTGCGAGGGACTGGAACTGTGTCTAATTCTCATCTGTTGCTCCCAGTGTATACTACAGTGCTCTGCACGATGTGCGTACTTAATAAATACTATCATTATTAAGTAAAAGACATGCCTCTTGCTCTCAAGTGTCTTAATGGGAAAGACAATCTAACAAACTGTGAAGACATGAGCATAGATAAAGGTGATAAAAATTAAAGAATGCATTTAAATAAGTAAATAAATTAGTCTGACAAACACACCAGGTCCCCATAGCAAAAGAGTGGGCCTGTTTCCTCTTTTTTTTTTTTTTGTTTTACCTTAGTATTTGGAGAAAGGCACCTGACAGATTATTAGCCTACCAAAGATGGGATGCAGAGAAGCATACCTAATAAGAGTCAAAGCAAGAGAATAGTCCATTAAAGAACCAAATGTCAGAATTCTTTCATTATCAGAATATCCTGTGTTTTCTAGCAAGCTTTTGACGCCGGGATAGCTTTGTGATCGTTCAAAGGGATTTTGACAACTGAGAATGGAAAAGACTGAGTGTGATGAACAAACCAACAGGTGCTTACATCTGTATAAAAGACAGCCTAGTTTAATCATTCTAATTCCCATATTTTTATTCCTGCAATCAATAATTCATGACAATTCCTCTCACTGCATTTTTGTGACAGTTGATGGGAGAGAAGCTTTTTCTTCTGTTTCCCTCCCCTTCCTCCCTACACTTAAATACATGTTCAGTGCCTGGAGTGTATGGAATAACAATGATAATAATAATAATAATGATGCTAATAGAAATAATAATAATAAAGTGTTTCCATGGTGATACTGCCTTTGAGTACCAGACACCACTATTCTCTTTGTGTAGCGGATTAAAGCTCTTTATTACTTTCATGCTAAATATATTGACGGTTGGATTTGTTTTCCTCTGCAGTGGCAGTTTCATTAGGAAAATGGAAAGTTCAAATGTAAGAAATTGGTGAAAATGATATGAACTTCCCATGTGTGCATGTATTTGTGTAAGAGTAAGTACAATACACATACCCGTGTTTGTGTGAGGTATCCCCAGTTCTCCTAAAATGAAGGGCTTGCATTCTCGCAGAATCCTACGTTAATTCATGTGCAGGCTGTTTCTTCCGACCCCAGAGTTGGTAAACAAGTTCCCTGCCCTCAAGGCTTTACAGTCTAGGGATCCAAGCAGGGTCACACTATAGAAAGCACATTCCCTAGTTCTCCAATAAAGTTCTAAGTCATAACATGTACTGAAAAACTCCCGCTCTGGAAGGATCTTTGTATCTACCTTTGTATGGCTATGCGCACGCTCATTTGGACATAGATACTCTATGTTACTTGCAAATAAAAAATGAGGAAGCTCTGGAAAATATTTCTAAGGACGCCCATAACTGAAGAGGTTGCTGCTTCATTGCCAGGAAGTGGATCACCCCATCTCAGAGATGGGATGAGTGAAAACACCACATGCAAAAACTGGTAGAAGCAGCACGGCTTGGTGGAAATAATAATAATAATAATAATAATAATGGCATTTGTTAAGCGCTTACTATGGGCAAAGCACTGTTCTAAGCACTGGGGGATACAATGGGATCAAGTTGTCCCACGTGGGGCTCACAGTCTTAATCCTCATTTTACAGATGAGGTAACTGAGGCTCAGAGAAGTTAAATGACTTGCCCAAGGTCACACAGCAGACATGTGGCAGAGCCGGGATTCAAACCCATGACCTCTGACTCCAAAGCCCGTGCTCTTTCCACTGAGCCACGCTGCTTCTCATGGGTCCAGGGGTCAGAAGGACCTGGGTTCTATTCTGGGTTCTTAATTAATTAATGATGACATTTATTAAGCATTTACTATGTGCAAAGCACTGTTCTAAGAGCTGGGGAGTTTACAAGGTGATCAGGTTGTCCCACGGGGGGGCTCACAGTCTTAATCTCCATTTTACAGATGAGGGAACTGAGGCCCAGAGAAGTGAAGTGACTTGCCCAAAGTCACACAGCTGACAAGTGGCGGAGCCGGGATTCGAACCGATGACCTCTGACTCCAAAGCCCGGGCTCTTTCCACTGAGCCACGCTGCTTCCCTTCGTCTGCTGTCAGCCACTCGTCTGCTGCGGGACCTTGGGTGAGTCACTTCACTTCTCTGTGCCTCAGCTACCTCATCTGTAAAATGGGGATTGGAACCGTGAGCCCTATGTGGGGCAGGGACTGTGTCCAACCTGATCGTATCTACCCCAGTGCTTAGTACAGTACCTGGCATATAGTAAGTGCTGAACAAATACCATAAAAAGAAATCTAATAAAGGAAGAACAGGAGGCCTGGAGGGCATAGTGGGGGTGGCACCTCTCGTGGGTAAAACTCCTTGGTGAGCCATTGAAGGAGGAATGGAAGAAGCCGGGGGCTGCTGCCACTTCTACTTCTCTCATAAGTGCATGGATAGGGGAAAGAGGGTGGTCCACCATCGGTAGGACGTGTGCTTGAGTTATTTTTCCAAGTGGGGTTATGGTTTGTGCAGTTATGCACACTCTTTTGAAATAAGGGAGATTTTAGGGCTGATCCCCTGTAGAACTTCCAAAGGGGTCTTCATCAGGGGAGATACCCCAGGCTCAACCAATTCAGTGATGCCCCAGGCCACACACACCTCAGTCAACGCTCCAGCTACCAGATCACATCAATTTAGAGTCACCAAACATCTCTTAATTTCCGGAGCTCTTGGATATTTATAGGCAGGGACTGTATACTGATAAGTTCAAAAGTGCCGCAGGAGGTGGTGAGTATACCTAAGTGCAAAAGTGCTGAGGTGATAGTTAGGAAGCCATGGCTCAGGGAGAAGAAAATTTAATCTGGGAAAGCCTCCTGGAAGAGGTGGGATTTTTTTAAAGCGCAATGGATAATGGGAGAATGATTTCAAGAATCATTCCAGAGGAAAACATTTAGGCTCCCTAAATATGAACGAGCTATGAGTTCTACAGAGAAAAAAATTGAAACTGGCTCAGGAGGAGTTATAGGTAGATGGATGTGCTCTAGAGGCGCACAAGAAGACACACAAATGACAATGAACTGCTTTGTAGTTTTGGCCTGGCACTGTGGTCTGTCTGCAAGCCTGGAACAGTTATGGACCAGAATGAACTGGGGAAACCCAGATTGTAAGCTCATGTCCACACTGTAAACTCATTGTGGGCAGGGAATATGTCTGTTTACTCTTGTACTGTCCTCACCCAAGTGCTTAGAACAGAAATCTGCACACAGTAAGATCTCAATAAATACGACTGAATGAATGAATGAACTAAAATTCTGCCTTGGCAACAGAGAACTTAAAAGCACTCACCACATTCCGCTAATTCTGCCCCACCCCCATAGCACTTATGTCCATATCTTTAAATTATATTACAAATTATTCATACTAATGTCTGTTTCCCCCACTGGACTGTAAGCTTGTTATGAGCAGGGAATGGGTCGCTAATTCTGTTGTACTGTACTCCCCCAAGTTTAGCACAGTGCTCTGCACATAGTAAGTGCTCAATAAATACCACTGATTGATTGAATGATGCTAAAAGTGTATAGGTAGATAAGCCGATAGCAAACAAAATCCAAAGGTCAGCAGATTGCAACTTCAGAAGACTGCAACACAAAATGTTGCCACAAATCAATCAATCGTATTTACTGAGCGTTTACTGTCTGCAGAGCACTGTACTAAGCGCTTGGGAAGTACAGGTTGGCAATATATAGAGACAGTCCCTACCCAACAGTGGGCTCACAGTCTAAAAGGTGTCAAATGAGTCATTAAGGTCCGTGCTTGGTTGAAGGTACAGTGGTATTTATTAAGCACCTACTATGTGCCAGACACTGTTCTAAGCGCTGGATAGACACAAGTTAATCTGGAGGGACACAGTCCCCGCCCCACATAGGGCTCACAGTCTTAATCTCCATTTTGCAGAGGAGGCAACTGACGCACAGAGAAGTTAAGTGACTTGCCCATGGTCACACAGCAGACAAGTGGCAGAGCCAGAATTAGAACCCAGGTCCTTCTGGCTGCCAGGTCAGTGCTCTATTCACTAGGCCACGCTGGAGGTTTAATGAGGATGTTTTAACGCCCAACCTTCCATATGGCTGACGACCCGGACTATTAAGATCCAAGTAGTCCATTGAGCAATTTGATCAGCTTCAGCAGCAGGGAATGAGTCTGTTACATTGTTGTGTTGTACCCTCCAAGCTCTTAGTACAGTGCCCTGCACACAGTAGGCGTTCAATAAATTCTATCGATTCAACCAAACTCAACATTAAATGGCAGGGCAGGTTATCCACAGTGATGCTCTGGAACACAGTCACTGACTTCATTGCACCAGCAATGAAGCAATGTTCCCAGAAACACAGCCCCGCTGGGCAGGGTATGAGAGGAGAAAGGATCATAGCAAGGTTCCCGAGCAGTTGTATGGTGAACAAGCTGAGAGGACAAGGAAAACTATTTAAAGACATGGTGCGGCACTGTCTCCAACAACACAACACTGCAGTGGTTAGGTGGAAGACTGCTACAGTAGACAGACCAGATTGGCAAGCAGTAATCAGGAAGACTGCTCACCCTGACTAAAAAGTTACAGAGGCAACCTGGAAAACAGACACACACAAACCAGCGCTTAGTACAGTGCCTGACACACAGTAAGCACTTAACAAATACCATCATTATTACCTAGCCTTACTTGTGACTAATGACGAACAACGCCTCATTCCTGTATCAGTCCCTTTAAGCCAATAGGACTTGGTGCGTAGCTTTGCCTATAAAAGTGGACCTCCTCCAAGAGGCTTTCCCTGATTAATTTTTCTTCCCTCCGTGTGACATTTTCTTTAACATCACCTTAGTACATTTGCACTTACGAACCGGTGGCACTTTTGCACAGATCGATTTACAAGGTCTACTATGCAAGCACTTCCACCTATTTATAAATTATTTTGTGGGTGTCCCCTTCATTCGGTTGTAAGTTCCTAGACGGTGGAGATAACGTCTCCTCCTACTATTTTACATTCCCAGTGCTAAGGACATTACTCCATTTATTTATTTATTATTTATTTATTTATTACTCTATTTATTTATTTATTTTACTTGTACATATCTATTCTATTTATTTTGTTAGCATGTTTGGTTTTGTTCTCTGTCTCCCCCTTTTTAGACTGTGAGCCCACTGTTGGGTAGGGACTGTCTCTATACGTTGCCAACTTGTACTTCCCAAGCGCTTAGTACAGTGCTCTGCACACAGTAAGCGCTCAATAAATACGATTGATTGATTGATTGACATGGTCTGCACACATTAGGCCCTCAATAAATACTTACACAAATAGCTGTCATATTTGCATGTGGGCACACATACACCCATATATTTGTTGCACTTTCCATCAAGTGCAAGCTAAGGTTGCCAGGACTTTAGCAAAATCAAGAGTAGCAGCGTGGCTCAATGGAAAGAGCACGAGCTTTGGAGTCAGAGGTCATGGGTTCAAATCCCGACTCCACCAATTGTCAGCTGTGTGACTTTGGGCGAGCCGCTTCACTTCTCTGCGCCTCAGTTACCTCAACTGTAAAATGGGGACGAAGACAGTGAGCCCCCCGTGGGACAACCTGATCACCTTGTAACCTCCCAAGAGCTCAGAAGAGTGCTTAACAAATGCCATCATTATTAAATAGGTGCTGCATTTCCATTCCGCCTTTTATTTTCAAAGGGAATGGAAAGAAGCATTTATAAAACAGTAAGGCCTTCCAAGGAATTTAGACAAAATATTTGCAAAGTACTAAAGATAAAAGAGAATCATTTTACCATTTACTACATATAGAAGCAGGTAACTCCTTGTCAAGTAGTTTTCTTATTCACTTAATTAAATGATCACGTTTTGTCAATCCGCTCATTAAATGACTGCCCATCCACCTCTGAATCAAGCAGAAACTCCTTACTACTGGCTTTCCTACTATAGTCCAGTCCCCACACTTTATTTACTGTACCTCAATCTTGTTTATCTTAACCAGGGACCTACATCCTCCTTCTGCCCTGGAATTCCCTCCCCTCCACATATGGCAGAACACCACTCTCACCACTTTCAAAGCCAAATTAAAATCACATCTCCTCCAAGAGGCCTTCCCTGATTTAACCTTCTTTTATCCTACTCCCTCTCCCTTCTGTGCCGCCTATGCACTTGTATCTGTACGCTTAAAGCACTTGATGTTCACCCCATCCTCAGCCCCACAGCACTTATGCGCTTACCTCTAATTTATTTCCTCATCTTAATTTCTATTTCGCCCTGTAGACACTAAGCTCATTGTGGACTGGGAATGTGCTTACCAACTAGTATATTGTACTCTCTCAAGTGGTTAGTTCAATCAATCAATCAATTGTATTTATTGAGTGCTTACTGTGTGAAGAGCACTGTACTAAGCGCTTGGGAAGTACAAGTTGGCAACATATGGTTAGTACAGTGCTTTGCATACAGTAAGCACTCAATAAATGTCACTGATTGATGAATTATCTTCATCACAGAAATTCCCTGATGACAAAGTCTATTTTAAGGCTAAAGAGGAAAAACAGACATCAAAAATGTATACTGTTCAATAACAGGATTTAGCACTCATGGATTCAGGACAAGATTTAAATAGTCAATCAGTCATATTTATTGATCTCTTACTGTGTGTAGGGAATGTACTAAGTGCCTGGGAGAGTACAATATAACAGATACATTCCCTGCCCGTAATGAGTTTACAATCTAGAAAGGGGAGGTATGTTTGGAGTTAGTTTGGCCACCCAAGGGTTCATGAGATTTTATTGTAATAATGACAATAATAATAATAATTTGGTACCGTTCAAATACATTTTATGTAACAAGCACTGTATTAAGAGCTAGGGCAGATGAACGACAGTCAAGTTGGACACAGTCCCTAACACACACAGGGTTGACGGCTTGAGAAGGAGGGCGAACAGGTATTTAGTCCTCATTTTCAGATGAAGAGCCTGAGGCCCAGAGATATTAAGTGACTTGTCCAAGGTAACACGGCAGAGCTGGGATCGGAACCCAGGTTTCTTACCCACAGACTCCTGCTCTTGTCAGTATGCCACGCTGCTTCTCCAGGGGCAGAAAGGGAAATTGCTGTTTCTGGGAATGCTGAGTGCACTCCTATTCAATTATGATACCAACACGCAATACAGGTGGGAAGTACAGGTTCCAGTCTCCCTCCCTGGACTCTGTTTCTTCCTGCTCTTTCCATCTTCATCAGTAGTCACGCTAACTTATTACTGAACTAGGGGCCCTATAGTGGGCAGTGACAGGAAGAAATATAACACTTCATTCCTTAGCGGACAATGAGTCACAGTTGCACAGTAAAATAAGGACAAACCCATAAAACGAGATCCAAGGCCATTTTCCTCAGACCTAACGTACAAGGTCAGATTCAAGGACTTCCCTGAGAGGCTGCTTCAGAGACCCTTGGAGGGCCCCTCTCCCTTTAATGGGAGGAATATTTATGACTTAGATTCAACGGCTGAGTTTCTGATGCTGAGTCATCCCCTTGGGGGAATGAAGCAGCTGAAATTATCACTCACTTATTACTCTTTTCAGGAGGCTGAAAGGTCAACAATTTGATAGGGAGCCGGGTTATTATGTGGGAACTAATATTTTGAAAACTCTTCTTAAGGATGCTGCCTGGACTATAGGTTCTCTATCCAATTTAAACTAATATGACATGTGAAACTCTACATCAGTGATGAATAATAAACCATATAACACCTCCTCAGTCATTCATCCAAATAAAACAAAAAAAATTACATTTTTGTCCAGAGAGGGACAAAGAAGTGGGAGAAACAGAAAGAAATGAAGGGCAGAGAACTGAAACATGCAGACCTTGACTGTAGCAGTTGAGGGAAAACTATAGGGAAGGTAGCATGGCAGAAATAAAATGGGAATCCCTGCAAGTGGCGACTAAAGAATAAGAGACAGAGACTGGAAGGGACTCCTTGCCATCAGAGTACCTCTATCTCGCCACCAATCTCTTGCCCACATCCTGCCTCTGGTCGGGAATGCCCTCCCTCCTCAAATCTGACAGATGTTCACTCTTGTCACTTTCAAAGCCTTCTTCAAACCACATCTCCTTCAAGAGGCCTCCCCTAACTAAGCCCTTATTTCCTCTTCTCCACTCCCTTCTGCATCACCTTTGCACTTGGATTTAAACCCTTTATTCACCTCTCCCTCAGCCCCACAGCACTTATGTACATGTCCATAATTTGTTTTATATTAATGTCCGTCTCCCCTTCTAGACTACAAGCTTGTTGTGGACAGGGAATGTGTCTACCAACTGTGTTATACTGTAACTTTCCAATGAAGTTAATACAGTACTCTGCACATAGTAAGCATTTAATAAACAGCATTAATTGATTGACTGGCTTTAAAGCACTCAATCAGACCCCCCACCTTACTTTACCTTGTTAATCTCCTACTACAATCCAACCCACACACTTCACTCCTCTAAATGCCAACCTGAGCCCCCCCATGGGACAACCTTATCACCTTGGAACCTCCCCAACGCTTAGAACAGTGCTTTGCACATAGTAAGCACTTAATAAATGCCATCATTATTATTATTACCTTGTCTTCTACCCCACAGGCGAAGCGGGGTAATAATAACAAATGCTTAAGAACAATAATGATAATAATGATAATAGCACTTGTTAAGCATTTACTATGTGTCAAGCACTGTTCTAAGCACAGAAGTACAAGTTAATCAGGTTGGACATAGTCCCTGTCCCACATAGGGCTCATAGGGATTAGGAATTAATCATTTTACAGATGAGGTAACTGAGGCACGGAGAAGATAAGTGACTTGCCCAAGGTTCACACAGCAGATCCGTGGCAGACCAAGGAATAGAGCCCAGATCGTCTGACTCCTGGACCTGTGCTCTTTCCAAAGGCCATTCTGCTAACCTTACAAACACCATTTCAATCTCTGGGAGGGAGAGACTAGAACATCACTAGGGAAAGATGTAGAAAAAGACATAATTAGCAAGAAGTAAAGCAAAAAAAAAAAAATGAAGGAAACAAACGAAGGTTTACCAAAGGAATTGCTATTCATGGCCTACAAATTCACCATCAATGACAAGAAACCAAGATGCCTCAGGAAGAAGGATTTAGAGCATTTTAAATCCCAGGCTATGAATTGTCAAACCCAGTTAAAGCGGATAAGTGTGGGATAATCACTCATGGCAAACAACGCGCCCCTGCTAACCCCCTTCTCTCCCTTCCTTCAAACAGAGAACTCAGGAGGGATTAGGTGAATGAAAAGGGGATGTTATATACTGACCAGAAATAAGACCGCATTATTATAGAATAATCCCCATCTTTCAGCTTGGTCTGCTCCTGTAATGACGAACGCTAATGGGATGCTGCAGGGTTCCAATAGCTGGGGAAGCAGATTCTAAATTGAAGCAGGTCTTTATGATATTACATTGGATGAAAAAAATCCCACGAGTGGATATAATGGAAAAATGAAAGGATTAGGGAAAAAGATGACTCAGGACAGTGATGAGGTCTGGAGGAATTAGGAGACCCACCTCAATCAATCAATCATGGTTTCTGAGTACTTACTGTGTGCAGAACACTATTCTAAGCACTTGGGAAAGTACACTATAACAGATTTGGTAGACATAGCAAAAAAATCCTTTCCTCTCTTCCCCCACCCAACACCACTACCACTTTTCAAAAACCTTCAATTATCCTGTTCTATTTTGAACACCCAGAGGCAGAAAGAAAGCAGCCGTACTTGGCCAGTTGAAGGGCTAACATTTGCCCACCCAGGGCCAGGGACATCATTCCTTTCAACAATCAATAAATCAGTGGTACTTATTGAACATTTATTGTACTGAGTGCTTGGGAGGGTAGAATATAATAGAGTTGGCAAAAAGGATCCCTACCCTCATTACTAATAACAATAATAATAATAATAATTGTGGTGTTTGTTTAAGCACTACTGTGTGCCAGGCACTGTATTAAGCTCTGGGGTAGACACAAGCAAATCAGGTTGAACACAGTCCTTGTCCCATGTGGGGCTCACAGCCTCAATCCCCATTTTACAGATGAGGTAACTGAGGCACAGAGAAGTGAAGTGATTTGCCCAAGGTCAGACAGCAGACAAGTGAAGCAGCATGGCTCAGTGGAAAGAGCACGGGCTTTGGAGGCAGAGTCATGGGTTCAAATTCCGGCTCCGCCAATTGTCAGCTCTGTGACTTTGGGCAAGTCACTTAATTTCTCTGTGCCTCAGTTACCTCATCTGTAAAATGGGGATTAAGACTGTGAGCCCCCTGAGGGACAACCTGATCACCTTGTAACCTCCCCAGCGCTTAGAACAGTGCTTTGCACATAGTAAGCACTTAATAAATGCCATTATTATTATTATTATAATTAAGTGGCAGAGCAGGGATTAGGGATTGCAGAGTAGAAATTGATTCCACTACATTAAGTTCAACCAGGTTCTGATCTCCCCAAATCAAATGCTTTGGAACTTTCCTTATTGGGTCCTAAAGAGTATTAAATATTGGGTTTTCCTCAGATCCACCTTCACACCAGCTGGTTACCTGTATCTAGATCTCCAGGTTCGGAAATTTTTTCTCCCAGTTTAATTGTTCAGCAGAAACGTGTTTCACCCACAGTTCCAAACTGATCCTCTCTGGAGTCCATTTTCTATTTGTAATCAATCTACCAGTGGTGTTTACCAGGCACTACACTGTGTGTAGAGCACTGTACTAAGCACTTGGGAGAATACATTACGACAGAGTTGGCAGCCGTGAGCTTACAGTCTAGAGGGGGAGACAGACATCCATGTTCATTCTATTATTATCACTATTATTACTTTGAGAAGCAGCGTGGCTCAGTGGGAAGAGCACGGGCTTTGGAGTCAGAGGTCATGGGTTCGAATCCTGGCTCCGCCACATGTCTGCTGTGCGACCTTGGGCAAGGCGCTTAACTTCTCGGAGCCTCAGTTACCTCATCTGTAAAATGGGGATGATGACTGTGAGCCCCATGCGGAACAACGTGATCACCTTGTATCCCCCCCCAGCGCTCAGAACAGTGCTTTGCACATAGTAAGCGCTTAACAAATGCCATCATTATTCATTATTATTATTCGTTCATTCGTATCTACTGAACACTTACTGTGTGCAGAGCACTGTACTAAGCGCTTGGAAAGTACAAATCAGCAACATATAGAGACGGTCCCTACCCAACAACGGGCTCACAGTCTAGAAGGGGGAGACAGACAACAAAACAAAACAAGTAGACAGGTGTCAATACTATCAGAATAAATAGAATTATAGCTACACATCATTAATAAAATATAGTAAGTATGTACAAATAAAATAAATAGATATAAATAAAAGATTTACAATACGTACATAAGTGCTATAGGGTTGAGGGTGGGGTGAATAGCAAATGCCCTATGGGAACAAATTCAAATGTGTAGATGACCGAAAAGGAAGAGGGAGTCGGGGAAAAGAGGGCTTAATCAGGGAAGACCTCCTGGAGGAGATGTGACCTTCATTAATAGGGTTCACACCATTAACATCAGCCTTTTCCTAGCTGAACCCACCCAGGAACTCTTCACATCTCCACTGCAGTCTAGCTGGTAGAAAACATTCTGCGCTTTTTCTGCTGGTTTTCACAAGTGCCATCTTAGACTTAGTGTAGTCTAAGACAAAGCACTATTAACTGCCAATTGCCTTTGGTTTGGGAGGAACACAAGGCTGGGAACACAACTACCATTCAGAACAGTTGGCATTTGATCAGATTCTTTTTATTTCTGTGAAATAGCCAAACTATTTTCCTAGGATAGATGTGATCAAAGAGTGAGAACTTTTCCTTTCTTGACCCCCTTTAAGGGCCCTGAGACAAATCATAAAACTTTTGTGCATCAGAATTTCCTCAATCCCCCTTTTTAAAATTTTGCTTGTTACACGCTATGTGCCAGGCACTGTACTAAACACTGGGGTAGATACAAGCGAATCAGGTTGGGCCCAGTCCCTGTCTCACACAGGGCTCACAGTCTTAATCCCCATTTCACAGATGAGGTACCTGAGGCACAGAGAAGTTAAGTAGCTTGCCCAAAGTCACACACCAAACCAGTAGGAGAGCTGGAATTAGAACCCAAGTCCTTCTGATTTCTAGGCCCATCCACAAGGCCACGCTGCTTTTATAACCTTGACATTTTCTCCTCCTCTGAAACTTCGAGAGACCGCGGGATTCCCAATGCGGGAAAAAAATCCCCAAGTCAAATTCCACTTTCCCAATTTGACTCCATCCAGCAGCCTCCTTCAGCATTTATTTTTATTCACCTATGCTTAGCTCCAAGCATGGCCTAGTGGAAAGAGCACAGGCTTGGGAATCAGAGGACATGGGTTCTTATCCTGGCTCTGCCACACATCTGCTGGGTGATCTTGTGCAAGTGACTTCACTTCTCTGTGCCTCATCTATAAAATGGAGATTAAGACTGTGAGCCCCATGTGGGACAGGGATTATGTCCAACCTGATTAACTTGTATCTACCTCAGCTCTTAGAACGGTGCTTGGTACATAGTAGGAGAAGCAGCGTAGTTCAGTGGAAAGAGCACGGGCTTTGGAGTCAGAGGTCATGGGTTCATATCTCGGCTCTGCCAACTGTCAGCTGTGTGACTTTGGGCAAGTCACTTCACTTCTCTGGGCCTCAGTTACCTCATCTGTAAAATGGGGATTAAGACTGTGAGCCCCCCATGGGAAAACCTGATCACCTTGTAACCTCCCCAGTGCTTAGAACAGTGCTTTGCACATAGTAAGTGCTTAATAAATGGCATTATTATTATTATTATAGTAAGCACTTAAATACCACAATTATTATTATTATTATTCAAACCTGACACACCTAACGATCATTATCATTCACAGCATCATAAGCTTTCTGGGACACGGTTCTGTACTGGGCACTGGCAGTACATATGAAAAGAGTATAAATTGCAATTCCTGCCTTCATAGAGTCAAGGAACTTGTAGTCTAATGGTGTGACATATTCTTTAAAATCTAATGTACTTAAAATATTACCTTTAATGTTAATTAAAGTAGTTCCCTCTTCTCCTCCACCTTATATTGTGAGCCCCATCTGGGACAAAGTATCTGACTACATTGTATTTACCCTAGTACTTAGCCAAGGGCTTGATACACAGCAAACACTTGACAACAGTACTTGTGGTATTTGTTAAGTCAGCAAAAAAGCAATCACTGTTTCAACCAAAAGGATCACCTGAAGACTCACAATGTCCTGGGGCAAAGATCTGATTCAGTCATGTACAGCCAAATTGAGGAAGTCTGCAGGGAGGATTACAGAGTTTAAACCGAGAACTGGTTCAGACAAAATCACGCATAATGGATCTGCATTGATTTTTTTCCCCCTCTGAGGGCAGCAGGAGCATAGCAAGTAGAAGTCAATTCCACTACATTATGCTCATCCAGGATCTGATGTCCCCCAAACAAATGCTTGAACCTTCCTTACTGGGTGCTAAAGAGTATCAAATATTGGGTTTTCCTCAGATCCATCTTCACATTCACTGGTTTCTTACACCTGAACCTCCTGGCTTGGAGATCTTTTCAGTGAGAAATGAAATTGTATGGCTAGTGAGAGAGTTTGGAGAAACAGGAACAGGGCAAAGACCCTTGAGGCCTTCAGTCTGCAATAATAATGATAGTATTTATTAAGAACTTAAAATATGCTAAGCACTGGGATGCCCTCAAGAAAATCAGATCAGACAAAGCCACTGTCCCACAAGGGACTCATTCAATTGTATTTACTGTGCAGAGAACAGTACTAAGCACTTAGGAGGAAACTATGTAACACAGTTGGTCCACATGTTCTCTGCCCACAGTGATCTTTCAGTCTAGAGGGGAGACAGATGAATATAAAGAAATTATGAACAGATACATAAATGCTATGGGGCTGAGGATGGGGTGAATAAAAGGTACAAATTCCAAGTCCAAGAGTGATGCAGAAGAGAACGGGAGAAGAGGAAACGAGGGCTCAGTCAGGGAAGGCTTCAAGGAGGAGATGTATTTTTTATAATGCTTTGAAGGCGGGGAAAGGGAAGGTGGGGAGGGAATTCCAGGCCACAAGCAGGAGTACGTGGGTGAGGGGTTGTTGGCGAGACAGATGGGATCGAGGTACCATGAGTAAGTAGGATGGCATTAGAGGAGCACAGGTTGGGTTATAGTAAGCGAGCTGTGAGGTATGGTAGGAGGGGGCAAGGTGATTGCATGCTTTAAAGCCAATGATGATGATGATTATGGTATTTGTTAAGCGCTTACTATATGCAAAGCACTGTTCTAAGCACTGGGGGGATACAAGGTGATCAGGTTGTCCCATGTGGGGCTCACAGTCTTAATCCCATTTTACAGATGAGGTAACTGAGGAACAGAGAAGTTAAGTGCCTTGCCCAAGGTCTCATATCTGACAAGTGGCAGAGCCGGTATTCAAACCCGTGACCTCTGACTCCAAAGCCCGTGCTCTTTCCACTGAGCCATGCTGCTTCTCCAATGGTAAGGCTCACAGTCAAAGGAGGGAAAATAGACACTTTACCACCATCTTACAGATGAGGAAACTAGGCCTACATGGTGGAACTCAAGTGTCCTGACAACGCTCAGTCCCATGCTCTTTCCACTGAGCCACCTTTCTGGCTATCTGGAACTGCCCACAGAAGTTCCTCAGGTAAAGTCCCCGGGAAAGGTTTTAAGGCAAACTCCTCCCAGGAGTTAATGCTGAGGAGTTGGTTCGCGGAGCATCAGCACAGAAGCTGGATCCAAGAGGTGGATGTCTGGAAAGCATTTGTGCCAGAAGAAATGCACTGTACCTTGCTGTCTGTCAGTCAATCAATCAGTGGTATTTATTGAGCACTTACAGTGCACCGATCACGGTACTTCACTTGGGAGAGTACAGTACAGAACAGGTATAGGTGATCCTTGCCCTCAAAGAGCTCAAAGGGGAGATTAGAGGGGGAAACAGATGTTAAAATCTATTATGGATGGAGTAAGTACTAAGTGCTCCTTGTGGGCAGGGCTAGTGTCTACCAACTCTGTTATATTGTACTCTTCCAAGCTTTCAGTATAGTGCTCTGGCCACAGAAAGCACTCAATAAATACGATTGATTGAAGTGCTGTGGGGCTGGGGGAGGGCAGAATGTGTGCCCACCTTGAGCCTAGCTTTAGAACTGCCCCATGAATTTGAGCTCAGGACCTTTAATTCTTGTTCACAAGAGAAGACCGCTGAAATAGAATGAAGATTTCTGAAAAGAGAAAGGGCTGGGAAGCATTGGTCTTCTAGCAGAGAAGACCGTGTGTCTCAGCTCCTTAAATCCCTTCCTCCATGAACCCTGAAAAGTCAGAAAACAGGCAATCCAAAACACCCCGGGGCTCCTGAATTAACCTACCTAAGCCTCAGCACAGGAACCAAAAAGATTCATTTCCCCCAGTATCCTTCCTAACAATGTATATATTTTATTGAATGGAATTCTTCACGGGTCTGTTTGGCAGGAGAATGAACCAGGTTTTGATTTTACTTCCCCTCTGGGCAAAAACAGATTTTTTTTTTTTAACAGTTCAAGCTACTCTTTTTCAATTGCGGGCGGCTATCCCCTCCTCCATCCCTCCCCCACCTCCAATGTCCCCCACATCCTGGCCCTGAGGACCAGGGGAATCCTGGTAAGAAGCCGCCAGCCAAACACGTGTCTCTTCATTAAACATACATCCTCCTCACTAAAGGGATCAAGAGGTTAACAGACCGGGGGTCAAAGCAACGTAGTTCACTTTCCATTGGAAATCTGCCTCTTTTTTTATCCTGTCCCTATCCTGCTCTAGGAAAACACGAATGCCAGAAACCCTCTCTGTTCTAATCCAAGAAGCTTAGTAATCAGTGGAGTCTGTATCTCTAGGATAGAAAATCAATACTGAGGCTCCAATCCTTCCACTCTGGCATCTGCCTCGGAAACACGCATGCTGACTCAAACTAGTTTCTACTTTTTGCATTAAGATGCACAACTCGTTGGTTCTTGGAACGATGACAACTTTTAATTGGCTGGGCTAGGAAAAGCATATAGGGCGATTAGACACTACACCTGTGATAGCCAAACAGCAATTAGCGTGAGAAGCCAGAGAGGCCCTTTTCGCCCCTGTGAAAAATCCTTCTCCCTTGGAGAGGAAAACGAACAGATGCTTTTTGGGGTCTCGATTATCTCACTTTCTGAGATCTGTAACGGGATCCCCATCAACTTAGCTGACATATATCATTTATGCCTTGACTGGCCCAGCATCTGTTCAGAAATATTAGACCCTCACAGTACCTTCGATTTTGAAATATCCTGTGTGTTCAAAATGGAATTCGTCCCATGGAGGATCGGCTGGATGAAATCATTGCTGGCTTTCAATCGAGAGCTACAGATACTTGATATTTTCAAGGTGATAACTCAGAGGCAAAAAGTAACAAGGGGAGAAACAGATCAATTTGCTCTTCGAAGCATTTCACTCTCTGGTTTGGAAGGAGGAGCAAACGGGCTATCATCCTTTCTAGGGAAATTCAGGGCCGTTGGCTGCGGATGGTTGCATGGCAGTGCTTGGACAGGATTCATTAAAACTAACTGCAGGCACCCTAGGTTGACTCTGCATTAATTGAAGAGGCAAGGAACACGGCTACCAATGTTACATTTACTCTCCCAAACATGTAGGACAATACAGTGCTCTGCACACCTTAAGAGCTCAATAAATACGATCGGATTGACTGATTGGGCAAAGGGAGGCTGCAGACTGAGCGACACACTGTGACACTTTCCTAGTCTTGGGGGTGAGAGATACTGAGCTTTGTGGTTCATAGGGACTGTGGACTCAATTATTTGCTTATTTAACAGTATTGTTTATTGTGTTCAGAGCTCTGTACTAGCCATTTGGAAGAATAATAAAATGTGGTTCTTGGCCTCAATACGTTTATAGTCTTAGGACTGTCTGCACTTGTCTGCTGTGTGGCCTTGGGCAAATCACTTAACTTCTCTGTGCCTGTTATCTCATCTATAAAACGGGAATTAAGACTGTGAGCCCAATGCGGGACATGGACTGTGTCCAACCCAATATGCTTATATCCACCCCAGAATTTAGTACCGTGTATGGCACATAGTAAGTGCTTAACTAATACCACAGTTATAATTATTATTCAGATTGGATAATTTTGAGGGGATTAGTCAGCCTCACATTCGTAGAAACACATTCAAAAATTTAGATGGATAGTTTCTCTCTCTCCCAATCCCCCCCCACCCCACAAGGCATACACACCTTAAATAATCACTAGACTATATGGGGGAGAACTTTGCTATTGGGTCCGATTCAGTTCAAATTCCAAGTTATTCCAGCCCCTTTCACGTGCACTCAATCTAGCACATACAGAAGTTTGGAAATAAAGTGGAGTGAGGAGCTTTATAGCCAATTTGCAATGGAAAAACATGAACCCTGCTATATGCATAAGAGAAAAAATTAAAAGACGCTTCCTTAGTAATCCTAACTGTGCGGAAACACATGCATCAGTTACAAACAAATGAAACCTGGAAGAATAAAACCAACCGTGACAAAGAGCTTTTTATAGTCTTCCCAGATTTTTACCTTCATTTCTCCCCTTCTCGCCCAAACGTCCTACACTCCAGGGTCGGTTTTTCTACTGATTGCAAGGAACTGAGAGGAAATGGGTTTTGCGAATGATGAAGTGTGGTATTGTTTCCTCTAAACCTGCAGGCATTGTTATCCATTGATACAGTGGGACAACTTTCAGTACTGTGACAGCTTGGATGGAACGAGTATTGATCCGTTCCATCCTGTTTTGGGTGTAGGTTGAATACCATACTAGATGGGGTCAAGCGATTCAGCTAGTCTGTCCCTGAGGTCATTTTGAGAAACAGAAACATAACCACTGTTGGAAACAGAAACATAACCACTGTTGGAAATCAGCAATGAAAATTGCTCATTTCTTCACTGATTCCAACTCTAGCTGCAGAAGCCTGACCGTGTTACTCTGTGGTTAGTTTTATAATTGTCATTCACCAAATGCTTTACAAAAAGCAATGATGCTTCAACTAAACAGGAGCACTCCAGCATTTTTCAGGTACATACATGTATGTATTAGCCACAAGTAGACTTATAGGGGAGCTTCATCAGCAGTTGTATCTTTCTTCAAGTGCAGGAAATGTATCGAGCACAGTAAGAGCTCCATAATTATGACTGAATGAATGAGTGAAAGAAGATGATACTGATAATATTTGTTAAGTGCTAAGCACTTCACTAAGACCCGGGGCAGGTACAAGATAGTCAGGTTGGACATAGTCCCCGACCCACGAAAGACTCACACATGGGTGGGTGTCTAAAAAGACCAAAGTGGCACCCAATCACATTCTGTACCCACAAATACTGTCCTTTGTTGTCCTGTTGTGTTTGTTTTTGTGCCTAGTGCTGATTTTCCTTTCGACTCTACCTTTTGATCTTCTTGCAGGTTCTGTTCAAAAAGAATCGCTGCTATCTTGACCGGATACCACGCTGCAATCAGTGATTAGGTTAAGAACTCACAACGAAGCTTTAGTCAACCAGTCAGTAATCATATTTATTGAGCACATACTGTGTGCAGAGCACTGTAGTAAGCACTTGGAAGAGTACAGTATAACAATGAACAGATACACTCCCTGCCCACGAGTCAGTTTTATTTACTTGCTTGGGCTGAAGGCATCATTTCCACCATTCTTGGAATGGGGAGGGTGGGAGAATATGGACTCTCCTTTGTTTCCCAAGGAAGGTTGCTCCTTTTATTCACCACTCCCTTAGATACACAAGACTTATGTATGTACCTATAATTAATTTACTTATATTAATGTCTGCCTCGCCCTCTAGACTGTGAACTCGTTGTGGGCACGGAACGGTGTCTTCCAACTCTGTTATACTGTACGCTCCCAAGTGCTTGGCGCAGTGCTCTGCACACAGTAAGAGTTCAATAAATACAACTAATTGACAGTTCCAGATAACCTAAAGCTTGTAGCTTGCTCAACAAAGTAGACGAAATCCTCTCCCATGCCTCCACTGCCCAGTAAATCTCCCAAGAAACACGACTCAGTCAATGGTATTTACTGAGTGCCTACGGTGTGCAAGAGCACCGTACTAAGCACTCAGGAAAGTATAATACAATAGTTGGTTAGATATGAGATATAGATAGATAGATGATAGATAGATAGATAGGTAGAGAGACAGATAGAGAAGCAGCATGGCTCAGTGGAAAGAGCATGGGCTTTGGAGTCGGAGGTCCCGGGTTCAAATCCTGGCTCCACCAATTGTCAGCTGTGTGACTTTGGGCAAGTCACTTAACTTCTCTGTACCTCAATTACCTCATCTGTAAAATGGGGATTAAGACTGTGAGCCCCCTGCATGACAATCTGATCACCTTGGAACTTCCCCAGTTCTTAGAACAGTGCTTTGCACATAGTAAGCATTTAATAAATGTCATCATTATTTATTATTATATGATTCTTGTCCATAGGAGTTTACTGACTCTAACCAGACCATTTCCTTGACAAAACATATATTTCATTCTTACCCACAAAAACACTCTCATTAGGCTCAGGACCAAGTGGTTAACTGGAGGCCTATTTTTGGTCTCTACTATTAGTTAAGAAACCTGGGAGTTCAATCAGCAGTCTTCTGCCTCCATATCGACCCAATGCCTAATGCTTCCCACTGATACTGACTTTTGGTCTTCTAGCTTAAACCATCTGTTTCCTTTATCAGTCCACACCTATTGATTCTTTCTGAAAACTTTTAATTAGAAGCAGCCAGAAGGCTGCTGAGTTAAGTTTAGAAGCATCGAGCTTGCCTCATACTGAGCAGCTGCTTCTAGCTCATGATTGAACTCCCTTATCAACCCTGTTTTGATTCCATTTTCTTCTTCAATTCCATAAAATGCAGTCTGGGAATCTCCACAAAGGTGCAGGATCCCAGACCAACAGAGACCCGAAGCAATGACCTTCCACAGCAATGGAGACTATGGAATAACCCCTTTCTTTCACTGGTATCTTTCATCCACAGATAACTGAGTACTTCAATCAAATAACCTCAAACAATTCCCAGGGAAAAGGGGATTATCAACCACCCCGAGCCTGCCAATGAACAAGTAACACAAATAGGAAAACCACAGGAATTGTCGCTCACATTTCAACCTTCAGACTTCATTTCTTTCTCCCTGGCACTGTTGGGTTCTCAAGGATTGGGTAAAGGAGTGGATGTTGTGTTGGGGAGCTGTGAAAAAATTCAAGGAAAGGGAGTAATCCAATGACAGGTGGGCGACTGAATGGTAGGGATGAGGCTTGAACCAGTCTCCTGACCCCTGGGGTAGAGGAGGAATGGGAGAAGCAGTGTTGACTAATGGATAGAGCATAGGTCTGCGCTTGGGCGTCAGATGACCTGGGTTCTAATTCTGGATCCACCACTTGCTTGTGTGTGATCTTGGGCAAGTCATTTCATTTCTCTGTGCCTCAGTTACCTCATCTGTAAAATGAGGACTTAGACTGTGAGCCCCCTGTGGGAGAGGGACAGTGTCCACCCTGAATATATATTGTGTATATATATATATACAATATATATTGTATCTACCCCAGTGCTTAGTACAGCACCTGGCACATAGTAAGCACTTAACGAATACTATTACTATTATTATTATTACTATTATCACTGGTCACTGTTTGAAATCTGTTTCTTCTGTATCTCTAGGGGTGGCTCCTCCAGGGTCTACGCCTGCCATGGTACTGCTGCCAACCAACGGAGGCCTAGGTGGACAGGGGAGAAAGGTGGAGGCCTAGGATGACAACAGACTTTTAAAGGCAGGCGAGAAGCCGGCAAGAGGATGGCATAGGGTCGCAGCATCAGAGGCCAACCGGCATGCCCTGCCATCTCTGCCACGGCTGTCTGTTGGAGGTGGGGGGTAATCAATCAATCAATCATATTTATTGAGCGCTTACTGTGTGCAGAGCACTGTACTAAACGCTTGGGAAGTACAAGTTGGCAACATGTAAGGGAGAGGTGGAAAGACCTGACCTGCTTCTTCCAGCATACACGCCTAAGGCACCCACTGCTTGCCTTTACTTATGTTCCGGGTCAATCCTTGAGCAACCGAGAGTAATCTGGCTTACAGACCTTTTGTTCTCCAAGGAAAATACTGCCGCTCTTATCTCAGAACTCAGAAAAATTTCCATTTCTCAACAGGTGTGACCAAGCCTCATGAACCAAACAGCCCCCAACCAAAAACATCATGTGGCTGAGAACTGCAGATCCAGAAACAATAAAAGGGCTGAAATTGATTTTATTTCTCATGCTGATTAATCATACTTCTCCAATTACATTGAGCCCAGGGTGAAAGGAAAAGAAATCCTCTAACTGAAAAGGACGCAGGCACACGCTGGGGAGGAGAGGGAAGCTCGGGAAGCAGGAGACAGCCTAGACTGTCTAGAGTGTCCTTTACACTGTAAACTCCTTGTGGTCAGGGAAAGTGCCTGTTAACTGTTATAATGTACTCTCCCAAGCACTTAGTACAGTGCTCTGCACACAGTAAACGCTCAAGAAATACCACTGACTGACAGCCAGGGCAGGGGCTGGGGGTGGAGCCCAGCATTGTTCCCTGCCCCAGCCAGCCCAGGCTGGCATAAGAAGGGGTGCCACCCCACCAAAGGGCAGGAGCAGTAGCATCCTGCAGTAGTGCCCCCTCCTCCCCCTCCCCACAGCACCTGTATATATGTTTGTCCATATTTATTACTCTATTTTACTTGTACATATTTACTATTCTACTTATTTAATTTTGTTAATATGTTTTGTTTTGTTGTCTGTCCCCCTTCTAGACTGTGAGCCCGCTGTTGGGTAGGGACCATCTCTATATGTTGCCAACCTGTACTTCCCAAGCACTTAGTACAGTGCTCTGCACACTGTAAGCGCTCAATAAATACGACTGAATGAATGAATGAATGAATGAATAGTGGCAAACAACAGCCCAATCGAATGGCCACCGTGGTGACGGTCGTGTGACCAGAACAGAGTTCCACCTCTCTCCAGTTCATGTTCCCTCCTGCTCAAGCCACAAAAAGGATGTGTGACTGAGCACTTCATCAGGAGACACACCACTAGAAAAGCAAGCAGTCCACCCGGCTCTGTCCGCAGGGAGGCTGGTTGGCTGGTTTTATATTGGATAATCTGGTTTCCAGTTGGCCTGCCTCTCTCTGATGTGGATTTGGCACTGGACGTCCCCCCTCCGACCAGGCTCCTCAGGTTGGATGCCCCTTTGTCACCTAGTAGTAGTAGTAATAGTAGAAGTAATAGTAGTAATAGAAGTGAGGCCTAGTGGAAAGAGCCTGGGAATCACAGGACCTGGGTTCTAATCTCAGTTCTGCCAGTTACCTGCCGTATGTGACACTGGACAAGTCACTTAAATTCTCTATGTCTCAGTTCCCTTATCTGCAAAATGTGGATTCAGTACCTGTCCTCCCTCCTATTTAGACTGTGAATCCCATTAAGGACCTGATTATCCTGTATCTACCAGTGCTAAGTAGGGTGTTTGGCCCACAGTCAGTAAGCTTAACAAATACCACAGTAACTACTATTAATAATGATGATATTTGTTAAGTGCTTACTGTGTGCACAGAATTACTGTACAGTGCTCTGCACATAGACTGTGAGCCCACTGTTGGGTAGGGACTGTCACTATATGTTGCCAATTTGTACTTCCCAAGCGCTCAGTACAGTGCTCTGCACATAGTAAGCGCTCAATAAATACGATTGATGATGATAGTAAGCGCTCAATAAATACGATTGATGATTACTGAGCACTGGGAGCGAATAAACAGGTGGGAATTGGATACAGACCCTGTCCCTCTTGTCTCATCTTATGCTGTCATGTTGTCTTCGACACACAGAGACTCCATGAACACATCTCTCCCAGAATCCCCCACTTGTATCTGCAACAGTTTCAGGATTTTCTTGGTAAAAATCCATAAGTGGTTTACCACTGCCTTCTTCCGCACAGTAAAACTGATTCTCCACCCTCGACTCTCTTCCATGCCGCTGCTGTCCAGCACAGGTGAGTTTTGACTTGTTGCCGATTGCCTTCCACTCACTAGCCACTGCCCAAGCCGGGAATGGAATGGATGGGCCCTTGCTTGACTCTCCTTCCTGTAGCAGGGACTGGTAGAGGACTGGAAACTCTCCCGGTGCCATCCTAAGGGCCCTGTCCCTTAAAGGGGCTCAAAATCTAAAAGTAGGAGTGGGGGAAGGGACTGGAGACAGACACATCAAGAATGACGAAACAAACAAAACACGAACAAGTACACAAAATTAAACCAAAATCATTTGGGTGCTGAGACCCGCAGGTAACAGATGAACATTAATTACGCAGGTAATGCAAATGGAACCTTTTGCAGAAACCTAAGCAGAATTTGACAAGCAGTATGATCTAGTGGCTAGAGCACAGGCCCAGGGTCTTAATCCCAGCTCTGCCACGTCTCTGCTGTGTGACCTTGGGCAAGTCACTTCACGTCTCTGTGCCTCAGTTACCTCCTCTCTAAAAGGGGGATTGAGACTGTGAACCCCACGTGGGGCACGGACTGTGTCTAACCTGATTTGCTTGGATGTACCCCAGTGGTTAGTACAATGCTGGGCACAAAGGACCGTCTCTGTATGTTCATTCATTCACTCAATCGCATTTATTGAGCGCTTACTGTGTGCAGACCACTGTACTAAGCGCTTGGGAAGTACAAGTTGGCAACATATAGAAACTGTCCCTACCCAACAGTGGGCTCACAGTTGAGAAACTGTATGTTGCCAATTTGTACTTCCCAAGAGCTTAGTACAGTGCTCTGCACACAGTAAGTGCTCAATAAATATGATTGAACGAATGAATGCTTAACAAATACCCTTTAAAAAAAGGCTACTGTAAAGGAAACAAGATAAAACTATGAGCCCACTGTTGGGTAGGGACTGTCTCTATATGTTGCCAATTTGTACTTCCCAAGCGCTTAGTACAGTGCTCTGCACATAGTAAGCGCTCAATAAATATGATTGATGATGATGAAAAGTCCTTTCCAGCACAACACCCACATGGGCACAGCACTCTTGTGACGACAGACTATCGGTGTGATCCTACTCAATGGGCAGCTGAGCACGGCTTATTTCATTCATTCATTCAATCGTATTTATTCATTCAATCGTATTTATTGAGCGCTTACTCTGTGCAGAGCACTGTACTAAGCGCTTGGGAAGTACAAATCGGCCAAGCGCTGTCCCTCACTCTAGAACCACTGCATTCACAGACATGGACATAAAGGCATCCACTGATGCACATGTACAAAATGAAAACTCTCTCTATATGTTGCCGACTTGTACTTCCCAAGCGCTTAGTACAGTGCTCTGCACACAGTGAGCGCTCAATAAATACGATTGATGATGATGAAGAACGGGTCAGCCGTCCGGTACAGAACAAGATGCATAACCACCCTTTGAGACACCCAGTTAACACGATCAGCTGAGACGGCTCAAAGCCTGGGATGGAGGACCACATTCTTCAATTTAATAAGGATAAAGTATCCTCCGCTAGTTTATTGTTGTCAATTATAGTTTCCCAGGAGCACTCCTGCCCCGATTCTGTCGTTTCACACCCAGCACCGGAACAACCTCATGACCCTCTTGGCCCCTTCAGCCCATCAGCGGGGTCATTTTGATCCAATCGTGTGTGATGCATTGGGCTGCAACAAAGGGAAGAAAAATCAATAGACAACGGGCTGAAAACACTCAGCTGGCACCGAGCTTCATCTCGGAATTCAGACCCTTATCATTGAATTATCTTAGCCTGAAACTGCTCCAGTCTGAGATATGCCCTGCACCTAAGTAACACCAAAACCGGGAAAGAAATGAAAGTAACACCTTGAAAATTGCCAATAAAGCAAGCGTCTGCAGAAAAGTCTCATTTTCTTTTATGAATAACAGAAGGCAGGAGTCGGAAAACCCATTGCACTAACACTGCGAGAAGGAAGATTATTTAAAATTCAACCACTACCTAGTGAATCGGACTCTTCCTGTATAGGAAAAGCATGGAACTATTGTTTTTCACGGTTGCAGAATCTCCTTCCTAAATCTAAAACCCTATGGAAACATAATTCCTCCTAAACAGACTGGCTGTTTTGAGTTTGCACCTGTTTATACGGCCGGGATGTTCCGTTTCTGATAATATATGGGCCATGAACTTGTTCCACATTTACCACAGAGGACGGATTGTGTTTATTTCACTGCAGGATAAATCTCCATTCAAACAGCCTCTGAGGGGAGAGAGGTTGTTGGTTACTGCACTGCTGGAACCTGCTACGGTTATGATTTTTAATCATGAGGGCAGGCCAACACACTAGGGCTTTTCTAGGGGTGGGAATGTGTCTGTTTATTGTTCTGTTGTACTCTCCCAAGTGCTTAGTACAGTGCTTTGTACACACTAAGAGTTCAGTGAAGATGACTGATTAATAACAAGGATTATGGTTTTTGTTAGGCGCTTACTATGTGCCAGGCACTGTACTAAACACTGGGGTGAATACAAGTAAATGGGGCTGGACACAGTCCGTCCCACATTCATCCATTCATTCATTCATTCAATCGTATTCATTGAACACTTACTGTGTGCAGAGCACTGTACTAAGCGCTAGGGAAGTACAAGTTGGCAACATAGAGAGATAGTCCCTACCCAACAAAGGGCTCACAGTCTAGAAGGAAGGACACATGGGACTCACAGTTTCAATCACCATTTTACAGATGAGGTAACTGAGGCATGGAGAAGTGAAGTGACCTGCCCAAGGTTACGCGGCAGACAAGTGCGTAGTTCAGTGGAAAGAGCCCGGGCTTTGGAGTCAGAGGTCAAGGGTTCAAATCCCAACTCCGCCACTTGTCAGCTGTGTGACTCTGGGCAAGTCACTTAACTTCTCTGAGCCTCAGTTACCTCATCTGTAAAATGGGGATTAAGACTGTGAGCCCCCCATGGGACAACCTGATCACCTTGTAACCTCCCCAGTGCTTAGAACAGTGCTTTGCACATAGGAAGCGCTTAATAAATGCCATCATTATTATTAAGTAGCAAAGCCGGGATTAGAACCCACAATCTCCTGACTCTCAAGCCTTTGTTCTATCCACTGTGCCATGCTGATTTTCTTGAGTGAATGAATGATGGGAGCTATGGGTCTGTCTTTGCAGTTCACCCCTTCTTTTGGGAGAGATGTGTATTAAAATAGATGACACATTCTACGTCCACAAAATGTATAAGACAGGACTGAGGCTGAGGGTTAGGCTTTGAGGCTAGCTGTTTCTGTCCAGTGTGGTGGAGGAGAGAGGGAGGAAGCAGCTGGGGAGCAGCCTTTATAAACTTTGGCAGGTTGGGGGGGACACTGCCATTTACTGGATCATGGGACTGGAGCCAATTCACTTCCTCCTCTAGACTGAGCTCCCTCCACCCTCTAGACTGAATCAATCAATCAATCAATCTTATTTATTGAGCACTTACTGCGTGCAGAGCACTGTACTAAGTACTTGGGAAGTACAAGTTGGCAACATATAGAGACAGTCCCTACCCAACAGTGGGCTTACAGTCAAAAAGGGGGAGACAGAGAACAAAACCAAACATACTAACAAAAAAAAAATAAATAGGATATGCACAAGTAAATAAATAGAGTAATAAATATGTACAAACATATATACATATATACAGGTGCTGTGGGGAAGGGAAGGAGGTAAGATGGGGGGATGTAGAGGGGGACGAACTCCCTCCTTCCTCTAGAATGAGCTCCCTCCACCCTCTAGACTGAACTCCCTCCTTCCTCTAGACTGAATTCCCTTTTTCTACACTGAGCTCACTCCCTCCTCTTCCAAACCACTTAATGCAGTGTTCTGTGCACAGTAGGTGTTCAATAAATACGACTGATTGACTCAATGGGTGCTCTGTCTGGCTGCCTTGCTCTTGACGAGAAGCAGTGTGGGCTAATGGACTGTGCTCACTCCTCTAGTCAGTCAATCATATCAGTTGAGCGCTTGCTATGTGCAGAGCACTGTACTAAGCACTTGGTAGAGTACAGTACAACAATATAATAGTCACATTCCCTGACCACAATGAGCTTACAGTCTAGAGGATTGAGCTCACTCCTCTAGACTAAGCTTAACTGCAAATTCAAAGTCAGCAGAGAATATGCCTATCAACTCTTTTACACTGTACTCTCCCAAGTGCTTAGTGCAGGGTTCTGCACCCAGTAAGTGCTCAATAAATGTGACTGATTGACTGACTCCGTGGGTGCTCTGACTGGCTGCCTTGCTCTTGATGAGAAGCGGTGTGGGCTAGTGGAAAGAGGCTGGGCCTCGGAGTCAAAGGACCTGAGTTCTAATTCTAGCTCTGACACTTGTCTGCTGTGTGATAATAATAATAATAATGATGGTATTTGTTAAGCACTTACTACATGCAAAGCACTGTTCTAAGCGCTGGGGAGGTTACAAGGTGATCAGCGTTCAGTAGATACGATCACCCAAGGTGATCTTGGGCAAGTCACTTCACTTCCTTATGCCTCCATTTCCACATGTATAAAACAGAGATTCAATATCTGTTCTTCCTTTTCTTAGACTGTGAACCCCATTTTGGGGCCGGAACTGTGTCTGACCAGATTATCTTCTATCTACTCCAGCTCTTAGCAATAATAATGAAGGCATTTGTTAAGCACTTACTATGTTCAAAGCACTGTTCTAAGCGCTGGGGAGGATACAAGGTGATCAGGTTGTCCCACGTGGGGCTCACAGTCTTAATCCACATTTTACAGATGAGGTTAATGAGGCACAGAGAAGGTAAGTGACTTGCCCAAAGTCACACTGCTGACAAGCGGTGGAGCTGGGATTTGAACCCATTCATTCATTCATTCATTCAATCGTATTTATTGAGCGCTTACTAAGCAGAGCACTGTACTAAGCGCTTGGGAAGTACAAGTTGGCAACATATAACCTCTGACTCCCAAATCCATGCTCTTTCCACTGAGCCATGCTGCTTAGTACAAGTGTTTGACACACAGCTAACACTTAACTAGTACTACAAAAATTAGGATTATTATTAGGTGGTTTGCTTTTGCTGAGTAGGGTTGCAATTTGAATGTATTTTGCAAAATTGTAAGTTCCCCCCTCTAGAAGGCAAGCTCATTGAAGCAGGGACTGTTTCTAACGAATTAACATGGAATTGACTTGTTTGACGTGGAAGGAAATGAAGCAGGGACTGTTTCTAACGAATTAACCTGGAATTGACGTGTTTGACGTGGAAGGAAATGAATAGCTGCTAGTAGAATTTTGAGGAGTGGGCTGATGCATTCTGAACAATATCTGACAGAAACATTCTAGGCAGCAAAGCACAGAACAGATTGAGGAGGACAATTGGCGGCTGGAGTCAGGAAACCAGTCAGGAGGCAGAGCCAGAAGTCTAGTGGGTAACAGGGTTGTAACTATGAAAGATAGAAAGGGGCAGATTTGGGAAATATTGTATAGAATAAAGTTGAAGGACTTAGAGACAAAATAGATGAGTAAGTGAACTCTAGAGGACAAAACTGCATCCCTTCCCCAACAAAAACACTCCTCCTAACTTTTCCATCAAAGTAGATAATACCACCAACCTCACTTTAGACCAGCAATCTTGCCATCACCCTCAACAACCTGCCGACTTCCAATTCTCACATCCCATATCACTAAATCCTATTAGTTTGTCCTCCAAAGCATTCCCTCAATCCACCTGTTCTTCTCTATTCATATAATCATCTCCTTCTGTGACAGGATCTCATTATATCCTGACTTGACAACTAAAATCAGGCTTCTCACTGCTCTTTCCACATCCAGCTTCCCTCTTCTCCAGTTTATGCTACACTCTTCCGCTCGGCTCACCTTGCTAAATCAATCAAGCAATCACTGGTATTTATTGAGCATTTATTGCGTGCAGAGTACTATATTAAAGCTCTTGGGAAGGAACTATAGAGTTGGTAGGCATGCTCCCTGCCCACAATGAGCTCACAGTCCAGGGGGAATCTAAATATTGACCTAAAAATGAGTGCTGAAGATGGGAAAAATATATCACGGCTTCAGGAGGCCGGTGCACACAGCTAGACATGGTGGGAATTAAGCGTGGCTCAGTGGAAAGAGCCCGGACTTTGGAGTCAGAGGTCATGGGTTCAAATTCTAGCTCCGCCAATTGTCAGCTGTGTGACTTTGGGCAAGTCACTTAACTTCTCTGTGCCTCAGTTACCTCATCTGTAAAATGGGGATTAAGACTGTGAGCCCCCCGTGGGACAACCTGATCACCTTGTAACTTCCCTGGCACTTAGAACAGTGCTTTGCACAAAGGAAGCGCTTAATAAATGCCATCATTATTATTATTATTATTATCAGGGAAGATTTCACTGAGGTAATGGGCCTCATCTTCACAAGATTGTTTGAATTTGCCCCTTCCTCTCCATTAAGACTGCTAACACACTGATCCAAGCAAATATTCATTCATTCAATCATATTTATTGAGCGCTTACTGTGTACAGAGCACTGTACGAAGCTCACCTTCACTTGCTGCATCAGTCTTATCGCTGACCTCCTTGCCACCTCTCTCCTCTCCAGTCCATTTTTTTCTTTAAAAAAATCCACTAGGTCCACATCTCCCCACTCCTCAAATAATTATCCATCCACCTCCACTTCCAACAGAAACTCCTTTTCATCGGCTTTAAGACATTCAATCAGCACTCCTGCTCCAATCTTAACTTGTCAATCTCCTACTACAACCCAGACTGCACGTTTCGCTCCTCTCATGCTAACCTTCTCCCTGTACTGTAATCTCTCCTGTCTCACCATAATAATGGTTATAAATAATAATTGTGGTATTTGTTAAATGCTTAATGTGTGCCAGGCACTGTTCTAATCGTAGGTAGTACCAGATAATTGGGCTGGATAGAATCCCTATCCCACATAGGGCTCACAGTCTTATTCCCCATTTTGCAGAAGCAGAAACTGAGGCAATTAGAAGTTTGACTTGCCCAGCAGACAAGTGGGGGAACCAGGATCAGAACCCAAGTCCTCAGTCTGCCAGGACCGTGCTCTTTCCACTAGGCCACGCTGCTTCCATAACCATCAGTAAATTTCTGCAAAGCCGTCAAGACATGGGCATAACTGCACACCCACCAACAAACGTCCTGTATGTATGAAGGTATGGATGTTGAGGGCTTAATACAGCACAGACTGGATTTTTCAGGACAGGAGAAGGAGGGTGTTATTAGATCTGCCCGAAAAATGATTTTGGTTCTGGGCTGCTTTTCATCGGATGCACAGCCAGCCAGACCACATCAGATGACTTCTCTGGGGCTGGTACTCTTTCTGCACACGGATTTCGTTAACAGGCCACTGGTGGGAGAGGGCAGAGAAAAAGGCAGTTTGATTAGGTTTTAGAGCAGCAAAAAGCTACAGTAACCTTGGGGTCACAGACTTAGAAATGGAAATAATTAAATCAGAAAACAGGCCTTTGAGCAGAGGGGATTAGAGAAAGTACATGCTGACAAAGACCTGTTTTCCAGGAAGCCCCATTTCTCATGTTACAACCCCTTAGCTGAAGTTCAGACCAAAACAATATAAAGGTTCCGGGGCAAAATAGTTAGACAAATCCCTGCTTTGTTTATTTTCCGCAAACCGGGATCTAAAGTAAAAGCCTAACCTGCTTTTCTGATGAAGGTTTTTGTTTTGGAGCATGGATGGCATTGCTTCAGATGAAGTTTTTTTTTTAGAGCATAGACTGAATCAGAACTAATTAGAGCAGAGGGAATTCATTACACATTCTGAGAAAAGAAACAGCCATATAAAGCGCCACATTAAGCTGCACATATATAAATCTAGATCTCCTTTGATTTTGAAGATGACGCCACTAGAATCCTATCCACACTTGGCATGTGCATCTGATAAGGCGGGTGCATGATTGAGTGTGCTTTCGACTTATCAAAATCAGGACATTTTGTCTTGCAACACAGAAACACTCCTTGTAGCCTCCATTTTAATTCTGGTGAAACAGGAAGGTTATTTTACTGCAATATTTTTAGATTCAAGCCTGCTTCCAGGAATTTAGCAATCATACCTAACTCACTAGGTCTCAAGAATTGAGCATGTGTTTGGAAAGAGATATTTTTAGAGGACAGCCTAACCGAAAGAAGGAAAGAGGGGAACTGGACACATGACAACACTTGGAAATCCACACTAACAGGGGAGAGAAATGGGGTGGATAAGACAAATCATGAGAGGAAACTTGGTTGGATCCCTTCTATATGGGTGGGTATGTGGTGGGGGGGGTGAGGTGTGGGGGTGTTTGAGACTGTGTGTGTGTGTGTGTGTGTGTGTGTGTGTGTGTGTGTGTGTGTGTGTACACACATGTGTATGTATGTATGAGATCAGGCAGGGCAATGGGGAGAAGCAGACCCGAATTTAGGATGGTCTCTAACCATGTTTTAGGATACCGGACACTGAGACTCACATGATGTTACAAGTTTCACGCTGGGGATGCACTGAAATGTGTTGACATCACAGACACCATTTTGTGAAGTGCCTAGGTCACCTGAAACTTTCTCAAGACCTGTAGCTTTCTCCTCCCAGGTCCCTGCAAGTTGGGGAACTTGGCAGGAAACTCGGTGGCAGTAAGTGCTCAATAAATGCCACTGATTGATTGGTTGATTATGAGCTCACTGGAGGCAGGGAACGTATCTCTTTGTTTTATTGTTACTCTCTCAAGCGCTTAGTACAGTGCTTTGCACACAGTAAGAGCTCAATAAATATGACTGAATGAATGAATGAATGAATGAATGAATGAATGAATGAGAATGCCTGAGAATGAAAAATGGGGATTTAATCCCTGTTCTTCCTCTGCTGGAATGTGAGCCCCAAGTGGAACAGGGACTGTATACAACCTGATTACCTTATATCTACCCCAGTGCATAGGTACTTGCACTTCCCAAGCGCTTAGTACAGTGCTCTGCACACAGTAAGCACTCAATAAATACGATTGACTGATTGCATAGAACAGTGCTTGACATAGAGTCAGGACTTGGCAAATACCATAAAAAAATTCCTCTGGAGGAGTTCATGCTGCTTCCAAAAATAATAACCATAATCCAGGAGTAACTGGACCACTAGGGAGGCACTGGCTCAGTTGCTTTCATAATAATAATAATGATGGCATTTAATAAGCACTTACTATGTGCAAAGCACTATTCTAAGCGCTGGGGAGGTTACAAGGTTGTCCCCTGTGGGGCTCACAGTCTTAATCCCCATTTTACAGAAGAGGGAACTGAGGCCCAGAGAAGTTAAGTGACTTGCCCAAAGTCACACAGTTGCCAATTGGCAGAGCCGGAATTCAAACCCATGACCCCTGACTCCAAAGCCCGGGCTCTTTCCATGAGCCACGCTGCTTCTCTGTCATGTGCTTCCAAGTCTGTGTTCCAGGGATTTGGTTCTGCTTTAAGCGAATTCATCTGTCTGAGGAAATAGAGTGGGCAACATATTTCCTCCCCGAATTTTCACTTTATCACTTCAAGGGGTAGATGAAAAGATGGGTATCAAAATGTTCAGATTAAGAGATGTGGTTTTATGAAAGTTTAAAATGGATTATTTTCATGGGGTCCAAATTTGGGTGGGAAAGGCAGAGAACCAACGTTCTCCTTCCCCTAGTCCACATCTGTGAGACCCTTGACTGAGTCTGACTGAGTCAAATCCGGCAATTGGCTTAGAACCCAGTGCTTAGAACAGTGCTTGGCACACAGTAAGCACTTAAAAAATACCATCATCATTATTATTATTATTATTATTATGAAAGCAACTGAGCCACTGCCTCCCTAGTGGTCCAGTTACTCCTGGATTATGGTTATTATTTTTGGAAGCAGCATGAACTCCTCCAGAGGAATTTTTTTATGGCATTTGCTAAGTCCTGACTCTATGTCAAGCACTGTTCTATGCAATCAATCAATCGTATTTATTGAGTGCTTACTGTGTGCAGAGCCCTGTACTAAGCGCTTGGGAAGTGCAAGTACCTATGCACTGGGGTAGATATAAGGTAATCAGGTTGGATACAGTCCCTGTCCCACTTGGGGCTCACATTCCAGTGGAGGAAGAACAGGGATTAAATCCCCATTTTTCAGCTGAGGAAACTGAGTCCCAGAGAAGTGAAGTGACTTGCCCAAGGTCACATAGCTGAGAAGTGGCAGAATCGGGATCACAACCCAAGTCTTCTGGCTCCCAGCCCCATGCTTTGTTCAGGAAAACGCCCCTGACTAAATTCAGGAAGGGATGATATTCTGAAGAAATGCTTCTCAGAAACTAAATAGGACCCAACACTGAGCCAGATCATCCATGTTTTGGACAGTTTAGCAAAATTGAGTTTATTTTTCTTGGACAGGATACATGCAATTCCATTTTGTTATCTGAACATATTTTGTTAGATTACCCAAATGATCTCCGTTTCTGATAACCAGCTGGTTCAGACACTGATGTATGGAAACCCGGACTCCCCGCTGAACACCCTGATGGCCTGAGGGCGATAAAGCAGCTTCTCGAGATGCCAGTTTACAGAAAAGATGATGGCTGAGGGACCAGGAGAAGCTGGCTGAGGGACCAGGAGAAGCTGGCTCAGGGGATTACCTCTGCCTCTCTTACTATTTCCTCTTGTTGGAAAACTAGTGTTAGCTCTGAAACATGCGATCGTGTCTTCGACTCCCTCTTTTCTGTTGCTTCTTAGTCCAACATGATCCCGAAATAAATCATCATCATCATCAATCGTATTTACTGAGCGCTTACTATGTGCACAGCACTGTACTAAGCGCTTGGGAAGTACAAATTGGCAACATATAGAGACAGTCCCTACCCAACGGTGGGCTCACAGTCTAAAAATCTAAAAATCACAGTCTAAAAATAAATCAATGGTATTTTTTTAAAAGATAAATTTGTTATTTGCTAAGCACTTACTATGTGCCAGACACTGTACTAAACACTGGGGTAGGTATAAATTATACAGGTTGGACACAGTCCCTGTCCCAAATGGGCTCAGAGTCTTCATCCCCATTTTCCAGATGAGGTAACAGCCACAGAGAAATGAAGTGACTTGCCCAAGGTCACACAGCAGAGAAATGGCAGAGCTGGGATTAGAACCCAGGTCCTTCTGGCTCCTAGGCCCATGGTCCTCATCCTGCTTCTTATTGAGCACTTACTGCCTGAGCACTGTTCTAAGTACTTGGAAGAGTACAGTACAATAGTCTTGGTAGACTTGTTCCCTGCTCTCGGTGAGTTCCCTGTCCAGAGTTTTGAGTCAAGGATTCTGAAACACAATGAACCAGTAAAGCAGGGAGAAGAGCAGTCAATTAATCAATGGTATTTATGGACCACTTATTGTGTGCTGAGCACTGTACTAAGGACTTGGGAGAGTAAAATATATTTCAGAGTTAGTAGAAAGGTTTATTTAATCTATGTATTTATTTATATTATTATCTGTCTTCCCCTCTAATAATAATAATGATGGCCTTTATTAAGCGCTCACTATGTGCAAAGCACTGTTCTAAGTGCTGGGGAAGTTACAAGGTGATCAGGTTGTCCCACTGGGGGCTCATAGTCTTAATCTCCATTTTGCAGATGAGGTAACTGAGGCACAGAGAAGTTAAGTGACTTGCCCAAAGTCACACACAGCTGACACTTGGTGGAGCTGGGATTTGAACCCATGACCTCTGACTCCAAAGCCCGGGCTCTTTCCACCGAGTCACGCTGCTCTAGACTGTGAACTTGTTGTGGGTAGGGACTGCATCTGTTTGTTCTTTTAGACTGTGAGCCCACTGTGGGGTAAGGTCTGTCTCTATATGTTGCCAACTTGTACTTCCCAAGCGCTTAGTACAGTGCTCTGCACACAGTAAGCGCTCAATAAATATGATTGATTGATTGATTGATTGTTGTTTTGTACTCTCCCAAGCACTTAGGACAGTGCTTTGAACACAATAAAACTGAATGAATGAATAGGTTTCCTGCCCATGAGGAGCTCGTCGCCTAAAAGGCAGCCTCTTGGAGCAAAAATGGCTACTGGATTCAACTTGGGGACCTCTTTCTACCACAAAATGCTTATTTCCTGAATCTCTGCAGCTTTATCTGAAACAGCAGCAGCTGCCAATCCAGCCTCAGCATATGGCTGTCAGTTGACCAGAAACTCCTAATAATAATAATGGCATTTATTAAGCGCTTACTATGTGCAAAGCACTGTTCTAAGCGCTGGAGGGATACAAGGTAATCAGGTTGTCCCATGTGGGGCTCCCAGTCTTCATCCCCATTTTACAGATGAGGTAACTTGAGGCTCAGAGAAGTGAAGTGACTTGCCCAAGGTCACACAGCAGACATGTGGTGGAACCGGGATTAGAACCCATGACCTCTGACTCCTAAGCCCATGCTCTTTCCACTGAGCCAGGCTGCCTCCTAAGCCTGGAGGAGGTTGCAAGAAGCAAAAAGGTTGCAGGTTGCTGGTAGAACAAGTAGTTACATAAAAGATACCTTCTGGCTTACAGGCTGAGGAATTTCAACTGGGAGAACTCAGACTCAAGGCAACTATAAATGCCATTTTGGCAGAAACTCTTTCTGGCAGCTTATTTTTATTTAGAGAAGAGAAAAATCACACTCCTTCTAGAGGGTGTTAAGACACTCTCTTCTGTCCTCTCGGGGAGTTTTTAGCTCCCCCTTAGATAACCCAGCAGTCTGGTGCTCTGTGAGCTCACATTCCAAAGTTAGTTATGAGAAAATGTATTATTCTCCATTCCGTTGACTCTTGGGCCTTCTTATCATCCAATCGGATCCCTGAGCCTGATGTCCCATGGGGCATGCAATTGGCATTTGAGGAAACTTGACGTTGTGCGCTGCCACAGTACGACTGGTGACAAAGGAGCACATTAAATGTCTGCTAAACCCGTGATAAGCCTGGTTATTACTGCAATAAAGCTTCCTTCAGCCTAGGCACTCATATTGGTGTTATTCGAGCATGCAGAAAGGATGATAAAATTTAATTAATAATTTCCATAGGGGCGAACGGGCCATTACAAGTATGTTTTCCACAATGACCCCTAGTCATAAACGTTACTAATGCTGACTGGTCAGTGACTTATCCTTAGGTTTAATTTATGACCTCCGTTACATGTCACAATTAGCAGGACTGCAGTGGATACTTTCAGAGTCTCCACTGGAAGCTATACATTATCTGCAAAAAGAGGATTTGTGCTGCAGCCCTGTCTTTTGCTAGAAAAAGGTCCTTTTTAGATCCTCTTATAGTTTGGCCAATTTAAATTCATTTAAATAAAGCCCTGTGGATTCTCTAGCTACTGAAGCTCCTTTTTTTTTGTTATTTGCTAAGTGCTTACTATGGGCCAGGCACTGTACTAAGTGCTGGGGTAGATACAAGTTAATCAGGTCAGATACAGTCTGTCCCCCACATGGGGCTCGCAGTCTTAATCCCCATTTTACAGATGAGGTAACTGAGTTCTGTAAAGTGACTTACCCAAGGTCACACAGCAGACAAGTGGCAGCGAAAGGACTAGAACCCTGGTCCTTCTGACTTCTAGGCCTGGGCTCTACCCACTAAGCCACGCTGCTTCTCGAGGATAGGAAGACTGAACTCCTTATCTTCCCTCCCAAACCCTGTCCTCTCCCTGACTTTCCTGTCACTGTAGACGGCACACTACCACCCTTCCCGTCTCACAAAGCCGCAACCTTGGTGTCATCCTCGACTCCATTCTCTCGTTCACCCCACACATCCAATCGGTCACCAAAACCTGCCGGTCTCACCTCCGCAGCATCGCCAAGATCCGCCCTTTCCTCTCCATCCAAACCGCTACCTTGCTGGTTCAATCTCTCATCCTATCCCAACTGGATTCCTCCATCAGCCTCCTCTCTGATCTCCCATCCTCCTGTCTCTCCCCGCTTCAGCCTATACTTCACGCTGCTGTCCGGATTATCTTTGTACAGAAACGCTCTGGGCATGTCACTCCCCTCCTCGAAAATCTCCCGTGGTTGCCTGTCAACCTACGAATCAAGCAAAAACTCCTCACTCTCGGCTTCAAGGCTGTCCATCACCTCGCCCCCTCCTACCTCACTTCCCTTCTTTCCTTCTCCAGCCCAGCCCGCACCCTCCGCTCCTCTGCCACTAACCTCCTCACTGGGCCTCGTTCTCGCCTGTCCCTCCGTCGACCCCCGACCCACGTCCTCCCCCTGGCCTGGAATTCATTCATTCATCCAATTGTATTTATTGAGCACTTACTGTGTGCAGAGCACTGTACTAAGCACTTGGGAAGTACAAGTTGGCAACATATAGAGACGGTCCCTACCCAACAATGGGCTCACAGTCTAGAAGGGGGAGACGACAACAAAGCAAAACATGTGGTCAGGTGTCAAGTCATCAGAATAAATAGAAGTAAAGCTAGATGCACATCATTGACAAAATAAATAGAATAGTAAATATGTACAAGTAGAATAAGTAGAGTAATAAATCTGTACGAACATATATACAGGTGCTGTGGGGAGGGGAAGGAGGTAGGGTGGGGGGGATGGGGAGAGGGAGAGGAAAAAGGGGGCTCAGTCTGGGAAGGCCTCCTGGAATGCCATCCCTCCACACATCCACCAAGCTAGCTCTCTTCCTCCCTTCAAAGCCCTACTGAGAGCTCACCTCCTCCAGGAGGCCTTCCCAGACTGAGCCCTCTTTTTCATTCATTCATTCATTCATTCATTCAATCACATTTATTGAGCGCTTACTGTGTGCAGAGCACTGTACTAAGCGCTTAGGAAGTCCAAGTCAGTAACCCCACCCCACCCCCCCGGCCCTACCTCCTTCCCCTCCCCACAACACTTGTATATAGTTGTACAGATTTATTACTCTATTTATTTTACTTCTATATATTTACTACTCTATTTATTTTGTTAATGATATGCATATAGCCATAATTCTATTTGTTCCGACGATTTTGACACCTGTCTACATGTTTTGTTTTGTTGTCTGTCTCCCCCTTCTAGACTGTTGGCCCATTGTTGGGTTGGGACTGTCTCTATATGTTGCTGACTTGTACTTCCCAAGCGCTTAGTACAGTGCTCTGCACACAGTAAGTGCTCAATAAATATGATTGAATGAAACATGGCTGCCAGTTCTGTTGTAATTGATGCTTCCCGCCACCAACCCAAGTGCTTAGTACAGTGCTCTGCACACTGAGTGTTTGAGAAAATGCCACTGATTGACCAATGCTTACTTTGAAAGTGACTCTTGTTTGAGAAGCAGGGTGGCTTAGTGGAAAGAGCACAGACTTGGGAGTCAGAGGTCATGGGTTCTAATCCCACCTCCGCCACTTGTCTGCTGTGTGACCTTGGGCAAGCCACCTAACTTCTCTGTGCCTCACTGACCTCATCTGTAAAATGGGGATCAAGACAGTGAGTCCCACATGGGACAATCTGATTACCTTGTATCTACCCCAGTACTTAGAACAGTGCTTGGCACAAAGTAAGCGCTTAACAAATACCATAATTATTATTATTTTTTTTCACTCCACCCTCAACCCCACAGCACTTTTGTACATTATCAATAAGTTATGCATTATCAATTATTTATTTATATTAAGGCCTGTCTCTCTATTCTGGACTGCAAACTCATTGTGGGTAGGGAACATGTCGACCAACTCGGTTATATTGGTATGAAAAGCACTGTGGCTTAGTGGAAAGAGCATGGACTTGGGAGCAAGAGGTCATGGGTTCTAATCCTGACTCCACCAATTATCAGCTGTGTGACTTTGGGCAAGTCACTTCACTTCTCTGTGCCTCAGTTACCTCATCTGTAGAATGGCTTTAAGACTGTGAGCCCCACGTGGGACAACCTGATTACCTTGTATCTACCCCAGTGCTTGGCACATAGTAAGCGCTTAACAAATACCATCATCACTATTATTATTATTACTTTCCCAAGTACTTAGTATAGTGCTCCGTCCAGGATAAGCACTACATAAATACCATTGATGATATGCTGATGATTATGATGATGAGAAGGAGGATGTTTTGATGTTTTCAGGATTGCTAGAACGCCAAAAACATTTTATATAATAATGATGGCATTTGTTAAGCGCTTACTATGTGCCAAGCACTGTTTGTCCCCACCATCAGATCTTACTATTTGCCAGTCCTTCCCCAGAGCATCAATCCATCAATCAATCAATGGCATTTATTGAGTTCACACTGTGTGTACAGCACTGTACTAAGCACTCGGGTGGAGTATTTAAATTATATAGGATAAATTCCTAATTTATATTAATGTCTGACTTCCCTTCTAGACAGTAAGCTCCCTGTGGGCACAGAATGTACCTGCTAACTCTGTTGTATTGTTCTCTCCCAAGCATTTTATACAGTGCTCTGCACAGAGTAGGTGCTCAAAAAATACCACTGATTGATAGTCTGGTTGATAGACACGTTCCTTGGCCTCAGTGAGCTTACAATCTAGTCTAGGCCTGCTCAGTTCCAAATGGGATCCTCAAGGGACACTAGAAGAATTACTTGGAAAAATGGAGGAAAAATGAAAGCAACACAACAGATACAGGAAATAATAATGATGGTATTTCTTAAGCGCTTACTATGTGCAAACCACTGTTCTAAGCGTTGGGGAGGTTACAAGGTGATCAGGTTGTCCCACGGTGGGCTCACAGTCTTAATCCCCATTTTACAGATGAGGTAACTGGGGTACAGAGAAGTTAAGTGACTTGCCCAAAGTCACACAGCTGACAATTGGCGGAGCCGGGATTTGAACTTGTGACCTCTGACTCCAAAGCCCTTGCTCTTTCCACTGAGCCACGCTGCTTCTCCTTAGGGAAAGATTTAGGGACAATATTTAAACTTTTAAATGGTCAAATCTTTAGGCTCCTTAGTGACACATCCTACATTAGGAAGAGATTAAAACAACCCATTAAAGTCACACAGCAGACAAATGGAGGAGCAGCATTAGAACCCAGGGCTTTCTGACTCTCAAGCCCTTGCTCTACCCACTAGGCCAGCCTACTGCTGGCAAGTTTCTGCCAGACTAGAGACAGGGACTAGGTCTAATTCCCACCTGTGGATTCTTTCCCAATGCTTAATACAGAGGTCTAAACACAGTAAGCCCTTAATAAACACTATTACTACAGCTACTAATTAATGCAGTCAAAGAGGCACTACCGGAAGCTTAGTGTGTGACCCCAGATAGTAATAATAATTGTGGCCCTTGTTAAGTCCATATAATAATAATAAAAATAATAATAATGATGGCATTTGTTAAGTGCTTACTATGTGTGAAGCACTGTTCTAAGCGCTGGGGAGGATAAAAGGTGATCAGGTTGTCCCACGAGGGGCTCCCAGTCTTAATCCCCATTTTACAGATGAGGTAACAGAGGTCCAGAGAAGCGAAGTGACTTGCCCAAAGTCACACAGCTGTACTAAGAGCTGGGTTAGATATAAGATGATCAGGTTGGACACAGTCCCTGTCCCACATTGGGTTACCAGTCTCAATCCCTATTTTACAGATGAGGTAACTGAGGCACAGAGAAGTGAGGTCACTTGGCCAAGGTCACCCAGCAGACAAGTGGTGGAGCCAGGATTAGAACCCAGGTCCTTCTGACTCGTAGGCCTGGGCTCTATCCACTAGACCACACTGCAGCCCAGCAGATATGATCTTTGCAACACAACAGGTACAGGAAATATTTAGGGACAACATGAAGACTTTTAAACTGTATTCAGTGACCTTATAAAAGCATTTGACAATGTAGGAAATCAGGGCTCTGGCAATGGCTAAGTAAATTTGGCTACCCTGAAAAATTTACTCAGGTCTGGGCTACTCCATGACAGTCCTATAATCGCCTCAGGAAATGAGGTTTAGACTGTCTGATGCTGACTGCAGTTATATGTAAATATATTCCACAGCTGGGCCAAAAGGGTCTTTGTATAGCATCATGAATTATAATCACTACAATTCAACAGTTGAGTAACACTGAAATAAAAAAAATGGAAATAGCGGCCAATATTTGCTCCCGATTCCATTATCATCAAAAAATAATTGTCAGAATGATTATACCATTACCAAATGTATAGTTGGTTGTTTGCACATCTTCTACTTTCATTTTGGCCTTGGGTTTTGAAAATTAGCTCAGTGAATTGCTTCCATTTTATCAAAAAAAATTTTCATCATAAAGCCACACTCCAGGGCTCCATTTTCCTTCAGAAATCTTCCAGTACTCCAGTCTCACAAAAAGGTACTAATCCATCCATTCTGGAAGGTTAGTGGGGGAGGTCAGAAGGGAAAATTTGAAAACAGAAAGTCCAGATTTACCTCGTGCCACACAAGAAGACAGTAAAAGAACTAGCAACAGGGTGGCCTGAGAATCATTCAGAAGCCTCCTTCACCTGGCTCTAGGATGAATTTCCTGATTTACTCCCCCTCTTCCCACCTCTTCAGCCCACTAATCTCTCAGGACTGTGAGGCTGAGAGACAATTTTCTCTTTTAGCATGGGAAGGGAAAGGCTGGGATTCAAGAAGTGAGGTTTAGGCTCCACAAGCGCTCTTCCTTGCCTCCTGTTCAAACCTCAGGAACAGCAGTTACTTTTTTTTTTTAAAGGTATTTGTTAAGCACTTACTATATGATAATAATAATAATAATGGCATTTATTAAGTGCTTACTATGTGCAAAGCACTGTTCTAAGCACTGGGGAGGATACAAGGTGATCAGGTTGTCCCACTGGGGGCTCACAGTCTTAATCCCCATTTTACAGATGAGGTAACTGAGGCCCAGAGAAGTGAAGTGACTTGCCCAAGGTCACACAGCTGACAAGCGGCGGAGATGGGATTAGAACCCATGACCTCTGACTCCAAAGCCCAGATTCTTTCCACTGAGCCACGCTGCTTCTCTCCCAGGCACTGTACTAAGCACTGGGGTAGATACAATCTAATCAGGTTGGACACAGTCCCTGTTCCATATGGGACTCATACTAATTCATTCATTCAATCGTATTTATTGATCGCTTACTGTGTACAGAGCACTGTACTAAGCGCTTGGGAAGCATAAGTCGGCAACATATAGAGACGGTCCCTACCCAAAAACGGGCTCACAGTCTAGAAGGGGGGGACAGACAACGAAACAAAACATGTAGATAGGTGCCAAAACTGTCAGAATAAATAATCTCATTTCACAGATGAGGAATTGAGGCCTAGAGAAGTGAAGTGACTAGTCCAAGGTCACACAGCAGACAGGTGGCAGAGCCGGGAATAGAATCCAGCTTCTTCTGACTCTCAGATCTGTGCTCTATCCCCTAGGCCTGTCTCTCAAGCCCTGTACGCACCAGAAGTGAAAATATCCAAGGATGCTAGGAGGTAAGACTATCCTAGTGGGAATTTCTTCCAGCAGACAAGTCTGTTTTTTCAGCCCCAGCTCTTGTCCTGCAGGCACCAATGCTAATTTCTGAGAGCATTAATTGCTAGTTATCTCCATCGAAGTATGACTGCTGCTATTAATTAATGAATGTGTGTTCTTTGGCCTAGTGCTATATAATCTCCAGTGGGGGAGAAATTAGTTTGAGCCATGCTCACTCCTAGAAATTACGTTCCAAATTTGAATTGGGAAATGAACTTGAAATTTTTAAGCAACCTCTCAATGGTCGCCTAAAATCCCTACTCGCCTAGGAAGTCTTCCCTTATGAATTCCTGTCACCCACATTTGCGTCCATGTAAACAACCATCCTTAGTATGCATGAGTTCAAACATCCTCAGCACATGCATATGAGGTAAATTGTATTAATGATAATTAGTATTTAAGTGCTTGCTATGTGCCAAGCACTGTACTGAGCGCTGGGGTAGATGCAAGATGACCAGTTTCCCCATGGGGCTCACAGTCTAAAACAGAAGGGAGAACAGGGACTGAATCCTCATTTTGCAGATGTGAGAACTGAGGTCCAGAGAAGAGAAGTGACTTAACCAGGGTCACACAACAGACAAGTGGTAGAGGTGGGATTAATGATAATAATAATAATCATAATCATAATGATGGTACTTGTTAAGTGCTTACTATGTGCTAGGTACTCTACTAAGTGCTGGGGTGGAAATGAGCATATCGAGTTGGACACAGTCCCTGTCCCACATGGGACTCACAGTTTCAATCCCCATTTTCCAGATGAGGTAACTGAGGCACGGAGAAGTGAAGTGACTTGCTCAAGGTCACACAACAGACATATGGTGGAGCCACGATTAGAACCCATGACTTGCAGGCCTGGACTCTATCCATTGACATATGGAATCCCAAATTCAGGAAAACCCTCATGGCAGTATTGTGTCTGACACTGCGTGTACATACACAACTATTTCTTCTGAAACCACATTTGTGCTAAATTCAGAAAGGTGGAAGTTGGAAGACCATTCCCTAATTCTGCCATACTGTTTTACCCAAAATGCATAGGGAAAACACGAATTAAGGAAGAATTGATGGCAAGTGCATATTATTTTATATGCTCAATGATTTATTCTGTTATTTAATCCTGATTTTTTCAGTCTGCTACCTGTTATATCCTTGTTCTTCCTTCTGGCCCCCTGGTTGGTAAATAATTACTTGCTGTCTATTAGACTTGTAATCCTTTTGATGAATGGGAAGCATGTTTAGCTTCTTGTGTCCTCACTGGGCTTAAAATAGTAGATTGGTACTTAGTAATTATTTTGTCTGGTATTTGCTAAGTGATTACTATGTGCCAGGCATTATACTAAGCGCTGGAATAGATAATAATTATGGTATTTGTTAAGCGCTTACTGTATGCCAAGCACTGGGTTGGACACAGTTCCTGTCCCACATGGGCTCACGGTCCTAATCCCCATTTTACAGATGAGGGAACTGAGGCACAGAGAAGTGAAGTGACCCACCCAAGGTCACCCAGCAGACAAGTGGGGGAGCCGGAATCAGAACCCAGGTTCTTTGACTCCCAGGCACTATCCACTAGGCAACACTGCCCACTGTAGTCTGTCAGTCTCTCAGAGACCACACTAGCCTTCTCAATTTGGCTCCCACCTCTTTGTCTTTCCTTTCATCGGGGGTGAATGTTCCATTTAGGGGGATTTGTGCCACAAATGGGGGCTTTTGGTGACAGAAGATTTGCCGAGTATGGGCTCATTCATTCGTTCATTCAATCGTATATATTGAGCGCTTACTGTGTGCAGAGTGAAGCGCAAATACCATAATTATTATCTATTCCAGCGCTTAGTATAATGCCTGGCACATAGTAATCACTTAGCAAATACCAGACAAAATAATTACTAAGTACCAATCTACTATTTTAATTTTATTTTACCAATAACTATTTTACAATGGTTATTTCATGAAGATTAGTGGATTCTGAACAGTGACTCATAATCATCTGAATGTTTTCCAGGGCACCCCAACAGCAAATGAGACATCCTAAATGACTGATTCAAAGACATGTTGGTTTTGAAAGATTCCCAAAGGTTTGGAATTGCATTATGACTCCAGCTTCCAAATCACGGCATCCTCGACTATGGTGTCATAGGCTATGTAGTACAAGATGGAACCTAGCACATAGCCCTGTTTTGATAAGAAAAGATTAAACAAGGCAACTAGAAGCAACGTGGCCTACTGGAAAGAGGATGGGACTGGGAGTTGGAGGACCTGGGTTCCAATTTGATAAGAGCGTGAACCCCATGTGAGACAGGGACTGTGTACAACCTGATTAGCTTGTATCTACCCTCCAGCACTTGGAAGAATGCTTGCCACGTAGTACACGCTTAACAAGTACCATTATTATTACTATTATTAATAATCCCACCTCTGCCACTTACCTGTTCTGTGACCTTGGACAAATCATTTAACTTTTCTACGCCTCAGTTCCTTCATCTGCAAAGTGGGGATTCAATACCTGTTCTTCCTCCTACTCAGATTGTGAGCCCTGTATGAGACCTGATTATTACCCCGGCACTTAGTACGATGCTTGGCACACAGTACGCACTCAACAAATACTACCGTTATTGTTTTCATTTTTATTATCGCAAGATCGTTCTGATGATGATACAGGCAATCACACCATTGTGGAGTAATCTTAAAACCTTGATAAACTTTTTCAGGTTGCCAAATACTTTAGGAATGATCAAGGTCCCAAACTACAGATAGTGACACATACTTCTGTCAGGTCAATGAACACCATTCTGTCCATGTCTCTTCACTTCAAGTCCCTCTGAAGGCTGCCCAACCATCTCCACAGACTCCTATCATATTCAAAGCACTCATTCAGCTCCCTCCCCCTTACCTAATCAATACCTGATAATAATAATAATGATGGTATTTGTTAAATGCTTACTATGTGCCAGGAACTATACTAAGCACTGGGATGGATACAAGCAAATCGGGTTGGACACAGTCCCTGTCCCAAGTGGGGCTCACAGTTTCCACCCTCATTTTACAGATGCAGTAACCGAGCCACACAGAAGCAGAGTGACTTCCCCAAGGTCACATGGTGGACAAGTGGTGGAGCCAGGATTAGAACCCATGACCTTCTGACTCCCCAGCTCTACTATGCCACACTGATCTCTCTCCTACTTAGACTGTAAGCCCCATATGAGACAGAGATTACGTCTGACCTGATTGACATATCTATCCTGGTGCTTAGAACAGTACTTGACGAAAAGTAAGTGCTTAACAAATCCCACTACAACTCGGTCCGCACACTTTGCTCCTCTGAAATCACACTCACTGTCCCTTGCTGTCACTATCCCCACCCTGGACCCTTCGCTCACACCCTTCCTCCTGCCTGGAGCTCTCTCCTACTTCACGTCCAACATGCCAGAACTTCCCATCTTCTTGTTTATGTTACTGTCGCTCTCCCCCTCAAGACGGTAAGCTTGCCGTGGGCAGGGAGCACGTCTACCAGCTCTGTTATACTGTACTCTCCCAAGCTCTTAGTATCGTGCTCTGCACAAACTGCTCAATAAATACAGTTGATTGACTGATTCATAGCCCTCTGAAATCATATGTCCTCCAGGAAGCTTTCCCACATTAATCTCTGATCCTTCCACTCTTATTTTCCTTCCCTACTGCCTCTCCCAGGCATGTATTTCTCTCCACTAAGTACACAGATACAGCCCACCAGGCCCAAAGCAATAATACACGTATCCTTAGACTCAGCTGTTTCCCTTCCATTTCATTTGTTTCAGTGCCCATCGCCTGCCTTAGACTGTACATTCATTGACGGCAGACTGAGGCCTTGTTGTATTGCATTCTCCCAATCACTTAGGCTAGTGTTCTGCACAGAGTAAGCACTCGAGTAATACTGCTGATTGAAGGCATTAAAGTCTTGCTGCTGCTCCCCTTATCTCTTGTGGTTCAGAGATCATATACACTGGCTTGCATTTTTGTCTGAAGCCTCCAAGCAATTCAGGCAGTGAGTGCATAGCTAACATGGCCAGAAAACAATCTCAATTATTTATAGGGCCAAAAGGCATAAGATAAACACACTATCTAGAATCACTAGTTGGCCTCTCCATGCTTTTATTTCAAGGTCTGTTGGGTGGAGCAAGATAACTGGCCTCCAGATCTTTGCGTCCAACAAAAACGCTCCATGCATCCAGCAAACCATTAGGCTTGACCAAATCTTGTTTATATAGCACTAGATTCAATTATGTTTGCCTGTAGAGATTTGTCTTTGGAGGTGAATTACATCTGAAGGCTATTCAAATATAAAGTTCATCTCCGGGGGGAGTTATCATTATTGACTGTCATATATTTATCAGTTTATTCAAAGTCCAAGGTCAATAAGTCTAGGGAAGCAGCATGGCCTAGTGAACGGAGTATGGGGCTGGGAATCAGGACCTGGGTTCTAATCCTAGCTATGCCACTTGACTGCTGTGTCACTTAACTTCTCTGGGCCTCAGTTACCTCATCTGTAAAATGGGGATTACGACTGTGAGTGTGAGCCCCTTTGTGGGACATGGACTGTTCCCAACCTGATTAACTTGTGTCTGCCCCAGCACTTAGAACAGTGCCAGGCACATAGTAAGTGCTTAACCAATACCATTTAGAAAAAAAGAGAAGAGTGAACTGATTATGGCTTCTTGAAGGCTGAGCATGTCATACTGTTGATGAATTCCTTTTTCAAGGGGTCATCTTTTTTTAATGGTATTTGTTAATAATAATAATAACAATAATGGCATTTATTAAGCACTTACTATGTGCAAAGCACTGTTCTAAGCACTGGGGAGGTTACAAGGTGATCAGGTTGTCCCACGGGGAGGTTCACAGTCTTAATCCCCATTTTACAGATGAGGGAACTGAGGCACAGACAAGTGACTTACCCAAAGTCACCCAGCTGACAATTGGCGGAGCCAAGATTTGAACGCATGACCTCTGACTCCAAAGCCCGCGCTCTTTCCACTGAGCCATGCTGCTTCTCTAAGTGCAGCATGTTAAGTGCTCACTATGTATGTGCCAGGCACTGTAATAGTAATAATTACAAAAATAGTAATAATAATTGGTTTTTTTTTAAATCAGTTACTATTTGCCAGGGACTGTTCTAAGTGCTGGGGGAGATACAAACTGAGTTGGACACAGTCCCTGTCCCACATAGGGCTCACAGTCTTAATCCCCATTTTACAGATGAGGGAACTGAGGCCCTGAGAAGTGGAGTGACTTGCCTAAGGTCACACTTCAGACAGGTGGTGGAGTCAGGATTAGAACCCAGGTCCTTCTGACTTCCAGGCCTGTGCTCTACCCATGAGGCTATACTGTTTCTCACCTTTAGTTCACCACCGTCTCTGCAGCCCCTTCCTCTCCCCCTCCCCAGCCCCCCATCTTACCTCCTTCCCTTCCCCACAGCACCTGTATATATGTATATATGTTTGTACATATTTATTACTCTATTTATCTATTCATTGATTTTACTTGTACATATCTATTCTATTTATTTTATTTTGTTAGTATATTTGGTTTTGTTCTCTGTCTCCCCCTTTTAGACTGTGAGCCCACTGCTGGGTAGGGACTGTCTCTATATGTTACCAACTTGTACTTCCCAAGCACTTAGTACAGTGCTCTGCACACAATAAGCGCTCAATAAATACGACTGATGATGATGATGCAGCCTGTACCGACCTAACTACGCTCGGGCTTGAATGTACCAGGCAAGATATCAGCTCAGTGCTTGCTGGAGGGGCGGGGGTTAAAAAGGCCTTGAATCAAACCTACAGTTGAGATCGAAGGAGCGACTGGAAATGCTCTTTGAATCGCAGAGACGACCATCACCAACAAAGCAAAACTGCCCTGCTATATTTCTTGGCTAATGACTTGTGATTGCAGTTCCTGCATATCTTAACAGATGTTCTGTTTATGAAACTGCAAGAGGATTTAGGAGTTATGGATAAAGCCGGGAGACCCCAGAGATGTTTCTTAGTATGATTAACTGACCACAGGCCATTTGTTTTACAACAGAAACGCTCAATGATCCGTAGGCTATGATTTATCCTGATTGGTTCCATGTAGTGCAATGGCTGCTTCCCTCCATTAGAATCTGGAAAATGATCTGGGGGGGAGGAGACGGATTATTGGGAACAGCTTCCCACTGCTAGACATGATAGCTCATTAGTACATGTGGACTCAATTAAAGAGAAAGGAAAGATAATGCTAAACCGAGATTTGAATTATTAAAATAATTAAGTACTCCACTTCGTGGATAAAAAGGGGAATGAGCCGTTTTATAATCCCAGCTGTAGGCTAGATGTTTCTCTGGATCTGAGAACCAGATGATATGAGCTCTTTTAAACTGTACGTTTCTTGTGGGCAGGGACCATGTCTACTAACTCGCTTAGTACAGTGCTTTGCACACAGTAAGCACTCAATAAATACGATTGATTGATATGAGGGAATTTTCTGCTCTTACAGTACGTCATGGAGTATGCTTTCACTATGTATTTTGGATAGAAACCAGCAAAATTAAGGAACTCCTCTGACTATAATGGTATTTCTTAGGCACTTATTATGTGCCAAGAACTCTAATAAGCACTGGGTTACGTATAAAATAATTAGGTTGGAAACAGTCCTTGTCCCATATGAGGCTTACAGTTTAAGTAGTAGGAAGTAGGATTGAATCCTCATTTTATGGAGGAGGAAACTGAGGTCCAGAGAAGTTAAGTGACTTGTCCACAGTCACACAGCAGACAAGTGGTAGAGGCTGGATTAGAACCCAGGTCCTCTGACTCCAAGGCCAGTGCTATAACCAGTAGGCAACACTGCTTCTTCAGATAACTTGATCTCTGAACAACTAGTTCCAAAGTCTTCAGACAATTAAGTTTCAACAATTAAACTCTCAGCTTGCGGCTGAGAAGTGGAAGACACAGTCTGGCTGTAAGTTTCAAGACAATGTTATTGCTAACTGTATTTATTTATGAGCAGCAAAAATTAGTAAGTGACATTGAAACATTATCTCAAGCCATCTGTTGCCCAGCACATACAGAATCCAAGAGCAGATAATGAATTGTGCAAAACTAAGTTGAGTTCTGAATTTTAATATCCCTAGATGATGCAAACGGACTTATCTGAAGCTGCTCTGAGGGTCATCATTCATCCATTTAATCATATTTATTGAGCACTTACTGAGTGCAAAGCCCCACACTAGGTGCTTGGGAGAGTACGATATAATAATCAACAGACACATTCCCTTCTCATAATGAGTTTCCATGAGCTCTGAAAGAGGAATGTACAGTTCTGGCCCGTTGTCCGGGTAATGGGACTTTCCCAAGTAGAATCCAAAATCCAAAAAGTGGTGAAGTTATTCTTTCATCTGTTTGGATACTGCAGGTCAGAATAACTCTCCACAGGTTTCCCTTTTTTCCCTTTCATAGCTTTGTGTCCAATGAGAAATCAAGCTTCCAAGTTTTAATTTCCAGCTCGAATGTCACTATGTGGGTAAGTGCTCTGAGCTCTTGGGGCTTTCTGGGAGCTGGCATTGCTCCAATTTGGCCACCAGAACTAAACTTTAGTTAAATTTCACTCTAGTGGTAACTGCTTAAATGATCCATGGTGCCTACTATGTGCAGGGCACCAACCTTCTTGGCTTGGGAGACTACAATAAAATAAACTTTGGTGGACAAAATTCCTGCCCCCATGGAGCTTACAATCTAGTGGGGGGCACCAACACTAAAATAAAATACTGGCAGGGAAGCAGCAGAGTGTGAGGATATGGACATAAGAGTCACTTCACTTCTCTGGGCCTCATTTCCCTCATCCGTAAAATGGGGAGATCAAGACTGTGAGCCTTATGTGGGACAGAAACTGGGTCCATCTTGCCCCACAGCTTATATCTAACACAGTACTTAATACAGTACTTGGCACATAGTAAGTGTTTATCAAATACCAATTTTTTTTCTTGTGTTGGTGGAAGAGCTTTAGTGTGACCCCACACAAATTCTGGCTAGGAAGGCAATTAGCCCAAGACTGTTCATTTCCCATTATATTCTGCTAGCAACTGATAACCAAAAATGGTATTTATTGAGTGCTTACTGCGTGCAGAGCACTGAAATGCGCACTTGGGGAGTACCAATACAGCAGAGTTCGTAGACATGTTCCCTGCCCATAACGAATTTATACTCCAGAAGGGGAGACAGAAAACTAATGGTGATGAACTGCGGATCACTGCTTCTCCAATAATCAATCAATCAACGGTACAATGCACCAGAGTTGGTAGACACGTTTCCTGCCCACGACAAGCTTATAGTCCAGAAGGGGAGACAGAAACTTATGGTGTGAGATTGGGAATCACAGCATCTCCAATATTCAATATCAACGGTATTTATTCACCTTCATAAGCCCTGGTCAATCCCCTTTCTAGGGGACTTAGTCAAGGCACCAACCTAGCACTGAAGTTGCGTATAGAGCATTATTGTTCTCAGGTGGAGGGAACAATTCTCCCTCCCGCTGTCACCAGTCCAACCTAACTGGGGCAATTAAAGGAGTTTTTTTGTGGGGAAAATCAGGATAGTCAATGATATCACTGAGCTTAGAAATCATGAGCCATCGTTCAGCCTTTTCCACTGACAGGCTCACTGGGGGCAGGGAACATGTCTACCCACTCTGTTGCAGTGTACTCTCCCAAGCGCTTAATACAGTGCTCTGCATGGGGTAAGCATGCAAATAATACCATTGATGACGTGCCCTTCCAAGTGCCTAATATAGCACTCGGCACACAGTATGCACTCAATGCTACATCATCATCATCATTAATGATATTTATCGAGCGTTTACTTTGGGTAGAGCACTGTACTAAACACTCAGGTGAGTACAACACAATAGAATTGACAGAAAAGCTTCCTACACACATTACTAATGAGTGAATCTGCCCAGACTGCTGTCCCAATTTGTACCTAGAAATTCATTCATTCATTCAATCATATTTATTGAGCGCTTACTGTGTGCAGAGCACTGTATTAAGCGCTTAGGAAGTACAAGTTGGCAACATATAGAGACGGTCTCTACCCAACAACGGGCTCACAGTCTAGAAGGGGGAGACAGACAACAAGGCAAAACATGTCGACAGGTGTCAAAACCATCGGAATAAATAGAATTATAGCTGTAGAAATGGATTTAGCAGTAAAAGACCTGTGCTTCTGTCTCAGATGTGGAGATAATAATGATGGCATTTATTAAGTGCTTACTATGTGCAAAGCACTGTTCTAAGCGCTGGGGAGGTTACAAGGTGATCAGGTTGTCCCATGTGGGGCTCACAATCTTAATCCCCATTTTACAGATGAGGTAACTGAGGCACAGAGAAGTTAAGTGACTTGCCCAAAGTCACACAGCTGACAAGTGGCGGAGCCGGGATTTGAACCCATGACCTCTGACTCCAAAGCCCGTGCTCTTTCCACTGAGCCACGCTTTTAGCTCCCTATTTCAATGGCCCTGAAAAGTCCTCTCACCAAACCCATTTTGATAGCGGTTCTGTTAGAAAATTTGAAGGCTGGCACCATTTCTAGACTGTGAGCCCACTGTTGGGTAGGGACCGTCTCTATATGTTGCCAACTTGTACTTCCCAAGCGCTTAGTACAGTGCTCTGCACACAGTAAGTGCTCAATAAATACGATTGTTTAATTGATTGATTTCATCAGGTGTGATGGTGACTAGCTTACTCCAAAAGACTCCCGAGGATTCCCTGGGAGAGAGGCAGCTGAATAAAAGGAATCTGTTATTGCCATATTCGGAGACCATTCCGTGCCCATCTCTCATTCTTCCTTCACGCCTCACAGGATCTTGAAGCTTTTCTCCAGTCTCTGCCTGCATCTCCCCCATTTCTTCTCCCCCACCGCCGGGATCACAACATTATCCCTCTGAACAGCAACACTTTCTCTCGGGAAAGATGTTCTGGAAGAGTAGTGGGAGCGGAGAGAGAAGCGAGGAGGAGGAGGAGCAAGTATGACATGACATAAGTTGGAGGAGCAGAGTCCTGCATAAACTCTGAGAGAACTATAAGATGTGGATTTGACAACACTCCTGCCCTCAAGAGTTTCACCTTTTAAATAGAAATTTTTAACCCTTTGTAAAAGGAATGGCAGCGTTGGTCTACTTCAACAAATCCAAAAACAGCATTTACTAAGATAGTTGGTTATTCAGATAAAAGCTAAAATGCCTATTAAAATAATGCAAGAAAGCTAATTTCTTTTAAAAAAAAAAATGCCCCCAATGCACATTTTTTTCTATAAAAGCACCTCCATTTATACTGGGGAGGCTGAATTAAGGACAGTTCTATAAAGAGCAGAACTCTGCATGGCAGCTGACAAAAATAAAATATTGTCGATCAAAACCTCAAAGTACAAAAGCCAAACGCAATCCCTGATATAGAACTTTAAAGATATTTATTTAATCGTATTTATTGAGTGCTTACTGTGTGCAGAGCACTGTACTAAGCACTTGGGAAGTACAAGTTGGCAACATATAGAGATGGTCTCGGAGCACAGCCTCTTTCTTCCATATCCCCTCAAAAACCATGCATTTTGAGCAAGTGAAATCATCTCCTCCCCCTCGTCCCCCTCTTCATTCCCCCCGCCTTACCTCCTTCCCTTCCCCACAGCACCTGTATATATGTATATGTTTGTACATATTTATTACTCTATTTATTTATTTATTTTACTTGTACATATCTATTCTATTTATTTTATTTTGTCAATATGTTTGGTTTTGTTCTCTGTCTCCCCCCTTCTAGACTGTGAGCCCACTGTTGGGTAAGGACTGTCTCTATATCATCATCAATCGTATTTATTGAGCGCTTATTATGTGCAGAGCACGGTACTAAGCACTTGGGAAGTACAAATTGGCAACATATATGTTGCCAACTCTTACTGTGTGCTCTGCACACAGTAAGCGCTCAATAAATACGATTGATTGATTGATTGATCGATCTCCTGGTGGAAAGCCAACAAGGAAAATAATTTTGTGTGGGCACCCCAAATGGGAACATTTCCTTTTCTATTCTTCGGCACCATGATTTTATTTTAAGAAAAACAGCCATGTTTTCTACTAACTCTCAGTAGGCAAAGAAAGAGAGGATTAGGTGATCTGTCTCAAAGCTCCTGACAAGGCCCTATCAAAGTCCACACAAAAAGCCACTTGACTGTGCTGAATTATTCCTGCAGGGAGGAGTGGGGAGAGGGCTGGCAGGAGGGGGAGGTTGACTTCAAATTGTCGTGAGAATTGGTCAGAATAATTGCCAACTGAGTGCTGGAACTGCACTGAAGATCCAAAAGAAGCTCCTGAGATCGCCAAGCATTCCAAAGTCCACCCACCCACCATGAGGTGCCTTTCTTAAGTCAGGCTGCTGGGGAAACCAAGAGATGAGCCTGAAGTTTCGCTTTTATTTATTACTCTATTTATTTATTTATTTATTTTACTTGTACATTTCTATCCTATTTATTTTATTTTGTTCTCTGTCTCCCCCTTTTAGACTGTGAGCCCACTGTTGGGTAGGGACTGTCTCTATGTGTTGCCAATTTGTACTTCCCAAGCGCTTAGTACAGTGCTCTGCACATAGTAAGCGCTCAATAAATACGATTGATTGATGGATTGATTGATTCTGGAAATGAGGAAAGAACACTATCACTTTGAGGTACAGAGCTCAAGTGCCCGGGCATCCTTTCATCAGAAATAGCCCCTGATCCATATTCCTGTCTCAAGCTAGGAGTTCTCAACGATTTTACATCAAAGCTTGTCAACCAGTGGTCTTTCAAAATACGTACACGCCCCTCAAGGGTTGAGGCAGTAAAGTCAGTCAAGACGTATTTATTGAGCGCTTGCTGTGCCCGGAGCTCTGCACTGAGCACTTTGCAGAGTAATATATAACAATGTAACAGACACATTCACAGCAAGAAAAGCTGCTACTGGACCAGATCCGTGGTTACCTGGGCCGAGAGCCTGTCTCCAACAGCAGCATCAAGGAAGACTTGGAAGACTCTAGCTTGTAAGCTCCTTGTAGGCAAGAAACATGTCTACCTACTCTGTTGTATTGTGGTCTCCCAAGTGCTTAGTATAGTGCTCTGCACATAGCAAACACTCAATACATACTACTGACTCAATCTATTAATTGGGAAGCAGCTTAGCCTAGTGGAGCACGAACCTAGGAGTCAAAAGGAACTGGGTTCTAATCCCAGCTCTGCCACTTGTCTGCTGTGTGACCTTGGGCAAGTCAATTCACTTCCTCTGTGCCTCAGAGCATGGCTCAGTGGAAAGAGCCCAGGTTTGGGAGTCAGGGGTCATGGTCCCGGCTCCGCCACATGTCTGCTGTGTGACCTTGGGCAAGTCACTTAACTTCTCTGAGCCTCAGTTCCCTCATCTGTCAAATGGGGATTAAGACTGTGAGCCCCACGTGGGGCAACCTGATCACCTTGTATCCCCCCCAGCGCTTAGAACAGTGCCTTGCACACAGTAAGTGCTTAACAAATGCCATTATTATTATTATTTATTATTATTTTTCTGTAAAATGGGGATTAGGACTGTGAGCCCCATGTGGACTTGGACTGCACCCAAACTGATTAGCATCTATCTAATAATAATAATAATAACAACAACATTTGTTAAGCGCTTACTAAGTGCCAAACACTGTTCTAAGCGCTGGGGAAGATACAAAGTAATCAGCTTGTTCCACGTGGGGCTTACAATCTTCATCCCCATTTTACAGATGAGGTAACTGAGGCACAGATAAATTAAATGACTTGCCCAAGGTCACACAACTGACAAGTGGTAGAGCCAGGATTAGAACCCACAACCACTGACTCCCAAGCTCAGGCTCTTTTCACTAAACCACGCTGCTTCTACCCCAGTGCTTAGTACAGTGTCTGGCACAAAGTAAGCACTTGATAAATACCACTGAAAAATTGAATCTCCAAAAAAAATATATTTTAGGCTACTTGGATCTTTAGGTGCATTTCTTTACAGTACGCATTTTATATTAATGTCTGATTCCCCCTCTGGACTGTAAGCTCATTACAGGCAGGGAACCTGTCTGCCAAATCTGTTGTATTGTACTCTACCAAGTGCTTAGTACAGTGCTCTGCACATAGTAAGCATTCAATAGATACCATTAATTGACTGATTTGGATCGCTAAATGTGGAGATAGTTTACTATTACGGGTCATGGGTTCAAATCCCGCTTCCCCCACGTCTGCTATGTGATCTTGGGCAAGTCACTGAACTTCTCTGTGCCTCAATTCCCTCATCTGTAAAATGGGGATTAAGACTGTGAGCCCCATGTGGGACAATCTCATCACCTTGTATTCCCCCCCAGCGCTTAGAACAGTGCTTCGCACATAGTAAACACTTAACAAATACCAACGTTATTATTATTATTATTATTATTAACTAGTAGCTTTAAAAACCCTGGCCAACACGCTTTGCTGTTCTACCTATAATGTCCTCCCTGCTCCCTGAAACTACCAGCATTTGGCAGAGAGTAAGTAGGAAATGAAGTTCCATCTCACAAGTCACGGTTCAGGTAATGATCTCCAGAACTGGGACTGTCCACCAGCCTTAATCAATCAATCAATCAATCAATCGTATTTATTGAGCACTTACTATGTGCAGAGCACTGTACTAAGCGCTTGGGAAGTACAAATTGGCAACACATAGAGACAGTCCCTACCCAACAGTGGGCTCACAGTCTAAAAGGGGGAGACAGAGAACAGAACCAAACATACCAACATAATAAAATAAATAGGATAGAAATGTACAAGTAAAATAAATAAATAAATAAATAAATAAATAAATAGAGTAATAAATAATAATAACTGTGGTTTTGGGTAAAACATTTATTATATATCAAGCATTGGGACAGATACAAAAAAAAATACGATTGGACACAGTCCCTGTCCCATAGAGAGCTCACAGTCTTAGGGGGAGGGAATACAGGTATTTAAGTGCTTAGTAAAATGCTCTTCATGCTGTACATGCTTGACATAATCCCCACTTTACAAATCAGGAAACTGAGGCACAGAGAATTAACTGAGCCAGGATTAGAACCCAGTTCTCCCGATTCCCCATTCTGTGCTCTTTCCACTACACACACCATGCTGCTTCCTTGTGCTACTGAGAATCAGTGTGGCTCAGTGGAAAGAGCACGGGCTTTGGAGTCAGAGGTCATGGGTTCGAATCCCGGCTCCACCACAAGTCTGCTGTGTGACCTTGGGCAAGTCACTTAACTTCTCTGAGCCTCAGTTACCTCATCTGTAAAAATGGGGATTAAGACTGTGAGTCCCACGTGGGACACCTTGATCACACTGTATCCCCCCCCAGCGCTTAGAACAGTGCTTTGCACACAGTAAGCGCTTAACAAATGCCACCATTATTATTATTATTATTTCTTATAGCCCTATATCGCCCAAGCCAGTTTCTAAATTGTGACAGAAACAGCCATGTGGGATGAATCTAGGTGACCTGCATAGGCCCCTCATTCCCTCCACTGATTTAAATCTTCGATCATGCGATCCAATCCTTATGTTCTCAGGACAATTTTTTCCATTTTCCCGAATCAATGGCATTTATTGAGTGCTTACATTGTGCCAAGAGCACTGTACTAAGCACTTGGAAGAGTACATAACAACAGAATTGGTAGACATATTGCGTGCCCACATGGAGCTTACAGTAGCAGCGTGGTTCAGTGGAAAGAGCCCGGGCTTTGGAGTCAGAGGTCATGGGTTCAAATCCCGGCACCACCAATTGTCAGCTGTGCGACTTTGGGTAAGTCACTTAACTTCTCTGGGCCTCAGTTACCTCATCTGTAAAATGGGGATTAAGACTGTAAGCCCCCCGTGGGACAACCTGATCACCCTGTAACCTCCCCAGTGCTTAGAACAGTGCTTTGCACATAGTAAGGGCTTAATAAATGCCACTATTATTAATATTAGAACAGCGCTTTGCACATAGTAAGCGCTTAACAAATGCCATCATTATTATTATTAGTGTTGTCAGTCTGCCATGCAGAGAGATAAGAGGTGGCCCAGTGAGAAAAGCTTTCAGCATCACCTTGAATTCAGAGTTGAAAAAGTCCTGTATCTAGAGAGAAAATTAAAAACCTCCCAACCTCATTTGTCATGGATCACTGACAACTACTTATTCCTGTGAAGAAAAGGGTAGGGAGATGGAGATGCTGCATTTTTCCTGCAGGAGGACTGGATCTGAATTTAACTTCCAGGGCTGGAAAGCATCTTTCCAGTCCAACCATGTGCCTGGATACAGCCTGGAGAGCGCTGTATTATATTTATATTTTTGTTCCATTTTTCTTTATGCGTCTGTCACCGACTCCCTGCCTCACCTTCTTCCTACACTCTGAGCCCTTCTGGGGCCAGGGACCAAGTCGTCTCATTTTCGTCCTTCTTTCTCAGCACTTAGTACACTGTTTTGCATGGAGTAAGCACTTGATACTGTTATTTCTATTTTGGGGGGCAGATCCTGGTTAAAAGCAGCAAAGAAAGGCACATTTTGAAAGATGACTCACTAGACGATTAAAGAGCAGACTCCCAAACTGTAAAATGATCCTGAAAGAAAAAAGTCTTTCTTTTGACCAAGAAAATGGACCTTTTGGGGGACATCATCATCCTCTACCTATAAGAAGCAGCATGGTCTAGTGGATAGACCACAGGCCTGGGAGTCAGATGGACATAGGTTCTAATCCTGCCTCCTCCACGTGTCTGCTGTGTGATCTTGGGCAAGTCACTTCACTTCTCTGTGCCTCAGTTACCTCATTCATAAAATGGGGATTAAGACTCTGAGCCTCATGCGGGACAGGGACTATGTCCAACCTGATTACCTTGTATCTACCCCAGCCCTTAGAACAGTGGCTGACACATAGTAAGTGCTTAGCAAATATTATTATTATTATTATTATTATTATTATTATTATTATTATTATTATCATCATCCTTGGTCACAAAATGGAAACAGACATATTAGGGCCACACAGGTCCTCAGGAGAAATATTCCAAAGGTGAGGCCAGATTCAAGATTTTTTTTCTATTTTTTAGCCAATAATAGATTTCATTCATTCAATCATATTTATTGAGCGCTTACTGTGTGCAGAGCACTGTATTAAGCGCTTGGGAAATTTCACTTCTGAATTCCACGGCCCCATTCATAATCAGAATCTTCCATTTCCCACTGTTGCTATAGCTGACAGAAAATTTTCTGTTTGAAGAAGATTACCAATTTGGAGACAGAGAATCAAAATAAGGTTCATTTGCTTTAAAGAAAGGGAAATCCTCAAATAGGAGGAGAGATGAACAGAGGCAGGAAGAAGGAAGAGGGAGTCTGGGCGTAGCCCCAATGAATGAAGAGTTACGAGGAGAGGCATGTCCTAAACAGCTGGGAAGCAGGAGGAAGAAGATAGAGAATTAGAATTGGAGACCTAAGTTCGGCAAAAAGGGATGGGGAAAACCTGCTAATGAAAACAAAGGAGTTGTCCAGGGGAGAAGATGGCAGCAGATTCAGGAAAATGTAGAGCATCTGGAGAACTAGATGGTAAAGGAGATGATAAAACTGATCTGGCAGAAGAAAATGCCAAAAAATACTAAAATCTATCATCTACAGAATAATAATTATGGTTTTTGTTAAGTGCTTATTATGTACCAAGCACCATACTAAGCGCTGGAGTAGATACAAGATCATCATTCATTCGTTCAATCGTGTTTATTGAGTGCTTACTGTGTGCAGAGCACTGTTCTAAGTGCTTGGAAAGTACAATTCAGCAATAACGAGAGACAATCCCTGCCCACACCGGGCTTACATGGGGCTCACAGTTTAAGCAGGAGGGAAAACAGGAATTGAATCCCCGTTTTGCAGGTGAGGGAACTGAGGCACAGAGAAGTCAAGTGATTTGCCCAAGGTCCCACAGCACACGAGTGCCAGAGATGGGATTAGAACCCAAGTCCCCTGACTCCCAAACCTGGGCTCTTTCCATGTGGCCACACTGCTTCTTCATTCATTCAATCGTATTTACTGAGCGCTTACTGTGTGCAGAGCACTGTACTAAGCACTTGGGAAGTACAAGCTGGCAACATATAGAGATGGTCCCTACTCAACAGCATGCTCACAGTCTAGAAGGGGGAGACAGACAACAAAACAAAACATATTAACAAAATACAATAAATAGAATAAATATGTACAAATAAAATAAACAAATAAATAAATAGAGTAATAAATACGTAAAAACATATATACAGGTACTGTGGGGAGGGGAAGGCGGTAGGGTGGGGGAGATGGGGAGGGGGAAAGGGATAGAAAATTGGTTCCTTGCTTTTCCTTTCTGTTCATTGGAAGATACAAGTGATTTCTTGGTATTTCATTGCTATTTCTCTATGGTTACTTTGCATTCACCCATTAAGAAAGGCTCCATTTCTGGAATTCTGTAGAGCTGGATATTCCCAATCTGGATGCCCTACCTGAGTCAGGGCTCGTGACACTAAGTGTAGCCTAGGTCTGGTCAAGACTAAAGGGGACTTGAACCTCCCCTCTGAGAGGGTTGCAGGGAAGTAGCGTGGCTCAGTGGAAAGAGCACAGGCTTTGAAAAGCCATGGGTTCGAATCCCGGCTCCGCCACGTCTGCTGTGTGACCTTGGGCAAGTCACTTAACGTCTCTGAGCCTCAGTTACCTCATCTGTAAAATGGGGATTAAGACTGTGAGCCCCATGTGGGACAACCTGATCACTTTGTGTCCCCCCCAGTGCTTAGAACAGTGCTTTGCACATAGTAAGCGCTTAACAAATGCCAGCATTATTATTATTATTACTAAGTATTGTCACGCCAAGAATGGTTCCTCTCACGGCCTTTAGGATTATGGGCATTTTAGTCTCAGCAATTTTAAAACAATTAGGAATATGTACAATTGTTAGGGTCAATTTTTGTGCTCAAAGAGGATGGCATTCGTGGTGACAATCCCCTATTGGGGCATTTCTGGGTGCATGGTACTAACCAAGGCTGTGCCGTCAAACTTGTTTCCAACACATGGTACTGCTTTTGTCATCTCCTCTCCCAATTCTTACAAAGCTTCTGCCTGAAAAGACCCAGTCCTTTTTTTTATGGCATTTATTAAGCGCTTACTATGTGTAAAGCACTGTACTAATCCTTTGTTGATTGCAGTGTGCCAGGCCACTCTCTCAGAGGCAGCATGATTTTTTTTATGGTCTTAGTTAAGCATTTACTATGTATCAAACACTGTTCTAAGCCCTGAAGTACAAGTTAATTAAATTGGGTACTGCTTTTGTCATCTCATCTCCCAATTCATACAAAGTTTCTGCCTGAAAAGACCCATTCCTTTGTTGACTGCAGTGTGCCAGGCCGCTCTCTCAGAGGCAGCATGATTTTTTATGGTCTTATGTTAAGCATTTACTATGTATCAAACACTGTTCTAAGCCCTGAGGTAAGTACAAGTTGATTAAATTGGATATAATCCGTAAGTAAGAGGAAGAACAGGTATCCCCATGTGGCTGAGATGCAGCCTTGTCTGAGGTTTTGTGCTGCAGTATCTTTAACACATTTCCTCTAACTTCCTTACTTTGGATACACCATTTTCCATTTGCCGAACAGCATGTGCTTGAGTAGCCTACGATCATTCAATCTCCTGACCTGTCCCACCAAGCTGAGGCAAGGAAAGCTTCAATGCTAGCCATTTCTAAATTAAGGTAAAAAAAGAAAACCATCCTTTAGATTTCTCATACTTCACGGCACTAATGAAATATCCAGATAGGCACGGAAAGGAATCCTTTGGCTGTTTTAATGTTTGTTCCTTTATGGAGAGAACATTTCAAGACAAGACCCACTTTCCCTAGAAAACCAATGGCCAGGGAGCAAGGCACCAACACTGTTGCACTGTACTTTCCCAAGCATTTAGCACAGTGCTCTCAATAAATACCACTGATTGTATGGCAGGCCATATAGCTATTCCCTGTTTATGGTGTTGCAAATATAACCTGTTCGCTAGTGTCCATTTACATGCACATTCCCAAGAGATCGATCAATCAATCGTTACTTGATGAGCATTTACTGTGGGCAGAGTACTGTACTAATCACTTGGGAAAGTAAAATACAATAGAGTTGGCAGTACTTTCCAAATGCTTATTACAGTGCTCTGCACACAATAAGTGCTCAATAAATAAGATTGAATGAATCGAGGGGTTTACAGTCTATGGGGGAGAAGATGGAGGAAGGAGAAACCACCAACACTGATTGCTGGAGATTCATACCCTTCTCAGGCTGTAAACCTCATTTGGGTCAGGGACTGTGTCCAACCTAATTATCTTATACCTTTACCTGTGCTAGGCACATAGTAAGTGCTTAATAAATACCCAAAATATTATTGTAAAACCCTGCTACAGCTGGAGACCATAAATTTGTTGTGGGCAGGGAACATGTCTACCGACTCAGTTGTATTGCATTCTCCTAAGCACATAGTGCAGTGTTCTGACACAGTAAACACTCAATAAATACCACTGACTGATTGACAAAAAGTGGCGGGCTTTCAAAAAGCACACCAAATCTGACATCAATTATTCTACACAAAAGAAATCCCAAGATTTGGAGCACAAAGTCACACAAGATCAGCAAAGAATTTCTCTACCTCCCTGAATAATAACACATCGCGCTTCTTGGGATTCCATATACAGATCCATAACTAGGGGTCATTAAAGAATATTTTCCCTATTTCTAGATTGTTAGCTTATAAACCCAGGAACACCAAGTATCATATCTTGTACACCTACTGCGCTCCCCAAAGTGCTTAATACAGTGTTCTGTATATAGAAGATGCTCAATAAAAACCCTTTGACTGACCTTAGAAGTTCCAGTTTCGGAACAATAATAATAATCGTGGCATTTGTTAAGCTCTATGTGCTAAGCACGGTGCTAAATCCCAAAATGGATACAATACAACCAGAACAGAGACAATCCCTGCCCACCATGGGGCTCATGATCTGAGTTCTCCCCTTGATTCTCAGGATCACCCCTGAAACCAGGGCGATCCTGCAGAAGGCTGGAACCCAACTGACTTCTCTCTCCACCTCCATTTCTCTAAAACCCCTTGAAAAAAAGAGTTTGCACACTCGCTTCTGTGATAACACAACTACATGGGAAGAAAACCTTGCCACGAAAGGCCGTGTTCTTCGAAGCTAAGCCTAATTCTCCGATCACGGAGAGTGTGGGGGCTTTAAGAATGCTAGCCTAGTCAGGTAAATTGCACTAGGTGTCATAGAGTGTAATGTGTTTTTCTATCCTTAGGCTTTAGCAGCTCAGTTGCCGGATTCAGATATTAATAGCTGCTGATGCATAGTGAGTTGGGGCTTAGAAGCCTGTACTTTCTCAGACAGCCAGATGGAGATCATACAAGAGGGAGACTGGTGATAGTTTTTTTTCCCCCCGGCAGAAACCAGAAAACACTAAAAATATAATCATCCTGTTTCATTGCTTCCCAAACTTTCTAGTTCATTCATTCAATCGCATTTATTGAGTACTTACAGTGTGCAAAGCACTATACTAAGCACTTGGGAGAGAACAATATAATAACAGACACACTCTCTGTCCACAATGAGCTCACAGTCTAGAGGGGCAAGTTTACCATCTAGAAAGGGATTCTAGGATATTTTTGTTTTTAATTCTCTGATCTGGTTCTAAACATTCACATGATTTGGTATCCTTCAGGATTTTCAAGTCACTCTATACATAGATTACAAAGAGAAAGTTTAGCCAGACGGCTTAAGAGTCCCAGTTTGGGAAGATGGAAACATATATTAAGAACTGAAAATACAGTCTGGCAATTGTTCACGGGAAATGGAAACATGTTGAAAAATATCATTCTTTCTCTTCCAAAAGAAAAATTCGCAGATCCCAAAGGATTTCCTGAAGTGTCTGAAAAGACAGGACAAGAAAAGCCAAAAGGAAATACAGCCCAAGGAGCTAAAGCCAGCAACTGATCTTAGGCAGTTCAGGACAGGTAGTTGGGTATGAACTCACCCCTTGGCCTCCAATTCAAAGCAGGAGAGCCTAACCCTTCCTCATAGCTTCCAGGAGAGAACAGAGATAGACAAGGATAATTCTGCCTTTACATCTATTAGGATAACACTTTGTAATTTAGAATAATGGAGGCCTTTTGATCTGAGTACACTTATCCACAGATGCCTACAAGTAAATTGAACATCCCATTGGCTGCCACACCCATTAACTGGTGAGGTTGAAAGACCTACATGTTGGAAGGCCAGACATCATTTAGTTCAATTCAAAGAATTCAGGGTTCTCTCACTTTCTCTCTCTCTCTCTCTCTCTCTCTTGCTCTCTCGCTCTCAAAAGTGCTTGCTAAGGAAACTGAAAAAATACGCTCATATTGAAAGATGAGGCTAAATTGAATCTTTGCATTTATCTGCCCTAAATAGAAGCAAGAATGCTAGAATAAGGAGACTTGAACATAAAACTGGTTGCACCCAGAATAATACTGAAAAACTAGATTTGCCATTTAGGCTTACTAAGGCACATGCATATTTCAGTTCATTTGCTGGTTATTGACTAATTTACTCCTTATATCTGGGCTTACTTTTAGCTATGATCCCAGCCACACCTCCATTCAATTGACACCTTGTAAAATGGGTACTAAGTCTATGAGCACCATTCGGGACAGGGGCTGTATTTACCCTTGCTTGGGAAAGATACTTCATTCTCTGTGCCTCGGTTACCTCATCTGTAAATTGGGGATTAAAACTGTGGGTCCATTTGCAGGCCATGAACTGTGTCCAACATGATTACCTTGAATCTAGTGCTTAGAACAGTGCCTAGAACACAGTAAGTGCTCGACAAATACCATAAAAAAATCAATCAATTGTATTTATTATGCATTTAGTATGTGCAGAGCACTGTCCTCAGCACTTGGGTGTGAACAATACAGCAAAATTAGCAGACATGTTCCCTGCCCTTAGTCACCTGCTGTCTCCAATTTGCTAATCTTGTTCAATCAGTGGTATTTATTGAGCTCTTACTGTGTGCAGAGCATCATACTAAGCAATTGGGAGACTATAATACAACAGAGTTGGTAGAAATGTTCCCTTCCCACAATGAGTCAGCTCATTCTCCCTCAGTCTAGAGGAAAAGAAAACTGGTTTGTGGCTTAAGTGCATTTGGTTTCAAAGTGTACTGCCTACGGTAAAGGTTCCGAAACTTGCAGGAAAAAGGAATTGTGCAGGATTTAGGTACTGATCATCTCTAAAGCTCCTCAGGAACTTTTTCTGAGAAATCCATCTAAATAATTTGCTTTTCTCCCATTCTTCATTTTTTTTCAAAATAGTACAGGCTTACTATATGCCAGTCACTGTATTAAGCCCCGGCGCAGATATAAGATAATCAGGTTGGACACAGTCCATGTCTCACAAGGCTCTAACAGACTTAATCCCCAATTTACTGATGAGGTAACTGGGGCATAGACTAGTTAAGTGACTTGACCAAGGTCACACAACAGACAGGTGGCAGAGCCTGGATTAGAAGGCCAGTTCTTCTCACACCCCAGCCTATGCTCTAAGCGCTTTGGAGTGCTTCTTCAGTAATGATGCCCCCGATGTTGACTGAGTGACCATTATGATGATGACTGCGGTATTTGTTGAGCACTTACTATGTGCCAAGCACTGCTCTAAGCACTGGGGTAGATGCAGGGTAATTAGGTTGTCCAACCTGGGGCTCACACTTTTAATCCCCATTCTGCAGAAGAGGTAACTGAGGCACAGAGAAGTTAAGTGACTTGCCCAAGGTCACACAGCAGACAAGTGGCAGAGCTGGGATTAGGACCCACGTCCTCCGACTCCCAAGCGTGTGATCTTTGCACTAAGCCACGCTGCTTCTCTGCAAGGCCCTGATCTGAATAGTGTTAACATAGCAGAAGCAGGGAACACTATTCTTGCAGGGAATGTACCTGTTATATTGTTATTCTCTCCCAAGCGCTTAGTACAATGCTCTGCTCAGAGTAAGTGCTCAGTAAATACAATTGATTGATCGAACAGAGTCAAGTGGCGGAGCCAGGATTAGGACCCACGATCTTCTGACTCCAAAGCCCATACTCTATCCACTAGTCTACGCTGCTTCTTTGCTAAGCAACCTATAGAATGTGGCACACATTTGCCACAAGAAGATATATTTCGACGAATTTACTCCTCGCAACACAAGAAAAGGAAAGAACAAGGGGGGGGGGGGGGGGGGAAGGAAAAAAATCATGCTCACTGAATTAATTGGTTCAATATACAAACAAAATTGTCTAAATAATATTTTAGATTACCACCTTGTTTCTTCAATGAGAGTGAGAGAACCCCTGCTGACTTCATGCTAATTATCAATTCTTTTATGTGATTCTTTGAAAACAACGGCCCCCAAATTTATAAATGCCGGATTGTGAAATACCCTCTTCTGACACACCATCTGCTCCAGAATAGTCCATTCAAGTCATGTGACAAACATCAATATGCTCGATGCTTTCCTATTTTGCAGAATTGGTGAGTGAGCGTACTTGGGGGTTGGTCGGAAAAGGGTGTCGGAAACTAAAATAGAGTGGCGATTGGCGCTCTTGTTTGGATAAAGGCACGGCTTTTAAAATCTGGGGAAAATTGAGCCAAACCTGACAGGTTGAGTTATTTATCCAGTCTGCTAATCCACGGCACTGCCAATTGCCATTCGGAAGAAGCATTGTCTACTGGATAGAGATTGGGCCTGGGAGCCAGAAGGACCTGGGTTCTAATCCCGACTCCTCCACTTGACTCCACTCAATCAACTGTATTTACTGAGCACTTACTGTGAGCAGAGCAGTGTGCTAAGTGCTTGGAAGAGTACAACAATATAACAAGCACATTCCCTGCCCATGACGACTTTACAGTCTAGAGGGGGAGACAGACATTTACATAAATAAATTACATTCAGTCAGTCGTATTTATTGAGCACTTACTGTGTGCAGAGCACTGTACTAAGCACTTGGGAAGTACAACTTGGCAACATATAGAGACAGTCCCTACCCAACAACGTCCCACTTTCTAGTGTACGTATATGACGATGATGGCATTTGTTAAGTGCTTACTATGTGCAAAGCACTGTTCTAAGCGCTGGGGGGGGCTACAAGGTGATCAGGTTGTCCCACGTGGGGCTCACAATCTTAATCCCCATTTTACAGATGAGGTAACTGAGGCTCAGAGAGGTTAAGTGACTTGCCCAAGGTCACACAGCAGACACGTGGTGTGGCAGAGCCAGGATACGAACCAATGACCTCTGACTCCCAAGCCCGGGCTCTTTCCACTGAGCCGCGCGCACGTAAGTGCTCTGGGGCTGAGGAAGGGGTGAATAAAGGAAGAAAATCAGGGGGATGCAGAAGGGAGAAGAAGAGGAAATAAGGGCTTAGTCAAGAAAGACCTCTTGGAGGAGATTTGCCTTCAATAAGGCTTTTGAAGGCGGGTAAAGTGATTGTACGTCGGATACGCATCATCCCCCTCCTCAGAAATCTCCAGTGGTTGCCGATGTGCCACCGTATCAAACAAAAACTCCTCAGTATTGGCTTTAAAGCTCTCCATCACCTTGCCCCTTTCTACCTTCTAAAGCCCAGCCCGCACACTCCGCTCCTCTGGTGCTAACCTTCTCACTGTGCCTCAACCTCGCCTGTCTTCCCACTGACCCCTGGACCACGTCCTACCTCTGGCCTGGAATGCCCTCCCTCCTCAAATAATAATAATGATGGCATTTATGAAGCGCTTACTACGTGCAAAACACTGTTCTAAGGTGCTGGGGAGATTACAAGGTGAGCAGGTTGTCCCACAGGGGGCTCACGGTCTTAATCTCCATTTTTACGGATGAGGTAACTGAGGCCCAGAGAAATGAAGTGACTTGCCCAAAGTCACACAGCTGACAACTGGCAGAGCCGGGATTTGAAGCCATGACCTCTGACTCCAAAGCCCGTGCTCTTTCCACTGAGCCATGCTGCTTCTCAAATCCGCCAATCACTCTTCCCCCCCTTCAAAGCCCTACTGAAGGTGCGCCTCCTCCAAGAGGCCTTCCCAAACTAAGCCCCACTTTTCCTCAGCTCCCACTCCTTTTCCGCGTCACCACAACTCATTCCCTCCCCACCCCACAGCACTACTGTATATATCTATGTAGGAGATATATCTATATGGGGATGTAGCTCACTGGTAGAACACGTGCTTTGCATGTATGAGGCCCCGGGTTCGATCCCTGGCATCTCCAGTGATTTTGCGGGAAGCAGCGTGGCTCAGTGGAAAGAGCACAGGCTTTGGAGCCAGAGGTCATGGGTTCAAATCCTGGCTCCGCCACTTGTCAGCTGTGTGACTTTGGGAAAGTCACTTAACTTCTCTGTGCCTCAGTTCCCTCATCTGTAAAATGGGTATTAAGACTGTGAGCCCCATGTGGGACAACCTGATCACCGTGCTCTGCACATAGTAAGCGCTCAATAAATACGATTGATTGATTGATTGTAACCTCCTCAGTGCATAGAACAGTGCTTTGCACATAGTAAGCGCTTAATAAATGCCATCATCATTATAATTATTATCGATAATTCTATTTATTTATATTGATGCCTGTTTACTGTTATTGATGTTTGTTGTCCCCCCCCACCGTCCCCCCCCCCGCCAGACTGTGAGCACGTTGTAGGCAGGGACTGTCTCTTTTTATTGCTGTATTGTACTCTCCAAGCGTTTAGTTCAGTGCTCTGCACATAGTAAGCACTCAATAAATATGACAATGAATGAATGAGTGAATATGAAGAGGGAGGGCATCCCAGGCCGGAGGCAGGTCATGGGTGAGAGGTCGGCAGTGAGATAGACGAGGTGGAACTACATACTGAGTAGGATGGCGTTAAAGGAGAGAAGTATGTGGGCTGGGCTGTCGAAGGAGAGCTGTGAGGTGAGTTAGGAGAGGGCACGATGACCGAGTGCTTTCAATCAATCAATCAATCATATTTATTGAGCGCTTACTGTGTGCAGAGCACTGTACTAAGCGCTTGGGAAGTACAAGTTGGCAACATATAGAGACAGTCCCTACCCAACAGTGGGCTCACAGTCTAAAAGGGGGTGACAGAGAACAAAACCAAACATACTAACAAAATAAAATAAATAGAATAGATATGTACAAGTAAAATAAATAGAGTAATAAATATGTACAAACATATATACATATATACAGGTGCTGTGGGGAAGGGAAGGAGGTAAGATGGGGGGGATGGAGAGGGGGACGAGGGGGAGAGGAAGGAAGGGGTTCAGTCTGGGAAGGCCTCCTGGAGGAGGTGAGCTCTCACTAGGGCCTTGAGCTCTCAGTAGGGCCTTTAAAGCTTCTTCCAATCACAGCAGTTACAAGATCCACAATAATAATAATTATGGCATTTATTAAGCGCTTACTATGTGCTGAGCACTGTTCTAAGCGCTGGGGAGGTTACAAGGTGAACAGTTTGTCCCACAGGAGGCTCACAGTCTTCATCCCCATTTTCCAGATGAGGGAACTGAGGCCCAGAGAAGTGAAGTGACTTGCCCGAAGTCACACAGCTGACAAGTGGCGGAGCCGGGATTTGAACCCATGCCCTCTTGACTCCAAAGCCTGTGCTCTTTCCACTGAGCCATCCACAAGTAGGTCTGCTCCGTCATCAATCCACCGATTAAAGTTCCTCAAATCGGCTTTGAGGCAATCCTCCAGAAATCCTGGCGCTCGGTCAGGTAAAGGCCGACTAGAACAGCGGTGCTGGTTTGAAGGTGATTCCGACAAGGGCGTTTTACAGAAACCCCAAGCCACCTTTGACTGGTTTATTCATTCAATCGTATTTATTGAGCGCTTACTGTGTGCAGAGCACTGTACTAAAGTGAGAACCATTTCCTTCTTGAAAGAGCTCTCCAAGGTGTGATTTGGTGGAAGTAGAATGACCCACATTAAGTAAGCTCCTTGTTCATTCATTCATTCAATCGTCTTTCTCAATGATGGTATTTATTAAGCGCTTACCATTTGCAAAGCACCGTTCTAAGCGCTTTATTGAGCGCTTACTGCGTGCAGAGCACTGTTAAGCGCTTGGGAAGTACAAGTCGCGTGCCTCAGTGGAATGAGCCCGGGCTTTGGAGTCAGAGGTCATGGGTTCAAATCCCGGCTCTGGCAACTGTGAGCTGTGTGACTTTGGGCAAGTCATTTAACTTCTCTGTGCCTTAGTTACCTCTTCTGTAAAATGGGGATGAAAACTGTGAGCCCCCCGTGGGAAAACCTGATCACCTTGTAACCTCCCCAGAGCTTAGAATACTGCTTTGCACATAGTAAGTGCTTAACAAATACCATCATTATTATGATTATTATTATCATTACAAGTCGGCAACATATAGAGACGGTCTCAGTGACTGCATCTACTAACTCTAGTATACTTTAGTTTCTCAAGAACTTTGTACAGTGCTCTGCAGGGAGTAAGCGCTCAGTAAACACCACGGACTGATTAGAGAGTCCTTGCTTCCAAACAATACAAAACAGTACCAACTTCTTGAACCTTCACCAATTTTTAGTGCTGTACCTTAGAAACAGTGTGGTGTAGTACAAAGAGCACCCAAACCTGGTAGTCAAAGGACTTGGGTTCTAATCCCGTTTCTGCTATTTGCCTGCTGTGTGAACTTTGGCAGGTCACTTCGCTTTGCTGAGCCTCTGTTTCCTCATCTGCAAAATGGGGATTTAATGCCTGTTCTCCCTTCTACTTAATTAATAATAATAACAGTGGTATTTCTTAAGTGCTTACTAAATGCCAAGCACTGTATTAAGTGCCGAGGTGGATACAAATAAGTGGGGTTGGACACAGTTCTTGTCCTGCTTGGGGCTCACCGTCTTAATCCCCATTTTACAAATGAGGTAACTGAGTCACAGAGACGTTTAAGTGACCTGCCCAGGGTCACACAGCAGTCAAATGGTTAGAACTCATGAACTTCTGACTCCCAAGCCCGTGCTCTATTCACTACGCCATGCTGACTGTGAGCTCCACAGGATAATAATAATAATTCTGGTATTTGTTAAGCGCTTACTACGTGCTAAGCACTGTTCTAAGCGCTGGGGAGGAGGCAAGGTTGTCCCTTGTGGCGCTCACAATCTTAATCCCCATTTTACAGATGAAGTCACTGAGGCGCAGAGAAGTTAAGTGACGTGCCCAAAGTCACACAGCTGACAAGCGGCGGAGATGGGATTAGAACACTTAAGCCCGGTACTCGACATATAGTAAGAGTTGAATAAATGCCATTAGTATCATCCTTATTATTAAGATCAATAATTCAAAATAGTCCTTGGAAGCCTTTTCCAACCTTGTGAGTGATGACAGGCCTGATGAAGCCCTGCTTGAAGCCACTTCAGGGTATTACCATCATCATCATCATCATCATCAATCGTATTTATTGAGCGCTTACTGTGTGCAGAGCACTGTACTAAGCGCTTGGGAAGTACAAGTTGGTAACATATAGAGACAGTCCCTACCCAGCAGTGGGCTCACAGCAGGCTGCACACCAGTCCTTGGCTGGGACTTGTTTTTTTATAATTGTATTTGTTAAGCGCTTACTATGCACCATATCTTGATTACAAGATAATCAAGTTGGACACAGTCCAAGTCCCACATGGGGCTCACAGCCTTAATCCTTAACGGCTCAGTGGAAAGAGCGTGGGCTTGGGAGTCAGAGGTCATGGGTTCAAATCCCGGCTCTGTCACTTATCAGCTTTGGGCAAGTCACTTAATAATAACAATAATAATAATAATAGCATTTATTAAGCGCTTACTATGTGCAAAGCACTGTTCTAAGCGCTGGGGAGGATACAAAGTGATTAGGGTTGTCCCACGTGGGGCTCACAGACTTAATCCCCATTTTACAGATGAGGAAACTGAGGCACAGAGAAGTCAAGTAACTTGCCCAAAGTCACACAGCTGACAAGTGGCGGAGCTGGGATTTGAACCCATGACCTTTGACTCCAAAGCCCGGGCTCTTTCCACTGAGCCAAGCTGCTTCTCTGAACTTCTCTGTGCCTCAGTTACCTCATCTGGAAAATGAGGATTAAGACTGTGAGCCCCCTGTGGGACCACCTGATCACCTTGTACCCTCCCCAGCGGTTAGAACAGTGCTTTGCACATTGTAAGTGCTTAATAAATGACATCATCATCATTATTATTATTATTTTCTGTGCCTCAGTTACCTCATCTGGAAAATGGGGATTAAGATTGCGAGCCCCATGTGGGACAACCTGATTACCTTGTGTCTCCCCCAGCGCTTAGAACAGTGCTTGGCACGTAGTATGCGCTTAACAAATACCAAAATTATTATTATTATTATTTTACAGAGAGGCTAACTGAGGCACAGAGAAGTGGAGTGACTACTTATCCAAGGTCACAAAGCAGACAACTGGCGGAGCCGGGATTAGAAACCAGGTATTTCTGACGCACAGGCTCATGATCTTACGCCGCTACTCTGACTTTGACACTGCATTGCTTTGGCTACCACTTCCAGATCTATCGCCACTTCTATTAATCAATCAACAGAATATATTGAGCACCTACCCTAGGCAGAGCACTGTACTAAGCACTTGGAAGAGTTCCCTGGAGATGGAAGACATGAACCCTGTCCTTAATGATCTTGCCCTACGCTGAGGGACACAGATACGCAACAATTTACACACAGGAGGAAGAAGAGAACGGAAAGACGGATGGGGAAATCAATACTTAATTAGTAGAGTAGGTAAACTGATATGTACAAAAGTACTGTGGGCGACTGTGAGTGCATATAAGTAATTTAGCTAAAGTAGTTCAAAAGTGCTGAGATGGTAATTGGGAGGATATGACCCAGAAGGAAAAATTAATTAGGGAAAACCTCCTGGAAGAGGTGAAATTTCAGGAGGGATTAGCTTTTAAGAGAAAGCTGCAGTCTGGCAGGTTTGAGGAAAGTTCAAGACAGAAGCAACTGGAGAAGCAGGGTGACCTAATGGATAAAGGGCAGGTCTGGAAGCCAGAGGGCCTGGGTTCTAATTCTGGCTCTGCCACCTGCCTGCTATGCGATCCTGGGGAAGTCACTTTAACGTCTCTGTGCCTCAGTTTACTCAACTGCAAAATGGGAATTCAATACCCATTCTGCCTCCTACTGAGATAGTGAGCCCTATGTGGGACAGGGATACCTACCCTGGCACTTAGTAATAATAATAATAATAATGATGGCATTTATTAAGCGCTTACTATGTGCAAAGCACGGTTCTAAGCGCTGGGGAGGCTACAAGGTGATCAGGTTGTCCCACGGGGGGCTCACAGTCTTCCCCATTTTACAGATGAGGTCACTGAGGCCCAGAGAAGTTAAGTGACTTGCCCAAAGTCACACAGCTGACAATTGGCAGAGCCGGGATTAGAACCCATGACCTCTGAGTCCAAAGCCCAGGCTCTTTCCACTGAGCCACGCCGCAGTGCTTGGCACACAGTAAACAAATAAGGGTATCTTGTGAAGAATGAAGAGTGTGTACTGGGATGTAGTGGGAGAAGGGAGTTGCTAAGGAAGAAGGAAAAAACTGGTGGAATGCTTATTTTTTTAATGCTATTTATTAAGTGATTATTATGTGCCAGGCGCTGAGGTAGGTACAAGCTAATCAGGCTGGACACAGCCTGTGTCCCACATGGGGCTCAGAGTCTTAATTCCCAATTTACCGATGAGACAACTGAGGCACAGGGAAGTGAAGTGACTTGCCCAAGATCACAGAGCAGAGAAATGCGGAGCCGGAATTAGAAGCCAGGTCCTTCTGATTCCCAGGACCATGCTGTATCCACTAGGCTGTTTAAAGGCAACCGTCAGGAATTCCTGTTTGATGCGGAGAAGAATGGATAACCAAAGGGGATGTCTGAGGTGAAGGGAGAAGGGTGCCAAATGACATTTCAGAAAAATGATCCAGGCGGCAGAGTGAAGTATGCACTGAAGAGCAGCCTCGAGGCAGGGAGACCAGCAAGAAGGCTTGTATAGGATTCTAGCCAGAAACTGCACCAGGATAATACCTGTTGAGATGGAGAGGAAGGTGTGGATCTGGAAAACGTAGAGGAAAATTCACAGGATTTAATGACAGAGCGAGGAACAGAGCGAGGAGACAAGGATAATATTAAGGTTTCATGCTTCAGAGACAGGGAGGTTAGTAGTGCCATGTTGCTCCGGAACTTGGGTCTCTGCATCTCTGGACACCGTGACAGTCCTAGGGAGGAAGCCAGGTTCCTGGCAGTCCAAGAATTCCCCTCACAGGAACATCTGGAGGCTTCCAGGGATCCTGTACCACCCTGGAAAGGCACTCATTAGAGAAATGAAAAATACGTTACCAAGTTGGAACTTCATCTTTCCTTAACTAAGCCACCTCTCATCTTTATCCCCTGTCTGGGGAAAAAAGAAAATCTTGATACCTAAGGCTTTTCCCTAAAGGAGAGAGGCAGAATGAGAGGGAGAAAGAGTCAGAGAGAGAGACACAATGTGTACACACACATGTAATTGTCAGAGCAGGGATTTTTATTTGCTTTTGTCCACTCTCCTTTGTTTGGCCATAGATAGGGCAGGGAATGGGGAGAGTCAATCAACACAACATCTCTGGGTCTCAGTTCTCATATGTAAATTGGGGATTAAGAGTGTGAGCCCCATGTGGGATACGGACTGTGTCTATTCTGATTGACATATCTATCTCAGTGCATACAACATGCAGTTTGCTTGGCACACAGTAAGCACCTAACAAGTACCGTAACTCTTATCAGTAGGTACCTTAATGCAGGATGTTGCATTAAGTGCTTTGGGGAGTACAAAATTTCTAGGAAGCATGAGCCCTGCTCTCAAGAGACTTATGAAACAAGGAAGGGTATGGAATTGGGAGTGCGGTGGAGGGACAGGGGGTGGACTGGGATGGAGTGGAGAGGGACCTATGCAGATCTGCAATCACGGAAAGCAGAGCACAAATCACTTCACCTAGAAGAGATTTTTCCCCTGCTTTCATGGAACTACTACGGCAAGCCCAGATCTTCCAAAAATAACACTGCTCTTTCAAACCATTTCTACACCTCTCATCTTCAGAGCGGTATGAGATCTTGCCATGGATGTGGAGAGTATTATTAAACTAGGACTCTCAAAAGGTGGAAGACAGCTCTCCCTATATGGTCTGAAGCACTGCTGGCAATTCCCGGTAATATATATCTCAAGCTTGAGTTCCCAACTTGATGGGGAATGTACAAGTTCAGCTCGACAGGGTGGCACAGAACAAAATGACTGGAAGCGGGCCCAAAATGCCATTACATTTTAAGCTTCAGCACTTAGCAATGTAAGGGAGAGTCGGACCTATCGAGGCAGAGTTTCCAATACAGAGGCCTTTTAACACTGGCATTTTAAAAATAATAATTAATAATTATGGTGTTGGTTAAGCGCTTACTATGTGCCAGGCACTGTATTAAGCGCTGGGGTAGATACAAGAAAATCAGGTTGGACCAAGTCACTCTCCCACACGGGGTTCACACTCTTAATCTCCATTTTACAGTTGAGGTAACTGAGGCCCAGAGAAGTTTAAGTGACTTACCCAAGGTCACACAGCAGACAAGTGGCAGAGCCAGGATTAGAACCCAGGTCCTGCGGACTCCCGGGCCTGGGCTCTATCCACTAGGCCATGCTGCTTCTCCATCGGCCAATGTCACCCAACGGGCAGGACCCACCCTGAGGCGTGGTGGCCCACGCCTCCACCACTGGCGATGGGCCACACCCCAGCAGATTCCCCAGTATGAACACCTGTGGTACTTGGCTCTGAGCCCATCCCAGGAACTCTGACAACATTTGTGCCTATTTGACTAATCCAGAGCTTTTCAGGATTGGGTTCTCTTCCTCACTAAGCCTGACCTCCAACCCTACTTCTAGCTTGGGGAGAGGAGGGTACATATTTACATTGTATATACATATGATATACAATATAAATATTGTACATACTTACTATTCTCTTGTGCATATTTACTATTCAATTTATTTTGCTAATGATGTGCATCTAGCATTATTTCTATTTATTCTGACTTGACACCTGTCCACATGTTTTTTTGTTGTCTGTCTCCCCCTTTAGACTGTGAGCCTGTTGTTGGGAAGGGACCGTCTCTATATATTGCCAACTTGTACTTCCCAAGCACTTAGAACAGTGCTCTGCACACAGTAAGCGCTCAATAAATATGAATGAATGAATGAATGAATGAATGAGGGAGTGGGAGGTGGCCTTGGGATAATCCTTATCATCAATAAACCTGGAACTGAGAAGGATGAAAGTGGTGGGAATGGGGAGTAGAGCTGGAGAGGAGCTAAATCAGCCAGCCTATCCAGAATCAACAACTCCCTCACTTTTCTTTTTCTCTCTCTTCCTCTCCACCCTCGACACGAGGCATACAGACACTCTGACAGCCCAACTGCCTTGTCTGAATTGTGACCAAAATCCCAAGCTGCTACTGTACTGAACTCAAGGATGAAAATATTAAAGCCATTAAGCAGCCGGTAGGATATGTTTAGATTCTTTCTCCTTATTCTGAGTCCTGCAGTTTGCTTCTAATAAACCCAATACCAACAATCCATAAATATTTACTGAACTACTGAATTACATAACTAGCTAGTGAGGAGAGATCTTTAAACAGTGGACATAAGCGGACCCTGAATTGGAAGGCCATTCATGTTTCCAAAGCACTTTCACATCCCTGTCTCACTGTGTCTTCACTCATTCATATGAGTGAGAGGCATTATATCCCCATTTCACAGCCAAGGAAACCACTGTTGGGTAGGGACTGTCTCTATATGTTGCCAACTTCTACTTCCCAAGTGCTTAGTACAGTGCTCTGCACACAGTAAGCGCTCAATAAATACGATTGATGATGAAAATGGCGCCTTTCTGATCCCGCCTCCGCGTTGGCCTGACTGCTGACGGACTATGGGCAAGTGAGCGAGCGGGCCCGGTTTCCTCAGCTGTAAAATAATAATAATAATGTTGGTATTTGTTAAGCGCTTACCATGTGCACCCCCCCTCCAGGAGGCCTTCCCAGACTGAGCCCCTTCCTTCCTCTCCCCCTCGTCCCCCTCTCCATCCCCCCCATCTTACCTCCTTCCCTTCCCCACAGCACCTGTATATATGTTTGTACATATTTATTACTCTATTTATTTATTTATTTATTTTACTTGTACAAATCTATCCTATTTTATTTTGTTAGTATGTTTGCTTTTGTTCTCTGTCTCCCCCTTTTAGACTGTGAGCCCACTGTTGGGTAGGGACTGTCTCTAGATGTTGCCAATTTGTACTTCCCAAGGGCTTAGTACAGTGCTCTGCACATAGTAAGCGCTCAATAAATACGATTGATTGATTGATGAAGTCCCATAACACGCCACTGTCAGAGCCAGGGGTGAGAACTAAGTCTCCTAACTCCCAGACTCGCTTTCCCCTCCGGACCTCACCGCCACCCAATCTAATAGCGGAGGCGAGTGAGACAAAATACAGTCTCCATAAACAATAGCAGAGGCAGGATTAGAAGAAAAGGCTCTGGGTTTCCAGTTGATGGCTCTGACGCCTTGAATCGCATTAGTCTTGCAGGCTCCCCTCTGTCTAGCATCCAGCACCATCCCTGGGAAAAAGTATGTAGTCTGGTCCCAAGAGATGTGGTCTCTCTCCCAGGGCCAGAGGCAGACAGGACAAGGCTGCAGCAGGACACAGAGACTGAGGGATGTTTCACTCCAATCAATCAATCAATCAATCAATCGTATTTATTGAGCACCTACTGTGTGCAGAGCACTGTACTAAGCGCTTGGGAAGTACAAGTCGGCAACATATAGAGACAGTCCCTACCCAACAGTGGGCTCACAGTCTCGAACTAGACTCAGTCACAGTCTAAGACTAGAACTCCAGGACTCAACCCTCATTCAAGCGCTCAGTACAGTGCTCTGCACACAGTAAGCACTCAATCAATACGACAATGAATGACTGAAATTCCTCACTGTGGCACAGCAACAAACTCCTAATAGTACTACAAGAGTTCTTGGGCTGCCTTAAGATTGGGGAGGCCTGGTGGAAAGAGCACAGGCCTGCGAGTCAGAGGACCTGGGTTCTAATCCTGTTTCTGCCACTTGCTTGCCACTTCACTTCTTTGTGCTTCAGTTTTCTCAACTGGAAAACGGGGATTTAATACGTTCTCCCTCCTACCTAGACTGTGAGCCCCATGTGGGACAGGGACTGTGTCCGACTTGATTATCTTGTATCTACTTCGGTGCGTAGGACAGTGTTTGACACATAATCAGCACTTAAATACCATTTAAAAAAAAAGTTCTCACCTTGCGCTTGAGCTTCCATTACCCTGGTCCCTCCCCGACTACCCTCTCTTCCTGCCCCTGTACAGAGGGGGCTGGCATCTGAACCTCCATATTGGCTGAAGTTTTCCCAGCCTTGATGGGGAAGGATGTGGGGGATAAACATGTGGAATTGCCTCTCTGAATGGGTCACCCCCAACAGAGGGAGGGAGAAGGGGGATGGACCAAGTCCAGCAGAGCAGAACAGGAAGACTGGAGTGGCAGAGCTCTCTGAGGAGCTTATTGCGGACTCAGCCCCATCCCTCCAGGGGAAGTCAGCATACAGAGTCCCATGACCACGAAGGCCAAGCCCTCTGTCAGGGAAATAGCCAGCCAGGAGGAAATGGGTGCAGAAAGGGACGCCACACACTAAAATTGTAAAACCCTCCTGGCGCTGGGTAGATAAAGCCAAGGCAGTCTGGGAGTCAAGGGGTGACTACTCATTCCAAGTGCAAAGACAGCCAGCTGGTATGCTGTTGGCTGGGTGGCAACTCTCCCCTCCATCCAGGCAGACATAATTGGTTTTGGAGTCATTCAAACAAGGCAGGAAGGAAGAAGTGACATGGTGGGCACAGAAAATATGGGAGAAGAAAGGGGACTGAACCATGGGAAATGGTCCTGATCCTTTAAAGGGAATTCTGCCCCGAATTTGACCCCAAAACTAAGAAAAACAGTGCCTTGCACACGCTAAAAGGGATCATGGGTTCTAATCCTGGCTCCGCCACTTGTCTGCTGTGTGACCTTGGGCAAGTCACTTTAAGTCTCTGGGCCTCGGTGACCTCATCTGTAAAATGGGGATTAAGACTGTGAGCCCCACTTGGGACAGGGACTGTGCCCAACCTGATTTGCTTGCCTCCACCCCAGGGTTCAATACAGTGCTTAGCACATAGTAAGTGCTTAAAAAAAACCAGAATTATTATTATTATTAGATGGTTGAAGCAAATCTGCTCCGAACCCTGCATCCAAATGGAGTTAATCAGAGCAGAGCTGAGGGGTTTGAACACCAAGATTCCCAGGACTGTGTTGCCCTCCCTGAGCCCAGCTGGGAAAGTTGGCAGGGACAACCTCCTGTATTTGGGAACTACCCCGGACAAAAGGAGGACTTACAGATTGTTTAGCTTTCCTCTGGCCTGCTCCGGAGCTTCCCTCACCGTTTATGCCCTCCTACTATCACTGTTCCCTGAACCCTTGAGGGATGATGTACGCACTCATTTCCAGGGACCGACCCCTCCTTCCATTTTGGAAAACTAGGTCCACTCCTTATAGGCTTTGTCTTTCCCCAGGACACAGCTGCTTGGAAAAGTGAGGGTTTCCTATATTATGGTGGCTTGATGTCAGAGCTCCCTGAGAGATCAATCAATCAATCAATCGTATTTATTGAGCGCTTACTATGTGCAGAGCACTGTACTAAGCGCTTGGGAAGTACAAATTGGCAACATATAGAGACAGTCCCTACCCAACAGAGGGCTCACAGTCTAAAAGGGGGAGACAGAGAACAAAACCAAACATACTACCAAAATAAAATAAATAGGATAGATATGTACAAGTAAAATAAATAAATAAATAAATAGAGTCAGTGATGCAGGAAAGAGCGAAGTATTTCATTATTAGAGAAGCAGCGTGGCTCAGTGGAAAGAGCCCGGGCTTTGAAGTCAGAGGTCATGGGTTCAAATCCCGGCTCCTCCAACTGTCAGCTGTGTGACTTTGGGCAAGTCACTTAACTTCTATGGGCCTCAGTTCCCTCATGTGGAAAATGGGGATTAAGACTGTGAGCCCCCCGTGGGACAACCTGATCACCTTGTAACCTCCCCAGCGCTTAGAACACTGCTTTGCACATAGTAAGTGCTTAATAAATGCCATTATTATTATTATTATTATTATTATTATTATTCTGGCATTTGTAACTTCAACTCTTCCTTGGATGACTGGGATTCATGGGCAGCAGGGTACTGCCCTGATTTATTGACAATAACAAAACTGAGCCCAATGTGGGACAGGGACTGTATCGGACTTGATTAACTTGTATCAACCCCAGCACTTAGAACAGTTGCTTGGCACACAGTAAGCACTCAATAAATATGACTTGAATGAATGAATGATAATAATGGTACTTGTTAAGAGCTTACGATGTGCCAAGCAACTGTTCTACGTGCTGGGGTAGATACAAGTTAATCAAGTTGGATACAGTCCCTGTTCCACATTGGGCTCACACTCAATCTCCATTTTTTACAAATGAGATAACTGCGGCCCAGAGACGTTAAATGACTTGCCCAAGGTCCCACAGCAGACATGTGGCAGAGTCGGAATTAGAACCCATGACCTTCTGACTCCCAAACCCGTGCTCTATCCACTGTGCCACGCTGCTTCCCTACTAGAGAAGCAGCGTGGCTCAGTGGAAAGAGCACAGGTTTTGGAGTCAGAGGTCATGGGTTCAAATCCCGGCTCTGTCAGCTGTGTGACTTTGGGCAAGTCACTTCACTGGGCCTCAGTTCCCTCATCTGTAAAATGGGGATTAAGACTGTGAGCCCCCCGTGGGACAACCTTATCACCTTGTAACCTCCCCAGCATTTAGAACAGTGCTTTGCACATAGTAAGTGCTTAATAAATGCCATTGTTATTATTATTATTATTACCGCAAATGGCAAAATTTGAACAGCTCACTCATTAACCCAACTCCTTCCCTGGTCATTAGCCCATCACTTGCTTCCAGGAAGGTCACAAAAGGGACTACGTCTCTCACTGCTGATAGTTCGGAGCATGCGCAGAAATCTACGAATCAATCACTCAATAGTATTTATTGTGCACGTGTGCGCAGAGCACTGTTCTAAGCACTTGGGAGATTACAAAACAACGGAGTTGGCAGTCACGTTCCCTTGCCCACATGAAGTCTGCAGTCCAGAGGGGATCACATATTTACATCGGAAATGCTTTCTAGCCTTAGACTGGTGAAAAATAAAAGTAGTTTAAAGAGCTCTAATACAGAATACTACTGCCTTGATGCAGCACCACCAGTACTTTTATTTCTAAAGCGCCTCTACTATGCTTGTCATCACTACTTCATTCGTCATCTTTCCCTCAGATGACTTGTACTTGAGAAAGCCAAATGGTTTCTTGATTTCTACTCTGCCAGTTGAGTATAATGGCTCCTCCATAGGAGGTCAGCTTCCAGAGACTGGTTCCTGGGATGAACAGAGAGAGGCTGCTAGGCTTTGGGCAGGAAAGGGTTGACCATGGCAAGATGTGAACAGCAAGACCAGCAATTCCTCCGTGAAGGGGCAGTACTACAGACTGGGCTGAATTCTAGTCGTGCTTGCGGCCACCAAAGGAAACCTTAAGGAGGGGTTTTCTCCTTTACCTAAAGGGATGGGATGGAATCTGTGCAAAGGTGAGGAGGAAGAGAACCAGGAGAGGAACAAACTCCCTGGATTGGACCAAGGAACCAGGTAGAGAACATTGTTAACCACCCGTCTGAGAAAGCATTTTTTCATAGGATTTTTATTTTCTTTCTGTAACATCCTGCTGATGACCAAGTAGTTATAGTAATAGTGGATAGTATATGTAGTATAGTGGATAGTAATATATATAGTAGTATATATAGTATAGTGGATAGTAATCTCCAGATAGAATTCCCAATAGAAGCAAATCTTACTGGCACCAGATTTTTTTAAAAAAAATTAACTGACTGTTCAGTCCAGGATTTAGGGGACAGCATGGAGAAATTTACACTGAACACACAGAAAGAAAGCAGTGAGCGATGTAAGAAAGCTGTGAGCAATGTCCATAATTTCAAGCAGGACCATTCTAGGAGAATGAAGTAGAAGTCTGCGAACACTGTAGAAGCCTGCGAACACTTACTGAGTCTACCCCAGAAATTGGGGGTTTTCTTATCAATCACTCAATGGCATTGATTGAACACCAACTATGTGCAGAGCACTGTACTAAGCGCTTGGGAGAGTACAGTATAGTAGAATTAGCAGATGGAATTTTAAAGAGGAATTTGATCCCGCTAGCAGCCCTAATGCTCCTTGCAGACTCTGAGCCAGAGGTGGGTCCCGAGGACTCAGAAAACCTTCAGGAGCCTCACACACAGTCCGCCCCAAAAATTATTGTGCCAACTCACAACATTTGAACCAATCAACCTATATTTATTAAGCACTTACTTGCACAGAGCACTGTACTAAGCGCTTGGGAGAGTACAATATTACATATTTGGCAGACACGTTCCCTGTCCAGAAAGAGTTTACGGCCTAGAGGTTCCAGGTTTTTCCTCATACCTTAGACGCTCTCTAAGGTCCATTTCCATTGTCCCACTGTCCAGACATCATTCAAGGGGTTCACTCTCAGACATGAGCTGTCTTTTGGGCAAACCCTTAGGCGAATCTGGAGACAGTCCAAGGAAGCCGATCAATGAGCCTGTTGCCACAAGGCTAATTCCGGAAGCCCAGAGTGAGGCGGACTAGATGTAACAAAACCCTCCCATTATCCATTCTCTTTGGATTAAACTAGTTTGAAATACTGAGCACCATCAGCCTGGAAGGGGTATTTGAGTTGGCTCAGATTCTTCTTCTTTATCTTTCCTCTAACTGCTGGGCAGTTCACCCGCTATGGATAGAATAACTTGGGTTTTTTTTTTCCCCACTTATAAAGAAACTTGAGAAAACGATCACCAGCAATTCCGAAACTATGGCAGAATGTCCCAATGCTAATTCGCCTTTGTGTCCTTCTCATGGTGTCCTTCTCCGCTGCCAAGGGGTTTTCATATTCAAAAGTAATTTTGCAGAGTTAAAGGGTCAGAGCTGGGGCTGGGAGATTTAGTTGTAGCAGTAAAGAAGGGGCAGCAGCTGTTTGTTTTTCTCAATGAATGGGGAAATTGCAGAAGGAAGTATCAATTCTTGCTTGGGAAGGCAACACAGAGATAATGGTGGTCCAAAAGGAGCTGAAGAAAACACCTACTCAGTGAGCTCCTTGTGGGCAGGGATCATGTCTACCAACTCTACTGTACTGCACTTTCCCAAGCTCTTAGTACAGTGCTCTGCACACTGCAGGTACTCAATAAATACCAACAATTGATTGATTGATTGGGCTTGCTGAACGGGGGGCAAGGCCTTCTGTAAGGTGCAGCAATGAGACTAACTACGGAAGAAAAAGAGAAGGGTGATTCAGTGAGTCCCTAAGACATCTGAAGTGATACTCAATTATTCAATTTTCTGAAAAATGTCTTTGACAGATGCCGGAAAGCCAATGAAAGCCTTCCATTTTATCAGCTCTCTGTGTCTTTCTGGGTCCATCTTCCAGCCCATCACCCCCAGGTGCTTCTGACTGCATTTTAAGAGTAGGAAAACAGCAAAGACCCCAACAGGAGATGAGACACAGGTTTTGGTGAAGGGATTTCACAGGAAGGTTTGAAACTGCAGACATAGGTTGAAGTGACTTGCCTTTCTCTATGAGGTAATCAATCGATTGCATTTATTGAGGGTTTACTGGGTGAAGCGCACTGGTTATGGGTTCTAATTCCGCTCCGCCACTTGTCAGCTGTGTGACTTTGGGCAAGTCATTTAACTTCTCTGTGCCTCAGTGACCTCATCTGTAAAATGGGGATTAAGATTGTGAGCCCCACATGGGACAACCTGATCACCTTGTATCCCTCCAGCGCTTAGAAAAGGACTTTGCACGTAGTAAGCGTTTAACAAATACCATCTTCGTCATCATTATTATTACTAAGCACTTGGGAGAGCATGATATAACAGAGTTGGTAGACATGTCCCCTGCCTAGAATGAGCTTGTGGTCTAGAGGGGGTGACACATATTAATACAAATATAACAGAGATGTACAGAAATGCCATGGGACTGAGGGAAGAAGAAATAAAGTGTGCAAATCCAAGTCCAAACAAGGAACAATCTCCCCCTTCCCAACTGCTCAGATGTCCCAACGAACCCCTACTTATTGTGGGGCGTCTCGAGCCCCGCCCCAGGCCATCTCCCTCTCCCCCCTTTTCCTATTGATCGGACGTCCCAATGAACCCCTGTTTATCAAAGGGCTGATCAAATCAATCAATCAATCGTATTTATTGAGTGCTTACTGTGTGCAGAGCACTGTACTAAGCGCTTGGGAAGTACAAGTTGGCAACATATAGAGACAGTCCCTACCCAACAGTGGGCTCACAGTCTAAAAGGGGGAAAAGCCCCTCCCTAAAACCGAGTGACGACAGCCAAGGAGGGGCACCCACACCTCTCAAAAGTACACGGATTTCATGTGTCATTTTGAGAAACGGCGTGGCTCAATGGAAGGAGCCCGGGCTTTGGAGTCAGAGGTCATGGGTTCAAATCCCGGCTCTGCCAACTCTCTGCTCTGTGACTTTGGCCAAGTCACTTCACTTCTCTGGGCCTCAGTTACCTCATCTAGAAAATGGGGATTAAAACTGTGAGCCCCCCCCGTGGGACAACCTGATCACCTTGTAACCTCCCCAGCGCTTAGAACAGTGCTTTGCACATAGTAAGCGCTTAATAAATGCCATTGTAAAAAAAGTCACTTCACTTCTCTGGGCCTCAGTTACCTCATCTGTAAAACCGGGATTAAGACTGTGAGCCCCACCATGGGACAACCTGATTACCTTGTAACCTCCCCAGCGCTTAGAACAGTGCTTTGCACATAGTAAGCGCTTAATCAATCAATCAATCGTATTTATTGTGTGCAGAGCACTGTACTAAGCGCTTGGGAAGTACAAGTTGGCAACATATAGAGACAGTCCCTACCCAACAGTGGGCTCACAGTCTAAAAGGGGGAGACAGAGAACAAAACCAAACATACTAACAAAATAAAATAAATAGAATAGATATGTACAAGCAAAATAAATAAATAGAGTAATAAATATGTATAAACATTTACATATTATTATTTTGTCAAGGCTGGCTAAATTCAACCTCATGGGAAACGCCTCTGAAAGTCCATCTCTCTGCACGATGGATAAGACGATAATGGTATTTGTTAAGCGCTTACTATATACCAAACTCTAGAAGATGCTGCAACTAAAACCTACCCTGGGCCTTCCAGGATTTAAAAAGACCCTATTTTTCCTTTCCAGCCTGCACAGTTCTTTGAACCCTGGAAATGTGTGCCAAGAATAACCCCCTTATTTTCCCTGGCCGTTTTAAAAAATATAAAATCTCCCTTCTCCTGGCATCCTCTGCAGATAAAAAGAGGGGTTTGGAGGGCTACGGGGGAGGCGAGTGGGCCTCCTGTTTGCACCGATGGAAAATGTAAGAAGGTCAAAGGCGGTGGAGGGGGCTCAGAGCATCACAGCCCTGATTCCCGAGAACTCCACCCTCCGGGGGGGGGGGGGGGGGGGGGACGGACGGACACTGAAAGCCGGCCCCAGCTAGAGAAGGGGAACCCCCAAAACCCTTTCCCTCGGCCGCTGAGCGCGCTGCCCCGTTGCTGAAGGTGTAGGGTTGCTACCAGCAACTACTCCCTGGTCCTGCATCCCTGCCTCTGCAATCCTGGTGCTGCATGCCTGGCTCTGCAATCCTGGCCCTACACTACTGGCTCTGTATCCCAGGCTCTGCAATCCCGGTCCTGCATGCCTGCCTCTGCAACCCTGGTCCTGGTCCTACACTACTGGCTCTGCATGCCTGCCATTGCAACCCTGGTCCTACCCTACTGGCTCTGTATCCCAGGCTCTGCAATCCCGGTCCTGCATGCCTGCCTCTCGAACCCTGGTCCTGGTCCTACATTACTGGCTCTGCATGCCTGCCACTGCAACCCTGGTCCTACACTACTGGCTCTGTATCCCAGGCTCTGCAATCCCTGGTCCTACACTACTGGCTCTGTATCCCAGGCTCTGCAATCCTGGTAGTGCATGCCTGCCTCTGCAACCCTGGTCCTGCACTACTGGCTCTGTATCCCAGGCTCTGCAATCCCGATCCTGCATGCCTGCCTCTGCACCCCTGGTCCTACACTACTGGCTCTTTATCCCAGGGTCTGCAATCCCGATCCTGCATGCCTGCCTCTGCAACCCTGGTCCTGGTCCTACACTACTGGCTCTGCATGCCTGCCACTGCAATCCTGGTCCTGCATGCCTGCCTCTGCAATCCTGGTCCTACACTACTGGCTCTGTATCCCAGGTTTTGCAATCCTGGTCCTGCATATCTGCCTCGCAACCCTGGTCCTGGTCCTATACTACTGGCTCTGTATCCCAGGCTCTGCAATCCTAGTCCTGCATGCCTGGCTCTGCAATCCTGGTCCTACACTCCTGGCTCTGTATCCCAGGCTTTGCAATCCTGGTCCTGCATATCTGCCTCGCAACCCTGGTCCTGGTCCTATACTACTGGCTCTGTATCCCAGGCTCTGCAATCCTAGTCCTGCATGCCTGGCTCTGCAATCCTGGTCCTACACTCCTGGCTCTGTATCCCAGGCTTTGCAATCCTGGTCCTGCATATCTGCCTCGCAACCCTGGTCCTGGTCCTATACTACTGGCTCTGTATCCCAGGCTCTGCAATCCTAGTCCTGCATGCCTGGCTCTGCAATCCTGGTCCTACACTCCTGGCTCTGTATCCCAGGCTTTGCAATCCTGGTCCTGCATATCTGCCTCGCAACCCTGGTCCTGGTCCTATACTACTGGCTCTGTATCCCAGGCTCTGCAATCCTAGTCCTGCATGCCTGGCTCTGCAATCCTGGTCCTACACTACTGGCTCTGTATCCCAGGCTCTGCAATCCTGGTCCTGCATCGCGGGCTCTGCAAGCCTGGTCCTACACTACTGGCTCTGCAATCCTGGTCCTGTATCCCGGGCTCTGCAACCCTGGTCCTACATCCCGGGCTCTGCAACCCTGGTCCTACATGCCCGCCTCTGCAACCCTGGCCCTGCATCGCGGGCTCTGCAACCCTGGCCCTGCATCCCGGGCTCTGCAACCCTGGTCCTGCATCCCGGGCTCTGTAGCCCTGGTCCTATATGGCTGCCTCTGTAACCCTGATCCTACATGCCTGCTTCTGCCATCCTGGTCCTGCATCCCGGGTTCTACAACCCTGGTCCTGCATGCCTGCCCCTGCAACCCTGGTCCTGCATGCCTGCCTCTGCCATCCTATTCCTGCATGCCTGCCTCTGCCATCCCATTCCTGCATGCCTGGCTCCGCAACCCTGGTCCTGTATCCCGGGCTTTGCAACCCTGGTCCTGCATGCCTGCCTCTGCAACCCTGGTCCTGCATCCTTGGCCCTGAATGCCTACCTCTGCAATCCCGGACTTTGAAAGCCTGGCTCCCCAACCCTATTCCTGCAATCCTAGCTCTGCAATCCTGATCCCGCACTACCGGCTCTGCATCCCGGGCCGTGCACGCCTGGCCCCGCATGCCCGGCTCCGCAACCCTGTTTCCGCATCCCGCGCCCCGCATGCCTGGCCCCGGTCCCGCGGGGCCCGCCTGGCCTTCCCGAGCGCGCTCAGTGCGGTGCTGCGGTGCCGGGCGCACGGTAGGCGCTCAGTGAAGGGGACCGAAAGGGGAAGGGCCCGCGTTACCTTCGGTGGCATAGCTGTGGTCGCGCAGGAAGCTGCCGTTGAGGTTGCGGGGGTCGGTGTCCTCGGGCTCCATGGGCGTCGGGGCTGGAGACCCGCGGCCCAGCGCCCATCATCCCGCCCCGAGGAGCGGAGCGGCGCGGCGCGGCGCGGCTCCCCCGGGCGGGCCACCCACCCGCCCACCCGTCCACCCACCGACGGACGGACGGACGGACGGAGCGCCGCCGCCGCCTCCTCCTCCTCCTCCTCCCGGTGGTGGTGCTCTTCCTCCCTCCTCCTCCCTCCTCCTCCTCTTCTTGCTGCTGCTGCTGTCCGGTCCCGCGGTCCCCGCCGCCCACCGGCAGGCAGACGGACCGACGGACTGACCGACCGACCGACAGGGGGCGGGGCCGGGGCTGCCGCAGCGCGCCCCGACCCCGCCCCTACAGCCCCCTCCGGCCAATGGGAGGCCGCCGCCCGATCAGGCCCCGCCCCCAAGCTCGAGGCCCCGCCCCCGATGGCAGGCCCCGCCCCGACAGCCCCCGCCGGCCAATGGGAGGCCACCGCCCCATCAGGCCCCGCCCCAGGCCCCGCCCCTACAGCCCCCTCCGGCCAACGGGAGGCCGCCGCCCGACCAGGCCCCGCCCCCAAGCTCGAGGCCCCGCCCCCGATGGCAGGCCCCGCCCCGACAGCCCCCGCCGGCCAATGGGAGGCCACCGCCCCATCAGGCCCCGCCCCAGGCCCCGCCCCTACAGCCCCCTCCGGCCAATGGGAGGCCGCCGCCCGACCAGGCCCCGCCCCCAGACTCAAGGCCCCGCCCCCCGGCTCCAGGCCCCGCCCCGCCCCTACAGCCCCCGCCGACCAATGGGAGGCCGCCGCCCATCGATCAGGCCCCGCCCCCCCGGCTCCAGGCCCCGCCCCCCGGTTCCAGGCCCGGCCCCGCCCCTACTGTCCCCGCCGGCCAATGGGAGGCCGCCGCCGGATCAGGCTCCGCCCCCGGTTCCAGGCCCCGCCCCGCCCCTACAGCCTCCGCCGGCCAATGGGAGGCCGCCGCCCGACCAGGCCCCGCCCCCCAAGCTCGAGGCCCCGCCCCCGATGGCAGGCCCCGCCCCCGGCTCCAGGCCCCGCCCCGCCCCTACAGCCCCCGCCGACCAATGGGAGGCCGCTGCCCATCGATCAGGCCCCGCCCCCGCCCCCAGGCCCCGCCCCCCGGCTCTAGGCCCGGCCCCGCCCCTACAGCCCCCGCCGGCCAATGAGAGGCCGCCGCCGCCCGAGCAGGCCCCGCCCCACCGTCTCCAGGCTCCCCCCCCACAGCCCCCGCCGGCCAATGGGAGGCCGCCCCCGACCAGGCCCCGCCCCCGGCTCCAGGCCCCGCCCCTACAGCCCCGCCAGCCAATGGGAGTCTGCCACCCGACCAGGCCCCACCCCCAGGCTCAAGGCCCCGCCCCCGGCTCCAGGCCCCGCCCCCGGCTTCAGGCCTGGCCCCGCCCCTACAGTCCCCGCCGGCCAATGGGAGCCCCCCGCCCGACCAGGCCCCGCCCCCAGGCTCGAGGCCCCGCCCCCGGCTCCCGGTCTGGCTCCGCCCCTACTGCGCCCCCCCCCCCCCCCCCCGCCGGCCAATGGGAGGCCGCCGCCTGATCAGGCCCCCGCCCCCGGCCCCGCCCCTAACCTCCGCCGGCCAATGGGAGGCCGCCGCCCGATCAGGCCCCGCCCCCCGGCTCCAGGCCCGCGGCCGGGAGCATTCCTCACCCCGTCGACACCCCTACACACGTACACACCCACACACCCACACACACACACCCATGGAGACACACACACACACCCGTGGACACACGTAGTCACCTACTCACACACCCCTACATACACACCCCTACACAAACACAGCCCATACACATACATAAAGACCCAAGGGAGATATACAAACACATAAACACACACACACAGAGACCCAAGGGAGATACACACATACACACACACACCCCATACACATACATAAAGACCCAAGGGAGATATACAAACACATAAACACACACACACACAGACCCAAGGGAGATACACACATACACACACACCCCCCATACACATACACAAAGGCCCAAGGGAGATATACAAACACATAAACACACACACACACACACACAGACCCAAGAGAGATACACACACACACATAGGTCACCCCAAACTCAGGCCCCTTCTCACAGCTGTCATTGGGTCATTTCCTCTCACACATCCAAGGCAAGGCACGCTTACTCTCTCTCTCTCTCCCTCTCTCTCTCAGACACACACACACACACGCACACAGACCCAGGAGAGATTATACAAACTCATAAACACACACACACACACACATCAGTCACCCCCAAACTCGGGCCCCTTCTCACAGCTGTCATTGGGCCATTTCCTCTCACACATTCAACACATGCTTACTCTCTCTCTCTCTCTCTCTCTCTCTCTCTCTCTCTCTCTATCTCTCTCTCTCTCTTTCTCTCTCTCACACACACACACACACACACGAGAGATATACAAACTCATAAACACACACACACACACACACACAGGAGATTCATTCATTCATTCAATCGTATTTATTGAGCGCTTACTGAAGCAGCGTGGCTCAGTGGAAAAGAGCCCGGGGTTTGGAGTCAGAGGTCGTGGGTTCAAATCCCGGCTCCGCCACTTGTCAGCTGTGTGACTTTGGGCAAGTCACTTCGCTTCTCTGGGCCTCAGTTCCCTCATCTGTAAAATGGGGATGAAGACTGTGAGCCCCACATGGGACAACCTGATTACCTTGTATCTACCCCAGCGCTTAGAACAGTGCTTTGCACATAGTAAGCGCTTAACAAATATCAACATTATTATTATTATTACTGTGTGCAGAGCACTGTACTAAGCACTTGGGAAGTACAAGTTGGCAACATAGGGAGACGGTCCCTACCCAACAGTGGGCTCACAGTCTAGAAGGGGGAGACAGAGAACAAAACAAAACATATTAACAAAATAAAATAAATAGAATAAATATGTACAAGTAAAATAAATAAATAAATAGAGTAATAAATTCGTACAAACATATATACATATATACAGGTGCTGTGGATATACAAACTCATAAACTCACACACACACACACACAGGAGAGATCTACAAACTCATAAACTCACACACACACACACACACACACACACACACACACACACACACACACACACATACACAGTAAGCACCAAACTCAGGCCCCTTTTCCCAGCTGCCAGTGAGTCATACCCTCTCACACATCCAACACATGCTTACTCTCCCCCCCCACCCGCATACACACCCACATACACACACACACACAAAGACGCAGAGGAGATATACAAACCAAGTCACATTCACACACACACACACACACACACACACACACACAATTAGTCACCCACAAACGCAGGCACCTATTCCCACATGTCATTGTGTAATACCCTCTCAGACATCCAAGGCATGCTTACTCTCTCTCTCTCTCTCACACACACACACACACACACACACACACACACACACGACCCAGGGGAGCTATACAAACACACAAACTCACATTCACACACATACGCACCCGTCACCCCCAAAGTCAGGCACCTTCTCACACATGACAGAGCGGCACGCCCTCTCAGACATCTGGAGCCAGTTTCCTCACACACAGACGCAGGCACACGCAAACACCCGCAGACACACACGAAGGCCCTGAGGAAATATACGAACACATGAACTCGCATTTAATCAATCGCATCTAATCAATCAATCAATCAATCAATCAATCGTATTTATTGAGCGCTTACTGTGTGCAAAGCACTGTACTAAGCGCTTGGGAAGTCCAAGTTGGCAACATATAGAGACAGTCCCTACCCAACAGTGGGCTCACAGTCTAGAAGGGGGAGACAGAGAACAAAACCAAACATATTAACAAAAGAAATAAAATAAAATAAAATAAAATAAATCTAACAACATAACAGAGTAATGCATCAGTCACCCGCAAACTCAGGCTCTTTCTCACAGATGTCAGGGTGGCCCACCGTCTTAGACACCCAAGGCGTGCTTACTCATACACACACACACACACGCAAACACACACTCGCATCATATCTTGCGGCATTTTGGAGCGACCATGTCTAGATCAGTCTGAAGTCAAACGGCCCAGCTAGTGGGTATCGTGTTCCCTGGTTCAAGATAGGAAAACACTTGGTCCTTTGCCAGCTGACTTTTCCAGGTTATTCTTCCACTCCAAGCAACGTTTCACCAGGAGTGAGAGTCTGGGAACGAAGACTCCTGGATAATGGGGGGGGTCTACCCTCTTCCTGCATCTCCGATTTCAGCCCCTCTTTTAAAAATACTTGCTCCTCCCCTTCATCATCATCAATCAGATTTATTGAGCACTTACTGTGTGCAGAGCACTGTACTAAGCGCTTGGGAAGTACAAGTTGGCAACATATAGAGACAGTCCCTACCCAACAGTGGGCTCACAGTCTAAAAGACTTCCTTATTACCGTCTTCAACCTCTCACTCTCTGATGGCTCTTTCTCCTCTGCTGGTGCTATATTTGACAAAAGTCTACCTTATGTTAATCCATCCCTCAGTCGAGGGTAATCCCTGAGTACTTACGGTGTGCAAAGCGTTTGGAAAAATGCCGTACAATAGAGGTGGTACACATGATCCCCGCCCACCAGGAGCTTACAGTCTCCATGGGATGACATTCCTTCTCCATCAATCAGTCAATTGTATTGATTGCGCACTTACTGTGTGCAGAGCACTGTACTAAGCACGTGGGAGAGTGCACTATCACAATATAACAGACACATTCCCTGTCCCCAACCGGCTTACAGTTTACATCAACTGCCTCATCAGTAAAATGGGGATTCAATGTCTGTTCTCCCTCTAATGTAGATTGTGAGCGCCACGTGGGACAGGGACTGTGTCTGACCTGATTAGTTTGTATCTACCCCTGAACTTACTACAGTGCCTGACACATATTAAGCGCTTAACAGATACCACAATTATTATTATTAATTGTAGTGTTAGCATTCAGAAATGACTCAGTGGAACTTAATTATAATAACAATAAAGTGCTAGCATTAACTCTGCCTCCCTTCAATACGCCAGACCACAATTATTGCCATTTATTGCCATTTATGCCACAATTATGTTGCCAACTTGTACTTCCCAAGCGCTTAGTACAGTGCTCTGCACACAGTAAGCGCTCAATAAATACGATTGATTGATTGATTGATTTTTGAGAAGACATTCTCTGAGCAATCTCCATCTTCCCAGGGATCATGTCAATTAAATAACTGCCTTAGACTGTGAGCCCGCTGTCGGGTAGGGACCATCTCTATATGTTGCCAACTTGTACTTCCCAAGCGCTTAGTACAGTGCTCTGCACACAGGAAGCGCTCAATAAATATGATTGAATGAATGAACACTCATATCTATAGATTTATACTCAGTTCTTGGGTACACGGGCTATCCCTAGTTACAACCATCCTATAATTGGCAATGGAAATTGTTCGATCAGTCAATCAATCATATTTATTGAGCGCTTACTGAGAGCAGAGCACTGTGCTAAGCACTTTGGAGGGTACAATCTAATCAATCAATCAATCAGTCGTATTTATTGAGCACTTATTGTGTGCAGAGCACTGTACTAAGCACTTGGGAAGTACAAGTTGGCAACATGTAGAGACAGTCCCTACCCAACAGTGGGCTCACAGTCTAGAAGGGGGAGACAGAGAACAAAACCAAACATATTAACTAAATAAAATAAATAAAATAAAATAAATCTAACAACGTAACAGAGTTGGTCGACACATTCCCTGCCCACAGTGAGTTTACAGTCGAGAGGGAGTTTATAGTCTTGAAGGAGCTTACCATCTAGAGAGAGTTTACAGTCTGTATATATTCCTCTGGGTCGCAGGAACCTCAAGATATTACCACTCCGTGGATACCTCCTGTATTATTTGATGCCTTACTCCATTTATACACTCACCCACCCCAACATCCTGTAAGTAAATCTCTCCTTGCTCATTCCCCCTTGAGCTGAGATAAGAAATCAGCCAGGAATGGATCTGGGAGGAAGCTCTGTCCAAGTTTATGTTGGATTTTCATGGTGTCGAAGAGACCCTGAACAGATAACCAAAGAAGTTGGGAGGTGACCTAATTTAGAAATGGATGCTGCGGATGTTGATAAATGGATTGCATATCATTCAGATAAATCATTGTCCAAAGAGGATCTCATTGAACTCAATGAGCATTTGCACAAAGTGCTCATCTGCACAATGAGCATTTTGCATCATTGCAAAATGCTGAAACCAACCAAGTAATAATAACAATAATAATAATGATGGCATTTGTTAAGCGCTTACTATGTGCAAAGCACTGTTCTAAGCACTGGGGAGGATACAAGGTCTTCAGGTTGTCCCACGTGACGCTCATAGTCTTAATCCCCATTTTACAGATGAGGTAACTGAGGCCCAGAGAAGTGAAGGGGCTTGCCCAAAGTCACCCAGCTGACAAGTGGCGGAGCCGGGATTAGAACCCATGACCTCTGGCTCCCAAGCCTGGACTCTTTCCACTGAGCCACGCTGCGTCTCTTGGAGGGTTAGTAATACTGTCCCTCTAGACTGTAAGCTCACTGTGGGCAGGGAATGAATCTATCAATATATTGTACTCTCCTAAGTGCTTAGTACAGTGCTCTGCCCACAGTAAGTGCTCAATAAATACAGTTGTGTGACTGATTGATTGATTGACAAGTAGTAGCTATGGCTTCTTCAGTACCAGATAAGAGCTTTCGACTGAAAAATGTTTGTTGCTTATCAAGAAGGTGGATGAACTTATCAATATGATTGAAGAGTTTAAGTACCCAGGGATGTTCAAAAAGGGTTTGCCCCTCCAAAGGACGTTTAAGACCAATCAATCAGTCAATCATTCAATCATATTTACTGGCATTTACTGTGTGCAGAGCACTGTACTAAGCCACTGGGAGAGTACAACATACCATTCCTTTGTTAGTATTCCTCTGTTAGTATGTTTGCTTTTGTTCTCTGTCTCCCCCTTTTAGACTGTGAGCCCACTGTTGGGTAGGGACTGTCTCTATATGTTGCCAACTTGTACTTCCCAAGCGCTTAGTACAGTGCTCTGCACACAGTAAGCGCTCAGTAAATACGATTGATGATGATGATGATACCCAGAATGGAAGACGAAACTGACTGCCGCATAAACTCAACTTTAGAAATTGAATTTGCTGTTTCCTCCCCAAATCCTCTGCTCTGGAAGTCTGGGGGAGCTATGCCCTTGGAAGAGGAGATCTGCTCTCCAAAGGGGATTCAAATTGGGCTGATTAAAATGACGTCTTCTTCTATCCTCAACCCAGCTCTCTGTGAGAGGGTCGGGGGCGGGCAAACAAAAGCCCATCTGATTTCTATTGCTAGTGCAGAGATTGGGTTGAAAGGAAAATATCACCTCGGCCACTCTCTGAGGGGATGTTCTTTCCTGCTGACACTGCCCCCGAGAACCAGTGATGACAAGGGGCTTCCCTGATTTCTTTCTGAATCCAGTGTTCATTTAACTGGGATGGGAACAACATCAGCAAATGTCTTGTTCAGTTAAGCTCCGCAAGTTTAGCTCAATGAGCCCAGGGAGACCGTCAGTTAATTATATACATATGATGCTTCGGATAACACAATTTAGAAAAGTATCTGAAGTTCAAAAAAAAAGATGGAAAACAAGTCGTGAGCAAACATAGGGAATTGCCATTATATTTTATTGAAGAATATTTTTTTTTCAGAAGATGGAGTTGGGCTTTCTTTCCGATCATCAGGAAAAGGAAGAGAGGCCAGAGCGGAAACCAGGCAGGATGTGATCTTTATCTTTAGGATCTAGCCTGGGCCTCCTTCAGGTGAGAAGGTGAGATATATTCCATCAGGAGCCGTGTGGCAGTTCCCTGTTGAGATGGGGCTCCAATGAAGGGGGAGGAGAAAATCCAATGTTTTTCATGTCTCTGGACACTACTCTCATGTTATTCGGAGAGCAGGAAAGGAAGATCAGGAGGAGGGCAGTTGAAATCAGCACTCCCCTCTAATCTTCTACAATCCAGTACACAGTCTTTGCTCCTCTAATGCCAAACTACTCATTGTACCTCTATCTCATCTATCATGCCACCATTCACTTGCCCACGTAAGCTCACTGTGGGCAGGGAATGTGTCTGTTTATTGTTACACTGTACTGTCCAGGGCACTTAGAACAGTGCTCTGCACACAGTAACACTCAATAAATGATTGAAATAATAATTCAATAATAATAATATCATGATAATAAACTCTAGAATGTAAAATAATAATTATTATAATAATAATTCAATAAATGATTGACTGACTGACTGGAACTCCCTCCCACGTCACATTCAACGGACCACCATTCTCCCCATCTTCCTGAATACAATTTCCCAACTCCTACTAAAAGTCAAATCTCCTCCAAGAGGCCCTCCTAAGTCCTCATTTCTTCTACTCACCCTCCTTTCCATAGAAACCGTACCCCTTAAGCACTTGTTAAACACCCAGCCCAAGCCCCTCAACACTTATCTAAATACTTTCCTTATATTTTACCATTTCCCCTATCTATAATTTCTTTAAATATCTGTCTCCCCCTCTAGAGGGTAAGTCCCATGTGGGCAGGGATCATGTCTACCAACATATTTATTACTCTATTTACTTATTTATTTTACTTGTACATATTTATTCTATTTATTTTATTTTGTTCATATGTTTTGTTTTGTTGTCTGTCTCCCCCTTCTAGACTGTGAGCCCGCTATTGGGTAGGGACCATCTCTATATGTTGCCAACTTGTATTTCCCAAGGGCTCTGCACACAGTAAGCGCTCAATAAATGCAATTGAATGAATGAATGAACGAACTCTGTTGTATTGTACCCTCTCAAAAGCTTAGTACAATGCTCAACACACTGTATGCGCTCAATAAATACCATTGACTGATTGGGAGGGTCTGTCCTGAGGAACTAGGGATCTGCTCATTTTCTTAGGGACATGGGACTGAAAATGCTGCTTCCATATTTTTCATTTTCTACCTAGTTCCACAGGAAGCTCAACACACCTCTCTTTCTCTCTCTCTCCCCTTCTACTCTCTCCCTCTCTCTCCATATATATATATATATATATTTCTCTTTCCCTCTCTTTCTCTCTCACCTAGTCTTCCTCTTGGGACAGTCAATCAGCAGCAAGGGAGAGAGAGTACTGCAGCTGAAGCTGACCCTCTCCCTCCTCTGCCGGCAGCCTGGTCCACTTCTGGAGCATGGCTGCTGCTGTTTCCTGGAGCTGCCCCCCCAAAAGTTTCTGCTGTGGGGATATTGCATGTAAAGTGGTCCCCAGGAACCCCAGAAACCTTGGAGAAAGGGCCCAGGTAACAGCAGCAACGGCCATGGCCCTTCTGTTCAGGAGCCGGGCTACCATCTGAAGCTGGAGAGGGACAGTCTCTGCTCATCCCTCTTTGCTGCTGCTGGCCAACTGAACAAAATGCTTACAGTACAGTACTCTGCACACAGTAAGCACAAATAAATATGATTGATTGATCGAACTGACCTCAGTGGACGTAACAGTGGGCTTCAGGTTGGATAAAACTGCTCTAAAAGGACTTTGAAACAAGAAACAGAAAGTGGAAAATCTCACTTTAAACCCATTAAGATAAATCCTAACAACTCTTTATCTACAAGGTCCTGGCACACTGTCAATCCGCCAGCACTGAAACAATGCTTCTCACATCAAAACAACCCTGGTCAGAGACTGAATGACAGCAGACTATCCAAACAGCTTCTAAATGTTCCCAGACTCTAGACTGTAAGCTCCTTGTGGGTAGGGAAAGTGTCTACCAACTCTGTTATATTGTACTCTCCCAAGCTCTTCTCACAGTAAGTGCTCAGTAACTACAATCGATTGTCAGCTGTGTGACTCTGGGCAAGTCACTTAACTCCTCTGTGCCTCAGTTACCTCATCTGTAAAATGCGGATTAAAACTGTGAGCCCCCCGTGGGACAACCTGATCACCTTGCAACCTCCCCAGCACTTAGAACAGTGCTTTGCACATAGTAAGTGCTTAATAAATACCATTATTATTATTGACCGATTAAACGGGGAGCGGAAATGTAGAAACTTCCAACAGGAAGGTAGCTAGTTAGTTAATTAGCTATGATATCTATTAAGCACCTTGTTTGTGTGAAGCACTCTATTAAACGTTGACATAAATACGAGAGAAACAATCAAGATGCGGGATTCGGAGAGGATGGAAGAAGCATTTTAAAAGCTTATGAAAGCAAAAATTCAGAACATGAGATACAAGAGTGGGCACCTGAGAGATGTGGTTATTCCCTCTTTCTCTGTGGAGTACTTATGTACGTATCTTTACACTGCGAGGCCTTTGAAGTTGGGGAGAATGGCGGTCTGTCATTTATGAAGGGAGAGGGAGTTGGGTTTTTCCAGTTCTGAATGGAAAATTTCCGGTCTCGGAAATGAGTTGGACTGACCATGTGTGGGAGTCCAGATCGAAAGGCCCTGGTGACCAGCATTCTTATTGCTCTCATGCCCCAGCTGGCAACGATAGCGAAGGTGGGAGGAGTTGGTAAAGCATTGACTGTGCTTTTTAGACTGTGAGCCCAATGTTGGGTAGGGACTGTCTCTATATGTTGCCGATTTGTACTTCCCAAGCGCTTAGTACAGTGCTCTGCACATAGTAAGCGCTCAATAAATATGATTGATTGATTGATTGACGGCAGTCAGCATTCAACAAGCAGGCACCTTACAATAAAACAACCACAATAAGAAGTCATAAAATCCAACCACAAGACAGGATGTTTCCCTGCTCTAGATTTTTCTTGAACTCGGGCTCTCTAGTTTTAATGGCTTAAAGAGGATCACTCCGCATTGAACATGGTCCCCTCTCCCCTCCACCTGGGCTACTTCCTCTACGACTCCCTTCTCCATGTAGCTTTTAAGACTGTGAGACAGGGACTGTGTCCAACCCGACTGTCTTATATCCACCCCAGCGCTTAGATCTGGGGTAAATTACATCTCCCTTTTAAATAAGATCTTCTCCTTCAAAAAAAATCCCCAAAGCTCCCCTAATTATTCCAGTGTCTTTGGTCTCTGTTATCAAAAAGTAAAAACAGACCTACAAGGGGAAGCTTTCTGAATACTAAATTGCACCTGTCAATTGTGAAAAACCAATATTTGTCACTCATACTCATTGATTACCCTGTTTACACTATTTTGAAGAACAAACCTTGAAAACTGTTAATTAATATAAGATATCATGTCTTAATAAAGTTCACATAATAAATTACCAAAATCATAAATCCATCTTCTAGGTAGTCAGCAAACAAGACAAATGACTGTACTCTAGTAAACAGATTATCCAGTGCCCTAGGGAGGAACCTCTAATAACCCCAACTAAACCAAGCATCGGACAACTGGATTGATGGAAAAAACAACTCTCATTTTGGATCCTTTTTATTCTGTTCCACAAGATAGTCTGTGAAGCAAAGTTCAAGAGAGATAAGCTGTAACCTCCATATCTAAGAGGTAATATCTTTCCTGATCCTGTGTTGAAATTTGCCTTTTTATTCCTTACAATGGCACAACAAAAAAGCCATAATAGATTAAATGAATGATTACATAAAGTCTAATTAGCTTCTTGGCATGGGAATTATAATAGTTTTAATCTACTTAGGTAATAAGTAGAGCTGAATTACCTATACATATTTTCACTGGACAGGGAGATTTAAAAGATGACGATGCTTTATTTCTGGTAATTAAAAAGAGTCACCTTTCGGGGTAGCTTTGAATTCAACTGAAGTAATGTCCTCTACTGATGTATCACAATTTTCCAAATATTTCAGGTTCAGTAAACTCAACCATCTTTTCATGTATTCTTTTCTAGTCTTTATTTATTTATTTGCTCTTTGATTCACTAATTCATTCATTCAGTTGTTTGTTTCTTTTTCTTTGATGAGGATGATGAGTCTTCTTTTTTCATAAATTCTTTTTCTTAAATAAAAAAACATCTCCTAACAGGGAAAAGCAAGCCAAGGAACTCTAGGTGGATGGAAACTTTGGCTTAAAAGGTACAGATATTATATGTTGTATATACATAAATATGTATATTTTTAATTGCATTTGTTAAGCAGTTACTCTGTGCTAGGCACTGTTCCAAGAGCTGGGGTAAGTAATAATAATAATAATGATGGTATTTGTTAAGTGCTTACTATGTGCAAAGCACTGGGGAGGTTACAAGGTGAGCAGGTTGTCCCACGGGGGGCTCACAGTTTTAACCCCCATTTTACAGATGAGGTAACTGAGGCACAGAGAAGTTAAGTGACTTGCCCAAAGTCACACAGCTGACAGTAGGAGGAGCCGGGATTTGAACCCATGACCTTTGACTCCAAAGCCCGCTGAGCCACGCTGCTTCTCAGTACAAGTTAAATAGGTTGGGCACAGTCTCTTTTCCACATAGGACTAACGGTCTTCACCCCCATTTTACAGATGAGATAACTGAGGTACAGAGAAGTTAAGTGATTTGCCCAAGGTCACACAGCAGACAAGTGGTAGAACTGGGATTAGAACCCAGGTCCTTCTGACTCTGAGGCTTGTGCTCAGTCCCATAGGCCACACTGATTCTCATTCAAGACCATAAGGGGAAAAGGGCTGAAAATCATCAAGATGAAGAAAACGAACTCTAGTACACTCTAGACTGTAAGATCCTTGTGAGTAGGGATTGTACCTACCAACTCTATTGCATTGTACTCTCCCAAACACCTAGTACAGTGCTCTACAAACAGATTGATTGATTGATTGATGAAGCACTAGGGAAACAAATTTTATCAGGCTCAGGGCATTAACAAGGAAGACTTTGATGGAAAGCAAATCTTTGTTTTTCAGATTCTCTTTCCGTCTCTCTGGCAAGAAAAAAAAATGTTTTTTTCAGCTGAACAGTCTGCATACACAGGGACAGATCATGCTTGTGTGACCCTGTAGTAAATTTTCCTTCACTCTTTGGCGAACCTTGTTGGAACTGTGTGTAGTTTTGGTGTCATCCTGTTATCTAGCAGATTATCCCTGCCCGCTCCTTACCCTATTTCCACCTCTGTTAGTCCACCTCTCCTTGTGGCTTTTTGAAACCTCTCAAGAGATTTCCTGCCCTCTCACATCACACCCCAAATTTACCTAACCTCCCTGGACGCCCCCAACCACCTGTAACACGACCACCCTTGTGACTCTTTACTTTTTCAACTTTATCTTACCGCCATCACTTCCCGTTCCTTTTCTGGCTTCCATCCCTCACCTCTGAGACCCTCAGAGCCTCCGTGGCTGGGCTGGAATGGACAGGGAAGTAGCTGGGGAGGGCACCTCCACTTCTCTCTCCGATTCTGATCTGGTTCCCGGTGCCCTTAGTAGTTCTGGGAAGTGGGGGCTACCAGCCAGGGAAGACTGTGGCACTGTTCCAGAATGGGAGAGGATTGTGGATTTGGAAGAAAAAGTGGAGAACCAGGTGAGTAGGCTCCTGGATGCAGTAAGCAAGGAGCAGGGAAGTCTGCAGGAGGTTTCAAAGATCCATGGGGAGGGTGGAGAGAATAGAGTTGGGAAGAGGTGGGGCTTACTTACACGGTCCTAGATGGGGCATGCTCTATATGATAACATGGGATACCATGCCCAAAAACCTCCTGCATCACAAAGTGAAATTCTCCACGTTCTGTTGGAACCCAAACCATATCGCTGCAGAAGAAAGAAAAGAGGGACTGAAGAACAAGTGGGGAAGGTATTAAGAAGAGATTTTGTCATTCAAGACTAGACTAAAACTAGCACTATCAATCAATCAGTGGCATTTATTCTTTGTGGCAGGGATCATATTCATTCATTCATTCAATCGCATTTATTGAGCGCTTACTGTATGCAGAGCACTGTACTAAGCGCTGGGAAGGTTACAAGGTGATCAGGTTGTACCACGGGGGGCTCACAGTCTTAATCCCCATTTTACAGATGAGGTAACTGAGGCACAGAGAAGTTAAGCGACTTGCCCAAAGTCACACAGCTGACAATTGGCGGAGCCGGGATTTGAACTCATGACCTCTGACTCCAAAGCCTGTGCTCTTTTCCACTGAGCCACGCTGCTATATCTGCCGACTCTATCGCATTACACTCTCTCAAGCACATTATACTCTCAAGCACTTAGTACAGTACTCTGCACCAGTAAGCTCTCAAATAACAATAATACAATTATGGTATTTGTTAAGCACTTAGTATGTGCCAAGCACTGTTCTAAGCACTGGGGTAGATACAAGGTAATCAGGTTGGATACAGTCCCTGTTCCACATGGGGTCACTATCTTAATCCCCATTTTACAGATGAGGTAACTGAGGTACAGAGAAGTGAAGCCACTTGCCCAAGGTCCCATGGCAGACAAGTGGCGGAACCGGGATTAGAACCCAGGTGATTAGAACCCAGGCCCGTGCTCTATCCACTAGGCAACACTGCTTCTCGAGTCCTTTATCTGGTTCCGCAAGAGACACCCCAGGTTTCAGCTGGCTTGTCTCCTCTCTGGCACCAGTAGGGAACCGGAGGATTTTAAAGTCCAGCAAACTTTCTCTGAGAACCAAGACTCTCTCCTCCACAGCTCCAATCACCACATTCCGCGGCTTGAAAAGCGGCATCCGGGTTCACCGGGATTCAGGAAAGGAACTGTGGCTCTGGAAGAACTGGAGGCCAGTGACAATCCTGGCCAAGTTGGGCAGACTTTTGTAAAACAGGGGCAGTGTGATGTCACCACATCATGCTGCGGGCTGGCGTAGCTTGTGTGATGTTGGGCTCTCCTGCCGGGAGTACCACCCTCAGCAGATTGACAGTGAAGATGTGTTGTGCAGAAGGAACTAGCTGACCCCCTCCTACCTCACCTCCCTTCTCTCCTTCTCCATCCCAGCCCGCACCCTCCGCTCCTCCACCGCTAATCTCCTCACCGTACCTCGTTCTCGCCTGTCCCACCATCGACCCCCGGCCCACGTCCTCCCCCGGGCCTGGAATGGCCTCCCTCTGCCCATCCGCCAAGCTAGCTCTCTTCCTCCCTTCAAGGCCCTACTGAGAGCTCACCTCCTCCAGGAGGCCTTCCCAGACTGAGCCCCTTCCTTCCTCTCCCCCTCGTTCCCCTCTCCATCCCCCCATCTTACCTCCTTCCCTTCCCCACAGCACCTGTATATATGTATATATGTTTGTACATATTTATTTATTTATTTTACTTGTACGTATCTATTCTATTTATTTTATTTTGTTAGTATGTTTGGTTTTGTTCTCTGTCTCCCCCTTTTAGACTGTGAGCCCACTGTTGGGTAGGGACTGTCTCTATATGTTGCCAATTTGTACTTCCCAAGCGCTTAGTACAGTGCTCAGCACACAATAAGTGCTCAATAAATACGATTGATGATGATGCTACTTAGCTGAGTGTGACTGGACACTTAACATTCAGCCTCCGTCTCCCGCAGTTGTCAAGTGAGAATGAGCGATGTGGGGAAGACTGTAGCGGGGATTGCTGGCATCTTGGCTCCGAGGGGAATATGCAGGAGCAGCAATCGGGGAGGTTCGATGCAGGGGGAGGTTTGAGTCTGATCTAGCCTGATTTGAGGTTTTCGGATCCCTTGAACCTCAGTTTCCCCATCTGTGAAATGGGCTTGGCGCGATGATCCTTTCCTTCCTCCCGCTGGGACTGAATTAATTCAAGGGGCAGCCCAATTAATGATAATACCAATAATAAAGATAATAACTGTGGTACTTCATCATCATCATCAATCGTATTTATTGAGTCCTTACTATGTGCAGAGCACTGTACTAAGCGCTTGGGAAGTACAAATTGGCAACATATAGGGACAGTCCCTACCCAACAGTGGGCTCACAGTCTAAAAGGGGGAGACAGAGAACAAAACCAAACATACTAACAAAATAAAATAAATAGAATAGATATGTACAAGTAAAATAGAGTAATAAATATGTACAAACATATATACATATATACAGGTGCTGTGGGGAAGGGAAGGAGGTAAGATGGGGGGGATGGAGAGGGGGACGAGGGGGAGAGGAAGGAAGGGGCTCAGTCTGGGAAGGCCTCCTGGAGGAGGTGAGCTCTCAGCAGGGCCTTGATAATGATAGCATTTGTTAAGTGCTTACTATGTGCACAGCACTGTTCTAAGCACTGGGGAGGTTACAAGGTGATCAGGTTGTCTCACGGGGGGCTCAGTCTTAATCCCCATTTTACAGATGAGGGAACTGAGGCCCAGAGAAGTGAAGTGACTTGCCCAAAGTCACACCGTTGGTCAGTGGCAGAGCCAGGAGCTTTGGAGTCAGAGGTCATGGGTTCAAATCCTGGCTCCGCCACTTGTCAGCTGTGCAACTTTGGGTGGGTCACTTGGCTCCTCAGTGCCTCAGTTCCCTCACCTGTGAGATGGGGATGGGGACTGTGAGCCCCCCCCCCCCGTGGAACATCCTGATCACCTTGTAACCTCCCCAGTGCTTAGAACAGTGCTTTGCACATAGTAAGCGCTCAATAAATGCTATCATTATTATTATTATTATTATGTCATGTGCATTTCAGAGGCCATTTTTTGTCACGTTGGATGTGTCCCTGGTCATCCCGCTCCTGACCATCTTCCTTTCTCAGCCTGGCACAGTGGGAGCCCAAGTCCACCTCCCATTTGGTCAGTGAGAAAATTGGCTCAGTTTGGACCAAGATGGCTTGCTTGGACAGGGAGTGGAAAAACCAGGAATCATCCTTTGGATATCCTCTTCTTGGCCCACACTCTGGGCTCCTGGCTCAGGGATGGGGGTCCTTTCTCTATCCTCTCTGTCCCCAGCTACCTTTCCCAGAAAGTGGCGAAACACAACCTCCACTACATAATAATACTATTAATTGTGGTATTTGTTAAGCGCTTACTACATACCAGACATTGTACTAAGCGCTGGGGTGGATACAAGCAAATCGGGTTGGACACGGTCCCCGTCCCACAGGGGGCTCACAGTCTCAATCCCCATTTTACAGATGAGGTATCTGAGGCCCAGAGAAGTGAAGTGACTTGACTAAGGTCACAAAGCAGACAAGTGACAGATAGAAAGATAGATGGATGTAAAACCTTTCCTTGTTTTTCAAAGATGATGCTGCTGACGGTTGAGAGCCTATCTGTGTTTAGAAGTGCTCTGAAAAAGGCAAGGCCCGACAATCGCTTCTACATAATTTACTGTGCTAATAATTGCTGTGCTGATTTTTTTTCCATACAGAGCCTATGTTTTACAATGTCAGTCATTTATTGGCTCCGCCAATCGTCAGCTGTGTGACTTTGGGCAACTCACTTAACTTCTCTGTGCCTCAGTTACCTCATCTGTAAAATGGGGATTAAGACTGTGAGCCCCCAGTGGTTATTTATTTTACTTGTACATATCTATTCTATTTATTTTATTTTGTTAGTATGTTTGGTTTTGTTCTCTGTCTCCCCTTTTTAGACTGTGAGCCCACTGTTGGGTAGGGACTGTCTCTATATGTTGCCAACTTGCACTTCCCAAGTGCTTAGTACAGTGCTCTGCACACAGTAAGGACTCAATAAATACGATTGATGATGATGATGATGACAACCTGATCACCTTGTATCCTCCCCAGCGCTTAGAACACTGCTTGGCACATAGTAAGCGCTTAACAAATGCTATTATATTATTATTATTATTATTATTATTATTATTATTATTATTATTATTATTATTATTATTATTGTTAAGTAGCAGGGTCAGGATTAGGACCCAGCTCCTTCTGACTCCCAGTAGTGTTCTAAACACTACGTGGCCTGCAGTCCCACAGCTCTTCCACCCACTGGCTCAATTAGGTTCCCTGCACCCTATAATGACTTTTCCCACCACAAATAGGAGAGTCAGATAGAAGGATAGACAGATGTAAAACACTTTCCTTGTTTTTCAAAGATGATACTGCTGACAGTGGAGAGCCTATCTGTGTTTAGAAGTGCTCTGAAAAAGGCAATGCCCAACAATCACTTCTACATAATTTACGGTGCTAATAACTGCTGTGCTGATTTTGTTCCATACAGAGCCTGTCTATATTTTTCAATGTCAGTCATCATCATCAGCATCATCATCAATCGTATTTATTGAGTGCTTACTATGTGCAGAGCACTGTGCTAAGCTCTTGGGAAGTACTAATTGGCAACATATAGAGACAGTCCCTACCCAACAGTGGGCTCACAGTCTAAAAGGGGGAGACAGAGAACAAAACCAAACATACTAACAAAATAAAATAAATAGAATAGATATGTACAAGTTAAATAAATAAATAAATAAATGAATAGAGTAATAAATATGTACAAACATATATACATATATACAGGTGCTGTGGGGAAGGGAAGGAGGTAAGATGCGGGGATGGAGAGGGGGACGAGGGGGAGAGGAAGGAAGGGGCTCAGTCTGGGAAGGCCTCCTGGAGGAGGTGAGCTCTCAGCAGGGCCTTGAAGGGAGGAAGAGAGCTAGCTTGGCGGATGGGCAGAGGGAGGCCATTCCAGGCCCGGGGGATGACGTGGGCCGGGGGTCGATGGCGGGACAGGCGAGAACGAGGTACGGTGAGGAGATTAGCGGCGGAGGAGCGGAGGGTGCGGGCTGGGCTGGAGAAGGAGAGAAGGGAGGTGAGGTAGGAGGGGGCGAGGGGATGTGGGCAGAACACTCTGCTAAGCACTTGGGAGAGTACAGTACCACCCAGGTGGTAGACACATTCCCTGCTCAGAATGATTTTACATTCTGGGGGGGGAGACAGATGTTAATATAAATCAATAATTGATAATATTTCAACCTGCCTCTTGGTATCCCAATTTTTTCCAAGCCTCTGCTCAAGGAGAGCAATCTCCCTCTTGATTGCTACCTGCCTGGCTGGCCTTCCTGCTACAGTGATCTCTCAACAGTCTATTATTCTATCACAGTGTTTGAGATGATGATTCACTAAGCCTTTTTTTTAATAGTATTTGTTAAGTGCTGACTATGTGCCGAGCACTGCACTAAGCACTGGGGGAGATACAAGCTGATCAGGATGGACACAGTCCCTGTCCCACATGGGGTTCATAGTCTTGATCCCCATTTTCCAGGTGGGGTAACTGAGGCACAGAGAAGTGAAGTGACTTGCCCCAGGTCACACTGCAGAGAAGTGGCGGAGCCGGGATTAGAACCCAGATCCTCTGGCTCCCAGGTCGTGCTCCTTTCACTGGGCCACGCGCCTCTTCTAAATTTGTCCCAAATCAGCTGCAACACAATACTCAATTTGTACCTTGAGAATATTTGATGTTAAAATAAATTCATTCATTCCATCGTATTTATTGAGCGCTTACTGTGTGCAGAGCACTGTATTAAGAGCTTTGAAAGTACAATTCAGCAATAGAGACAATCCCTACGCAACAACAGGTTCCCATGTGAGTCTGAATTCGGGCAGAAAGAACCCACAGAATATGAAGACCGCTTGTATCCTTAACTCAGCTTGCATAAATGCGACCTCTTTAAGATTCACATACTCAGGTTTCAGAAGGATAAGCTTATGAATTCCAAAACTTGCAGACAATACCATTCAGCTCAGGCGAGCTTTCACTTCCAATGACATGTGTCTGGAGAAAATAACCATATCAGCGCAAGAGAAAACCATAGGTTTGAATGTAGACTGCAGAATAACCCCAAATCGATGGCCTGTATAAAAGGTCTGACTTGTCTCCTGTTAGAGGGCTTACAAAGCACAAATTGTAAATCAGGGACCTTGGCCTTCTCATCTCACCCCGACTGGATGATTTCCAGACCTTCAGCCCTTCCTGGATTTAAATCTCAAGTTCTCTTTGTTATTCCTGACTAAGCTCTCCTTTCCTCTTCTCCCACTCTCTTCTGGGTCACCTTGCCTTGCTCCCTTTATTCATTCCCTCTCCCAGCCCACAGCACCTATGTCCACGTCAGTGCTCTATCTACTAGACCATACTGTTTGGTCGTTTACGTGTGACCTAGTAATCACAGGACCTGAGTTCTAATCATAGAACCTAATAATCACAGGACCGAGAGGCTTTGCCACTTGCCTGCCGTGTGACCTACAGAAAATCACTTTACTTCTCTGTGCCTCAGTTGCTTCATCTGTCAAATGGGAATTCAATATATGTTCTCCCTCCTCTGTAGACTATGAGCCCCAGGTGGAACAGGGATTGTGCTTGACCTGATTATCTTGTATCCAGTACAGTGCTTCGTACACAGTAAGCACTTAATTAATGTCTCTATTATTAAGACCGTGCCAACTTCACACCGCTGGAATTATTATTATCGCATTGCTCTGCACACAGTGAGCACTCAATAAATACGATTGAATGAATTAAGCGCTTACTGTGTGCCAGGCACTGTTCTAAGCTCTGGAATGAAAGAGGAGTGGAAATAGTTTTAATATTAGAATTCCCATGTTTTTGGGCTGGGAGTGGGGAAGAGGACAAGGAAAAGAGGCATGAAGATGTTCCTCCTGAAAATTAGGTTTGATGTTGAATTATTTCATTCTGTACTCTAATTCCCTAGATTGTAAATTCCTTATAATAATAATGATAGTAACAATAATAACTGTGGTGTCGGTTAAGTGCTTCACTAAATGTCAGGTACTGGAATAGATAGAATAAAATTAGGTCAGACACAATCCCTGTCCCACACAGAGCTCACAGACTAAGAGGGACAGAGAACAGATATTTAATTTCCATTTCAGAGACGGGGGCGACGGAGGCACAGAGATGTTAAGTGACTTGCCCAAGGTCACACAGCAGCCAAGTGGCCAAACCAGGATTAGAACCCAGGCCTTCTGATTCCCAGTCCTGAGCTCTTTTCCACCAGGTCACATTTTTTCTTGTAGAAAGGACTGTCTTCAAATGATATCTTCCTTGTACGTTTTCTCTGCACAGCACAAGGAACGGAGTAAGCACTTAGTAAATTTTAATCATTATTAGAAAACACTACTACCAATTTTTTTTTGTTTCAGGCAGATAAAAGTTTCAGATCAATTTGGAATTATTTACTCTCTCCAGACTGTTTCCCATTTCTGGTTTAATCTTAGGCTAGAGCGCTTGCACTTAAAACACCAATGTTAACCTAACAATGTCCCATTAGTGAGTTCGACTTACAGAAAATAAATGGAGATGTTTAAATTGCCCAATTGCAGCTGCACATGCTCTGCAAGCAGGTATCTAAGCAACTACAGTCATCCTGTCCCTAGATAGGAGGAAGAGAAAAATAAAGCCTCTTTCATTAATGAGTTCCGAAAGGATTCAAATGAGATTTTCAAATTGGGTAATGAAAAACAGAAAATGCATACACTGGGAAATGTTTCTATCTTTAAAGTGGAAAACTGAGAAATCCAAATTCCAGACCTAGGCTATGTCGGATTAAATCAATCAATCAATCATATTTATTGAGCGCTTACTATGTGCAGAGCACTGTACTAAGCGCTTGGGAAGTACAAATTGGCAACATATAGAGACAGTCCCTACCCAACAGTGGGCTCACAGTCTAAAAGTCTAAATGTTAGCAATAGCCGTGACTTTTTGTCTAGCATATTCATGAGACAGAGTCTGGCTGCTTTTTTTAGTTTTTCATTATGGCTTGATCCAAATTAAGAAGCCCAGTTCCAGTTTTGCTCATGAAAGAAAGTAATGATAAACCCTCAAGAAGTCAAGCAGAGGAGTCAGAATTATTTCAGGAGTACTGCACAATGAAAGCTGATCTATCCACAGATTCATTTTTGATCTCCTAGCCTGTTCACACTGTATTAAAAGATAAAAGAAAAGATGGCAGGACAGGTCCTTTTGGAAGGTGTGGACAAGTCAACAGGGTTTTTGGACTTCTGAGCCAATGTGACTTTCCTGCTGACTTTGTTTGGAAAATAAAGCGAACTGGTGGTTACCTCTGAAAACTGGTAATGGATTTGATTGAACGCCTACTGAGCTCAAAGCATGGTACTAAGCACTTGGGAGAATAACACCGAACCTTAAAATATGTTCCCTCTCGACTGTAAGCTCACCGTGGGTAGGGAGCATGTCTACCAACTCTGCTGTCTTGTACTCTCCCAAGAGCTTCGAAGGGTGCTGTGTCAACGATTGATTGATTTCCTGCTCTCAATCAGGATCTAGGTGACTAACTGTTTTCTGTTTGTAATAATAATAATGATAAATTATGGTATTTCATATTCAGTCATATTGATTGGGCACTCGCTGTATGCAGAGCACTGCACTAAGCACTCGGGAGATAGTACGATAGTGTTGGTAGACACATTCCCTACCCACAAGGAATTTACAAGAGATAAGTACTTAACATCCCCTCTCAGGGTCGCACCTGGAGAGTTTCCAGTACTCTACCAGTCCCAGCTATGGGAGGGAGAGTCAAACAGAGGCCTACCCATTCCATTCCTAGCTTGGCCAGTGGCTAGTGAGTGGAAAACAACCTTCTACAAGTCAAAACTCACCCATGCTGGGCAGCAGTGACATGGGAGAGTGTCGAGAGCGGAGACCCGAGTTTACGGCGCGGAAGGCGGTAATGATAGACCACTTCCGAATTTTTACCAAGAAAACTCTATGGATCCACTACTGGAATGATGGCAGATGGAAAGCAGGGCGTTCTGGAAGAGATGTGTATGGGTCGGAAATGACTCGACAGCATAAGACAAGTATTTAAGAATGCTGATGTACCTGTGGAACAATGTGACCTTGTGGAAAGTGCACAGGCACGGGATTCAGAGGACCTTGACTATTGCTAGCTTTGGGATATGGCTTGAATATTAAGTGTTTGCCTAAAGTGCAGCGTGGCCTGGGAGACAGAATGACCTGGGTTCCAATGCTGACTCCACCATGTGAATGCTGTGTGACTTGGGCAAGTTGCTTCTCTTCCCTCTGCTTCAGTTTCCTCATCTGTAAACCAAGGATTAAATACCCGTTCTCCCTTTGACTTAGACTTGGAGTCCCAGGTGGGACAGGGATTGTCCGACCTGATTATCTTTTATCTTCTCCAGCACTTGGGACAATGCCCGGCACATGGTATTATTATTGGCACAGTTATTATTATGGATCAGAAAGGTGCAAGATTAATCAAGGAAGGGAGGAAGCTGGCTCATTTTAGAAGATCCTTGATGAAAAGAAAGGCCATGACTTGGCGAAGCGGAGTGAGAGAGGGAATTTTAGCTGTGCCTTCCTATTTAGTGCCACAAATATGCTGCCCTCTTCACAATCGATAAATACAACTGATTGATCGATTCTTTTTTTCTGGGCTCACCGGGCCCTGTTGGAGCTGATTCTGTCGAGAGAGATCGAGAGACAGAGACAGAGAAAGAGAGCCTGCGAGTCCCCTTATTATCCTGAAACCACCAAACAGGACTGCTTGCATTTAAAAGTTGAAATAAAGACCATTAAAAATTACCCACTCATTCTATTCCTCCTCTGGCCAGCTGCTCTTCTGCCGTCCCATCTTTCCCCGAGTGTATCTTTATTCAAAATATTTTCCATCAACTGGACAGGCTCCACAGGCCAGAGATGAGCCATGTGGAGCAGTGGTGCAGAGAGGCGAGCCAATCTGACGAGACCCGCTAGCCACTGTACGGATGACTTGCTGGTTTGCCCTTCAAATGCTTTCCAAATTTAGAGTATCAAGAGAGTTGAATGCCAAAGACAGATCTTGTTCTATTTAGGAAGCAAATGCTCCATCAGCTTTCCTGTTTATTCCCACTCAGCAGTTCCGTTCAAAGCCAAGTTCGTGATGCTTGGTGGTGATCAACACTCTGTTCTTGCCGAGGGAATCAGCAGCAGCTGGATGGCTTTTGAGACTGATTCTCTGGTTGGAAGGAGCGGATGTCTGGAGGTTCAGAATGACATTTGGGGCTTGGAAATTTGTACCCCTGAATCCCTTGTGCAGGTGTGTGTTAGGGTTTGGGGAAGAGTCTGCTCTGCTGGGCTGGGTTTGCCCTGTTGTGGAGTAATGGGAGGAAGTATGGCCCAGTGGAAAGAGCAAGAGAGTGCTGGATTCTAATCCCAACTCTGCCTCTTTTGATTTTGGGCAAGTGATTTAGCTTCTCTTCGCCTCAGGGTCCTCATCTGTAAAATGGGGATAAAATGCCTGTACTATTTCTCTTTTGGACTGGGGGACGGGGACTGTATCTGATTTGATTATCCACCAGTGCTTACTACAATGCTTGGCACACTGTATGCCCTTAATACGTGCCATGTTAATACCACACTTCCATATTCCAACTCTTTCTGACACTGCAACTTCTTTCATTCATTCATATTTATTGAGCACTTACTGTGTGCAGAGCACTGTACTAAGCGCTTGGGAAGTGCAAGTTGGCAACATATAGAGACGGTCCCTACCCAACAGTGGGCTCACAGTCTAGAAGGGGGAGACAGAGAACAAAACAAAACATATTAACAAAATAAAATAAATAGAATAAATATGTACAAATAAAATAAATAAATAAATGGAATAATAAATACGTACAAGCATATATACATATATACAGGTGCTATGGGGAGGGGAAGGAGGTAAGGCAGGGGGCATGGCGGGGCTCTCTCTCTCCATCTCTGTCTCTCTATGTCTCTGTCTCTCTCTCTTTCTCTCTCTAGAATCAGCTCCAACAGGGCCCAGCAAGCACACACTGCACCAAATGATTTGTTTTTGAAAACAAGGAAGAGGGATTAAATGGATCACTCAATCACACTTATTGAACACTTAATGTAATGTGTGCAGAGCACTATACTAAGCACTTGGGAGAGTAAACTACAATGGAGTTGATGGACAGGTTCCCTGTCCAAATCAAGCTTACAGTCTAGAGAGCGAGATAGGAATTAATATAAATAAATAAATTACGACTATGTACGTAAAATGCTGTGGAGCTGAAGGAGGGGTGAGAGTGCAAATTCATTCATTCATTCAGTTGTATTTATTGAGTGCTTACTGGGTGCAGAGCACTGTACTAAGCGCTTGGGAAGTACAAGTCGGCAACATATAGAGACGGTCCCCACCCAACAACGGGCTCACAGTCTAGAAGGGGGAGACGGGCGACAAAACAAAACATGTGGACAGGTGTCAAGTCGTCAGAACAAATAGAATTAAAGCTAAATGCACATCATTAACAAAATAAATAGAATAGTAAATATGTACAAGTAAAATAAATAGAGTAATAAATCTGTACAAACATATCTACAGGTGCTGTGGGGAGGGGAAGGAGGTAGGGCGGGGGGGTTGGGTAGGAGGAGAGGAAAAAGGAGGCTCAGTCTGGGAAGTCTGGGAAGGCAAATCCAAGTGAAATGACTGTGCAGAACGGGGTGGGAGAAGAGGAAATGAGAGCCTAGCCGGGAAAGGCCTCTTGGAGGAGGTGTGATTTTAACATCTGCCAAGCTAGCTCTCTTCCTCCCTTCAAAGCTCTGCTGAGAGCTCACCTCCTCCAGGAGGCCTTCCCACACTGAGCCTCCTCCTTCCTCTCCCCCTCTTCCCCTCCCCATCCCCCCCGCCTTACCTCCTTCTCCTCCCCACAGCACCTGTATATATGTATATATGTTTGTACATATTTATGACTCTATTTTATTTGTACACATTTATTCTATTTATTTTATTTTGTTAATATGTTTTGTTTTGTTGCCCGTCTCCCCCTTCTAGACTATGAGCCCGCTGTTGGGTAGGGACCGTCTCTATATGTTGCCAACTTGTACTTCCCAAGTGCTTAGAGAAGCAGAGTGGCTCAGTGGAAAGAGCCCGGGCTTTGGAGTCAGCGCTCATGGGTTCAAATCCCGGCTCTGCCACTTGTCAGCTGTGTGACTTTGGGCAAGTCACTTCACTTCTCCGGGCTTCAGTTCCCTCATCTGCAAAATGGGGATTAAGACTGTGAGCCCCCAGTGGGACAACCTCATCACCCTGTAACCTCCCCGGCGCTTAGAACAGTGCATTGCACATAGAAAGTGCTTAATAAATGCTATCATTATTATTAGTAGTAGTAGTACAGTGCTTTGCGCACAGTAAGCGCTCAATAAATACGATCGAATGAATGAATGAATGAATAAGCCTTTGAAGATGGGGAGAATGATTGGCGGATGTGTAGACCGAGGGAGTTTTAGGCCAGAGGCGGGACATGGGTGAGGGGTCAGCGACAAGATAGACGAGATTGCGGTTCAGTGAGTAGGTCGGCAATAGGGGAGGGAGGTTTGGGGGTTAGCATGGTAGTAAGAAATCAAGGGGGTAAAGTAGGAGTTTATGAGGGATTTAAAGCTGATGGTAAGGGGTTTCTGTTTGAGGGGAAGATGGATGGACAACCACTGGAGGTTCTCGAGTGGGGAATCACAGATATTACCTGAGCGGTTCTGTAGAAAAACCATCCAGGCAGCAGTGTGGACTAGTGGATAAAGCACGGTTCTGGGACAGTGTACAGGGTAGGGACTGTCTCTCTATGTTGCCAACTTGTACTTCCCAAGCGCTTAGTACAGGGCTCTGCACACAGTAAGCGCTCAATAAATACGATTGATGATGATGATGATCTGGGTTCTAATCGTTTGCTGTGTTACCTTGGGCAAATCACTTAACTTCTCTGTGCCCCGGTTACCTCATCTGTAAAATGGGGATTAAGACTGCGAGCCCCATGTAATAATAAATAAATAATAATGGCATTTATTAAGTGCTTACTATGTGCAAAGCACTGTTCTAAGTGCTGACCTTTACTGTGTCCAACCTGATTAGCTTATATCTACCCCAGCGTGGCTCAGTGGAAAGAGCCCAGGCTTTGGAGTCAGAGTTCATGGGTTCAAATCCCGCTCCGCCAATTGTCAGCTGTGTGACTTTGGGAAAGTCACTTCACTTCTCTGTGCCTCAGTTACCTCATCTGTAAAATGGGGATTAAGACTGTGAGCCCCATGCAATAATAAATAAATAATAATGGCATTTATTAAGCGCTTACTATGTGCAAAGCACTGTTCTAAGCGCTGACCTGTACTGTGTCCAACCCGATTAGCTTATATCTACCCCAGCGTGGCTCAGTGGAAAGAGCCCGGGCTTTGGAGTCAGAGTTCATGGGTTCAAATCCCGGCTCCGCCAATTGTCAGCTGTGTGACTTTGGGCAAGTCACTTCACTTTTCTGGGCCTCAGTTACCTCATCTGTAAAAATGGGGATTAAGACTGTGAGCCCCATGTAATAATAAATAAATAATAATGACATTAATTAAGCACTTACTATGTGCAAAGCACTGTTCTAAGCGCTGACCTGTACTTTGTCCAACCTGATTAGCTTATATCTACCCCAGCATGGCTCAGTGGAAAGAGCCCAGGCTTTGGAGTCAGAGTTCATGGGTTCAAATCCCGGCTCCGCCAACTGTCAGCTGTGTGACTTTGGGCAAGTCATTTCACTTCTCTGGGCCTCAGTTACCTCATCTGTAAAATGGGGATGAAGACTGTGAGCCCCTCGTGGGACAACCTGATCATCTTGTAACCTCCCCAGCGCTTAGAACATTGCTTTGCACATAGTAAGCGCTTAATAAATGTCATTATTATTATTATTATTATTATTATTATTATTATTATTATTATTATTATTATTATTACCCCGGAATTTAGAACAGTGCCTGTCGCAAGTAAGCCCTTAAATACCATGTTTTAAAAATTCCTTTAAAAAAAGGAATGTTTTGGAAACAAATTATAATATAGGAAAAGGTTGTGCTTCATTTATTCCCCTATCAATCTAATAATAATAATAATGATATTTGTGAAGCACTTACTATGTGCCAGGCACTGTACTAAGCGCTGGGGTGGATACAAGGAAATCGAATCGGACACAATCCCTGTCTCTTGTGGGGCTCCCAGTCTCAAACTCCATTTGTCAAATGAGGTAACTGAGGCCCAGAGAAGTGAAGTGACTTGCCCAAGGTCCCACAGCAGACAAGTGGCAGAGCTAGAATTAGAACCCATGACCTCTGACTCCCAGGCCTGTCCTGTATCCATTTTCTTAAAAATTATTCTTAACCACTTAATTATTTCCAATTAATAATAATAATAATGATAGCATTTATTAAGTGATTACTATGTGCAAGGCACTGTTCTAAGCACTGAGGAGGTTACAGGCTGATCAGGTTGTCCCACATGGGGCTCACAGTCTTAATCCCCATTTTCCAGGGGAGGTAACTGAGGCCCAGAGAAGTGAAGTGACTTGCCCAAAGTCACACAGCTGGCAATTGGAGGAATCAGGATTTGAACCCATGACTTCTGACTCCAAAGCCCATGCTCTTTCCACTGAGCCACGCTGCTTCTTTAATCCTTCTGTTATTATCTATTATCCTTCTGTTGCTTTCCAATTCCTTGGGATACGATACCTAAACCCTCCCAGTCCCTTAAAAGGAAACACAATTGCAAAGACAAAGTAAACATCCAGGCCTTTTCTTTCCTATATGTTTGACAGAGAGACAAATAATCATCTGCTTCTACCCCATTAGCCAGGCTATAGTAGAGTCAGTGTTACATTGTTTTAGCTGATATAGCTTTAATTCTATTTGTTTTGACGATTTTGACACCCGTCTACATGTTTTGTTTTGTTGTCTGTCTCCCCCTTCTAGACTGTGAGCCCGTTGTTGGGTAGGGGCCGTCTCTATATGTTACTGACTTGTACTTCCCAAGCGCTTACTACAGTGCTCTGCACACGGTAAGCACTCAATAAATACAATTGAATGAATGAATGAACCAAAATAATAATAATGATGATGATGGTATTTGTTAAGCGCTATGTGCAGGCACTGTACTAAGCGCTGGGGTGGATGCAAGCAAATCAGGTTGGACACAGTCCCTGCCCCACATTGGGATCACAGTCTCCATCCTCTTTTTACAGATAAGGTAACTGAGGCACAGAGACTGTGACTTCTTACTCCCAAGCCTGTTTTCTATCCTCTACACCATGCTGCTTCTCTAGTGGCCTCGGCTGAAGACAAAATAATATCAATCAGGGGACTTCTTCTTATCTCTTTCCCTTCTTTCTCTCTCTTTCCCTTTTCTCTCTCTCTCTCTCTCTCTCTCCCTGAACGAGTTCTCATCCTGACAATACCGGCCATTCTTTCCAGCACATACTCACATACAGCACTCCAGCACATATTGAGAAGCAGCGTGGCTCAGTGGAAAGAGCCCGGGCTTTGGAGTCAGAGGTCATGGGTTCAAATTCTGGCTCCACCAATTGTCAACTGTGTGACTCTGGGCAAGTCACTTCACTTCTCTGGGCCTCAGTTACCTCATCTGTAAAATGGGGATTAAGACTGTGAGCCCTCCGTGGGACAACGTGATCACCTTGTAACCTCCCCAGTGCTTAGAACAGTGTTTTGCACATAGTTAGTGCTTAATAAATGCCATCATCATCATACTCTCTGAATGGCTAATCTTTGCACCTCCCAAGTTCACCTTCAAATTCTTCCTCACTCCTGTCTTCAATCAATCAATTGTATTTATTGAGCGCTTACCGTGTGCAGAGCACTGTACTAAGCACTTGGGAAGTACAAGCTGGCAACATATAGAGACAGTCCCTACCCAACAGTGGGCTCAAAGTCTAGAAGGGGGAGACAGAGAACAAAACCAAACATACTAACAAAATAAAATAAATACAGTGGCCCCTCTTCAGTGCCTTCAGTGCCCCCTCACCCTGTTTCTGAAACCTGGACTCCCATCCCCTCTTGATTGTTAAGTTCATTGTGAGCAGGGAACATATCTACCAACTCTGTTATATTGTACTCTTACAAGTGCTTAATACAATGCTCTGCACACAGTAAGTTCTCAATTCATTCATTCATTCATTCATTCAATCATATTTATTAAGCACTTACTGTGTGCAGAGCGCTATACTAAGCTCTTGAGAGAGCACAATACAATACTTAGATTGTGAGCCCCAGGTGGGACAGGGACTGTCTCCAACCATATAAACTTGTATCTGCCCCAATTCTTAGAGCAATGTGTAAATGCTTAACAAATACCATTATACAACAATAAACAGACTCATGCCCTGCCCACTAGGAGCTTACAGTCTTAAGAAGGGGAGACAGACATCAATACAAATAAAGAAATTATAGACATGTACATAAGTGCTGTGATATCACTGACGGATTAATTGAGATCCTGCCACGGCCCAGCCCTTGAGACCACAACTCTTCGAACCCCTCTCACAACTCTGCTTCCTTCAGGAAGCGTTCTTCAAATAATTTACAACACTCCAGTTATGCCAACTCAATAGTGCCCCTTAGAACTGATCAATCTAGTTCTTAGGATGAGAATACCCTAATCTATTAGGATATAAATTGGGAGATTGTAATACAACATATTATTGTACGTTGTATTGTCTATAATACAGCAGAGTTGGTGGACACGTTTCCAGCCACTGATGTATTTAATTTTATCCTCAGCACTCATATTATTTAACTTAAATAGTCAATCAGTCCACCAAACAGTGACATTTCTGAGCATTTACTATGTGCAGAGCACTTTACTAAGTTCTCGGGAGAGTGCAATACAACAGAGGTGGTAGATGAGTTCAATCAATGGTATTTATTGAACACTTACTATTCCCCACAATAGAGTAAGCTCACTGTGAGCAGGGAATGTGTCTTTTGCTCTGTTTTACTTTTTCAAGTGTTTAGTACAATTTATTGCACCTAGGGGGTAATAATAATAATAATAATGATGATGATGATGGTATTTGTTAAGCGCTTACTATGTGCAAAGCACTGTTCTAAGCACTGGGGAGATACAAGGTGATCAGATTGTCCCCTGTGGGGCTCACAGTCTTAATCCCCATTTTCCAGATGAGGGAACTGAGGCACAGAGAAGTGAAGCGACTTGCCCAAAGTCACACAGCTGACAATTGACGGAGCCGGGATTTGAACCCATGACCTCTGACTTCAAAGCCCATGCTCTTTTCACTGGGCCACGCTGCTTCAACCACTACTACGTGGAAAGAGCACAGGCCTGGGAATCAGAGGATTTGGGTTCTAATCCTAGCTCTACCACTTGTCTGGAGTGTGATCCGGGGCAAATCACTTAACCTTTCTGTGCCACGGTTTCTTCATCTGTAAAATGGGGATTCAATACATGTTCTTCCTTCTACTTAGACCATGAGCCCCATGTGGGTCAGGGACTGTGTCTGACCTGAAAATAGTTTCTATAACCCAGAGCTTAATACAGTGCTTGGTACAGAGTAAGCGATTAACTTAATAAGACTGTGTTGAAAATGCAATTGAGACTTTTTCCTCTTGGCTGGGTCATCACAACACTATGTTAGGAAATATTTGGACGGTGTTGCCAGCCATTGGAAATAGTTTAGTTCATATTTACTATTCTTTTTATTTTGTTAATGATGTGCATACAGCTTTAATTCTATTTGTTCTGACGATTTTGACACCTGTCTCCATGTTTTGTTTTGTTGTCTGTCTTCCCCTTCTAGACTGTGAGCCCGTTGTTGGGTAGGGACCGTCTCTACATGTTGCTAACTTGTACTTCCCAAGCGCTTAGTACAGTGCTCTGCACACAGTAAGCGCTCAATAAATACAATTGAATGAATTGACCGAATTTAGCTTTAATCCTATTAGTTCTGACGACTTGACACCTGTCCACATGTTTTGTTTTGTTGCCTGTCTCCCCCTTCTAGACTGTGAGCCCGTTGTTGGGTAGGAACCGTCTCTATATGTTGCCGACTTGTACTTCCCAAGTGCTTAGTACAGTGCTCTGCACACAGTAAGCGCTCAATAAATATGATTGAATGAATGAATGATTAACAAATACAAATATTATTACTACTATTCCTCTTCCTCCTAAATGTTTGAAATCAGCCTAAGATACAGAACCGTCCTCTGACCTGACCTACTTAAAGAGTAACAACTTCCAGGGGCTTATCTCAATCAATCAATGGTATTTATTGGGCACTTACTATGGGCAGAGCACTGTATTAAGGGCTTGGGAGAGTACAATACCGCAGAGATTGGCAGACATGTTCCCTGCCCACAAAAGGGTTATAGCCTAGAAGAAAGTTCTGGAACACCAGAGACAGGACTCCATAAGCCAGATTTGTTCTCTTAATTGTTAGTAACAGCACTATGCCCCAGAGCTCTTAAAAGAAGAGGTTTTGAATTCCAATCCATTAAATCCAGCCCTTCTCTGGCTCCCAAGAAGGCAATTCCTTTAACGAATAAGGATTCTGCGACATGGTGAATCACTTGAAGAGACTGGGGAAACCTGCCTCAGATGCCTTAAACCACGAATCTCATGGGGTCCTCATCAAAGCTAATCACTCTTAATATCAGGGGAAAAGCTGTACATATTTACTATTCTATTTATTTTGTTAATCCCTCCATTGACCCCTGGCCCACGTCCTCTGCCTGGCCTGGAATGCTCTCCCTCCGCACATCCGCCAAGCTAGCTCTCTTCCTCCCTTCAAAGCCCTACTGAGAGCTCACCTCCTCCAGGAGGCCTTCCCACACTGAGCCCCCTCCTTCCTCTCCCCCTCCTCCCCGCCCTAACTCCTTCCCCTCCCCACAGCACCTGTATATATGTTTGTCCAAATTTATTACTGTATTTATTTTACTTGTACATATTTACTATTCTATTTATTTTATTTTGTTAATATGTTTTGTTTTGTTGTCTGTCTCCCCCTTCTAGACTGTGAGCCCACTGTTGGGTAGGGACCGTCTCTATATGTTGCCAACTTGTACTTCCCAAGGATTTAGTACAGTGCTCTGCACACAGTAAGCGCTCAATTGAATGAATTGAATGAATTTAGCTTTAATTGTATTTGTCCTGATGACGACACCTGTCCACATGTTTTGTTTTGTTGCCTGTCTCCCACTTCTAGACTGTGAGCCCGTTGTTGGGTAGGGACCGCCTCTATATGTTGCCAACTTGTACTTCCCAAGTGCTTAGTACAGTGCTCTGCACACAGTAAGCGATCAATAAATACGATTGAATTAGTGAAAAGCTAAATAAGGAGCTTGCTGCCAAAATATTTTTTTCCTCCTGGTCCCCTCCTCCGCCCCCTCCCCATCCCCCCCGCCTTACCTCCTTCCCCTCCCCACAGCACCTGTATATATGTATATATGTTGGTACGTATTTAGTATTCTATTTACCTATTTATTTTATTTGTACATATTTATTCTATTTATTTTATTTTGTTAATACATTTTGTTTTGTTGTCTGTCTCCCCCTTCTAGACTGTGAGCCCGCTGTTGGGTAGGGACCGTCTCTCTATGTTGCCAACTTGGACTTCCCAAGCGCTTAGTACAGTGTTCTGCACACGGTAAGCGCTCAATAAATACGATTGAATGAATGAATGAATGAATGAATGAATGAATGAATGAATGAATGAATGAATGAATGAAAGTGGCCATTCAATATTATTGAACACTCCCCCCTGGTGGACGAACCATCAAACTACAACTGAGAGAAAGTTGGCCCATGACTTGAAACTCGGATCATTCTTTAAATCATATTCAAAGAATTATTAAAGAATATCATATTTACTTATTACTCTATTTATTTATTTTACTTGTACATATCTATTCGATTTATTTCATTTTGTTAGTATGTTTGGTTTTGTTCTCTGTCTCCCCCTTTTAGACTGTGAGCGCACTGTTGGGTAGGGACCGTCTCTATATGTTGCCAACTTGTACTTCCCAAGCGCTTAGTACAGTGCTCTGCACACAATAAGCGCTCAATAAATACGATTGATTGATTTATTGAGCCCTTATTGTGTGCAAAACACTGTACTGAGCGCTTGGATCACTGGCCCTATGCCTGCACCTCCCCTAGCCAAGGCCACACTCAACTTGGGGTATCTTTCCCTTTCCTTCAGAAGCACTAAACCCCCATCCAACTTTGTAAATCTCCCTTTTCAGAGTCACCCGGCCAAGTCCTTCCTTAGTGTGGCTCAGTGGAAAGAGCTCGGGCTTGGGAATCACAGGTCGTGGGTTCTAATCCCGGATCTATCTTGGATTCTCCCCTGCCCGCCCCCTGGGCCTTAGAATAGCGCTTAGCACATAGTAAGCGCTTAGCAAATACAATTTAAAAAAGAGGGGTCCACAGCAGATAAGTTGAGAGTGAGAGACAGTGAGTAGATTAGTATTAGCAGAGTGAACTAGCAGACCTTAAACAAGTCACTTCACTTCTCTGTTCCTCAGTTACCTTTTCATTCATTCAATTGTATTTATTGAGTGCTTACTGTGTGCAGAGCACTGTACTAAGCGCTTGGGAAGTACAAGTCGGCAATGTATAGAGACGGTCCCTACCCAACAGTGGGCTCACAGTCTAGAAGGGGGAGACAGACAACAAAACAAAACATATTAACAAAATAAAATAAATAGAATAAACATGTACAAATAAAATAGAGTAATAAATCCGTACAAACATATATACATATATACAGGTGCTGTGGGGAGGGGAAGGAGGTAAGGCGGGAGGTAAGGACGTAAGGTTACCTCATCTGGAAAAATGGGGATTAAGAGTGTGAGCCTCACGTGGGACAACCTGATTACCTTGTATCTCCCCCAGCGCTTAGAACAGTGCATGGCACATAGTAAGCGCTTAACAAACTCCAAAATTATTATTATTACTAATCCTGACTCCGCCACTTGTCTGCTGTGTGACTTTGGGCCAGTCAACCTCTCTGTGCCTCAGTTGCCTCACCTGTAAAATGGGGATTGAGAGCGTGAGCCTCACGTGGGACAGGGACTGTGTCCAACATTGTAGCCTTGTAGCTACCCCAGTGCTTAGAATAGTGCTTGGCACATAGAAAGCGCTTAACAAATGCCATAATTATTATTATTCATTCATTCATTCATTCAATCGTATTTATTGAGCGCTTACTGTGTGCAGAGCACTGTACTAAGCGCTTGGGAAGTACAAGTGGGCAACATATAGAGATGGTACCCAACAACGGGATCACAGTCTAGAAGGGGGAGACAGACATTCATTCAGTCATATTTATTGAGCACTTACTGTATGCAGAGCACTGTATTTGGGAGAATACAATATAACAGACACTTTCCCTGCCCACAGAGAGTTTACAGTCTGTCTGAAGTATCTTGGTCCTTAGTCTGGAGACCATGATCTCTGGAGTCCCGGAATTATGGGAGAAACAGCATGGCCTAGTGGAAAGAGCCTGGGGCCTGAGAGTCCGAGGACCTGGGTTCTAATTCTGACCCTGCCAATTCCTTGCTGTGGGACCTTGAGCAAGTCATTTCATTTTTCTGGGCCTCGGTTCTCCTGTTCTCCCTTTTGCTTCGACTGTGAACGCCATGCAGGACAGGGATTGTGTCCAATTTAATTCATCATCATCATCATCAATCGTATTTATTGAGCGCTTACTATGTGCAGAGCACTGTACTAAGCGCTTGGGAAGTACAAATTGGCAACATATAGAGACAGTCCCTACCCAACAGTGGGCTCACAGTCTAAAAGGGGGAGACAGAGAACAAAACCAAACATACTAACAAAATAAAATAAATAGAATAGATATGTACAAATAAAATAAATAAATAAATAAATAAATAGAGTAAAAAATCTGTACAAACATATATACATATATACAGGTGCTGTGGGGAAGGGAAGGAGGTAAGATGGGGAGGATGGAGAGGGGGACGAGGGGGAGAGGAAGGAAGGGGCTTCCTTCACTCACACTTACCCCAGCACTTACTGTTTGCCACAGCGTGGCTCAGTGGAAAGAGCCCGGGATTTGGAGTCAGAGGTCATGGGTTCAAATCCCGGCTCTGCCACTTGTCAGCTGTGTGACTTTGGGCAAGTCACTTCACTTCTCTGGGCCTCACTTCCCTCATCTGTAAAATGGGGATTACTTCTGGGCCCCCCGTGGGACAACCTGATCACCTTGTAACCTCCCCGGCGCTCAGAACAGTGCTTTGCACATAGTAAGCACTTAATAAATGCCATCATTATTATTAGTAGTAAAGTGTCTAACAAATACCAGAAAAAAATACTATTTGAAAACGGGTCTATGGTTTCAGATGCTGGGATGTTGGAACGATTCCAGGTCAGCCGCCCCCGTGGAAGTTATTTCCTCTCAGTGATACTTTTTTTTAAAATGGCATTTGTTAAACTCTTTCTCTGTTCCAGGCACTGTACTTAGAGGTGGGGTAGATAGAAGCAGCATGGCTCAGTGGAAAGAGTACGGGCTTGGGAGTCAGAGGTCATGGGTTCAAATCTCAGCTCCACCGCCTGTCAGCTGTGTGACTTGGGGCAAGTCATTTAATTTCTCTGTGCTTCAACTACCTCAACTGTAAAATGGGGATTAAGACTGTGAGCCCCTTGTGGGACAACCTGATCACCTTGTATCCTCCCCAGTGCTTAGAACAGTGCTTTGCACATAGTAAGCGCTTAACAAATGCTATCATTATTATACAGGCTAATTGGGTTGGTTCCGGTCCATGTCCCACATTGGGCTCACAGTCTTAATCCCCACTTTATAAATGAGGTAACTGAGGCACAGAAAAGTGAAGTGACTTGCCCAAAGTCACATGACAGAATAGTTGCAGAGCTGGGATTAGAACCCAGATCTTCTGACTCTCAGGTCTGAGCTTTTTCCACTAGGCCATGCTGCTTTTCCCTCACAACTTTGCAATGCTGCTACTTGAGTCTCTCCTTTCGTAAATTTCCCTGGGAAGTAAACCCCATATACTCCCCCCTAGATTAATTATCTGCAGTTTCCACAGGTTTGGTAATTCTGTCTTCCCTCCCTCCACCCCAAACTCAACCCTCCTTCTTCCTGCTCCCCACGTGCCTTCCGTTGTATTGGGTTCTTTTTTTTTTGTATTGATTTATTTTTCCTGCATCCCTACCACTTCAGGGTCCCAGTGAATCCCATTGCTTTTTTGGGGAGAAGCAACATGGCCTAGTGGAAAAAGCACAGGCCTGGGAGACAGAGGATATGGGTTCTAATCCCACTTCCACCACTTGACTGCTGTGTGACCTAGGGCAAGTGACTTCACTTCTCTGTGCCTCAGATCCCTCATCTGCAAAATGGCATTTCAATACTTCTGTGAGCCCCATGTGGGACTCTATTATCCTGTATCCATCCCAGTGCTCAGTGCAGTTCTTGACACATAGTAAATACTTAACAAATACCACAATTATAATTATTTTACTGAAACCACCACTTGGGCATTTAGATAACATTTTTAAATTAGATAACAGGCATAGATAATTTCTAGGTATCAAAATCACCTTTCTCTTAACCACCACTTTCACTTAGGGATGAGAGAAGCAGCGTGGCTCAGTGGAAAGAGCACGGGCTTGGGAGCCAGAGGTCATGGGTTCTAATCCTGGCTCTGCCACTTGTCAGCTGTGTGACTTTGGGCAAGTCACTTCACTTCTCTGTGCCTCAGTTACCTCGTCTGTAAAATGGGGATAATAATAATAATGGCATTTATTAAGCGCTTACTATGTGCAAAGCACTAGTCTAAGCACTGGGGAGGTTACAAGGTGATCAAGTTGTCCCACGGGGGCTCACAGTCTTTATCCCTCATTTTACAGATGAGGTAACTGAGGCACAGAGAAGTGAAGTGACTTGCCCAAAGTCACACAGCTGACAATTGGCAGAGTCAGGATTTGAACCCATGACCTCTGACTCCAAAGCCCGGGCTCTTTCCACTGAGCCACGCTGAAGACTGTGAGCCCCACGTGGGACAACCTGATCGCCTTTTATCCCCCCCAGTGTGTAGAACAGTGCTTCACACATAGTAGGCGCTTAACAAATGCCAGTATTATTATTATTATAACACTCCTCCTCTGAGGCCCTTTGTAATAATAATAATAATAACTGTGGTATTTGTTGAGCGCATACAATGTGCCAGGCACTGTACTAAGTGCTGGGGTGGATACAAGCAAAATTGGACCCCACATGGGGCTCCTAGTCTTAATCCCCATTGTACAGATGAGGTAACTGAGGCACAGAGAAGTGAAGTGACTTGTTTAAGGTCTGCTAATTCACTCTGCTAATACTAATCTACTCACTGTCTCTCACTCTCATCTGCTGTGGACCCCTCTTTTTTAAATTGTATTTGCTAAGTGCTTACTATGTGCCAAGCGCTATTCTAAGCCCCAGGGGGTGGGGCGGGGGGGGGGGGAATCCAAGATAATCAGACACAGTCCCTATCCCATATAGGTCTCACAGTCTTACTCCCCATTCTACAGATGAGATGACTGAGGCATAGGGAAGTTGTGACCTTCTCAAGTATGTTGTGGGCAGGGAAAGACCTAGTGGCTAGAGCAGGGGCCTGGGAATCAGAAGCATTTGAGTTTTAATCCCGGCTCCATCACTTGTTTGCTGAGTGACCTTGGGTGTCACTTAACTTCTCTGTGCCTCAGTTTTCTCATCTGTAAAATGGGAATTAAGACTATGAGCCCCATATGGGACATGGATCGTATTCAACCTGGTTACCTTGTATCTACTCCAGCACTTAGTAGAGTGCCTGGCACATTCATTCATTCAATCATATTTATTGAACGCTTAATGATGATGATGATGATGGTACTTATTAAGCACTTAATATGTGCAGAGCACTGTTCTAAGTGCTGGGGGGATACAAGGTGATCAGGTTGTCCCACGGGGGGCTCACAGTCTTAATCCCCATTTTACAGATGAGGTAACTAAGGCACAGAGAAATTAAGTGACTTGCCCCAAGTCACACAGCTGACAAGCGGCGGAGCGGGGATTAGAACCTCTGACTCCCAAACCCGGGCTCTTTCCACTCAGCCACGCTGCTTTTCTAGAATTTCTCTTCTCTAGAAATTTAGATTCTATGTAATGTAATGGCTATGCATTCTGAAGAACTTCACATGATTTAATGAACAAATTAAGTGGTGATCAGTGTTACTTTCAAACAGGTAATAGCAAGAGTATCTTGTTAAGAATTTGGAGGCAAAAAGCAGAGATTCAACTAATTTCAAATTTGAGCTGATCAGATTGAAGATGTTAAAATCCACTCTACACAATATCAAAGCTATGCTGAAGGCTTAAGACCTGCATTTTTAGGTATAATATTTACTACTTTTCATACAGAGAAAAACAAATTGATGAGATTTCTTTCGAGGGGGCAGAGAGGAGAAAAAGGAAAGATAAAGGAGCATATCACTGATTTTCAAAACCAACTGTGCTTACGTTTTCAGTCATCTCCACGTGCTACCTCAGCAAGGTACCGAAACTACTCTCCCTTCATCTTCAGGTAGAAGAATTTACTCTCTGGGTTAGTTGCATTCGCTATTAAAAACTTAGCCAACAACTCCAGGATGGTGGTACTGTGTGCACAGCACTATATTGAGCGCTTGGAAAGTACAATTTGGCAACAAATAGAGACAATCCCTATCTGACAATGGGCTCACAGTCTAGAAAATACTTAACAAATACCATCAGAAAAAATAAGAAAGAATAAGTGGATGTCTTTGCAACATCCTGATTAATTCAGATAGGCCAAAAGGCATCAGGCCTGGGCCCTAGATTTGTTGCCGCTTAAATTCTATCTTTAAGGACAACCTAGATGAAGGAATCAAAGAGAGCAGTGTAGTTTAGTGGAAAGAGCATGGGCCTGGGTGTAAGAGGACCTTGTTCTCATCCCAGCTCTGCTACTTGTCTGCTGCATGACCTTGGACAAGTCATTTCACTTCTCTGTGCCTAGGTTTCCTCATCTGCAAAATGGGGATTAAATCCTACTCTCTCCTGCTTAGAAGGTGACCCACAAGAGGGTCAGGGTCTGTGTCCTACCTTAGTATCTTGCATTAACCCCAGAGCTAAGTACTGCGCTGGCAGTAAGCGCTAAACAAATACCATTTTTTTAAATAGAGAGTGAACACCTTGTATGTGCTGATGACACTAAACTGGATAAAGTTGCTTGCATTTGGAAGATTCCACTATTAATCGAGGTGGCCTCAAGAAACAGGAAAATGGTCCTCCAAAAAATAGGCTGCAGTTGTTGTAAGGACAAGTGCGAGGAGGTAGACTTAGAAACCAAAAATAGTCAACACTAATACGAGGTGAGGAAAGACAGTTAGACACAAGTACAGCAGAAAATGTTCCGGAGGTTATAGAGGAAGCTGAATATGAGAAGCTAACACAATGCCATTGCTAAAAAAGTCAATATGCTACTGGAATATATATGCATGGAATATATATTGGCCTGGGCTCTATACTTGCTGCCTCCTAAATACTACCTTTAGGGACAACCTGGATGAAGGAATCACAGAGAGAAGTGTATCTTAGTGGATAGAGTATGGGCCTGGAAGATAGAAGGTACTGGATTCTAAACCCACTTATCTACTGTGTAAACTTGGGAGAGTCACTTTACTTCTCTGGGCCTCAGTTATCTTAACTGTAAAATGGGGATTGAGACTGTGAGTCCCATGTGGGACAGAGACTGTGTCCAACCCGATTTGCTTGTATCCAACCCAGAGCTTAGTCCAGTGCCTGGCACATAGTAAGCCCTTACCAGACAGAGCCCCTTCCTTCCTCTCCCCCTCGTCCCCCCTCCATCCCCCCCATCTCACCTCCTTCCCTTCCCCACAGCACCTGTATATATGTATATATGTTTGTACATATTTATTACTCTATTTATTTATTTATTTTACTTGTACTTCTATTTATTTTATTTTGTTAGTATGTTTGGTTTAGTTCTCTGTCTACCCCTTTTAGACTGTGAGCCCACTGTTGGGTAGGGACTGTCTCTATATGTTGTCAATTTGTACTTCCCAAGCGCTTAGCACAGTGCTCTGCACATAGTAAGCGCTCAATAAATATGATTGATTGATTGATTAACAAATACCATAATTATTATTAATTATATATAAATGTATATATATGTGTGCGTGCATGGGTTTGTATGCGTCTGATATGCAAGACTCAGGTAGTAATCTTTCTACTACATTCTTCCCTGGTTCATTCATTCAATCATATTTATTGAGCGCATACTGTGTGCAGAGCACTGTACTAAGCGCTTGGGAAGTACAAGTTGGCAACATATAGAGACGGTCCCTACCCAACAGCGGGCTCACAGTCTAGGAGGGGGTTAGATCCTTAATAGGGTCCTGTTCCTTTCCAGCCACCTCACTTTAGACAGGATGTGGAGATCCTGGGAAGGACCTGGAGAAGAGCAACAAAAATGATTAAAGAGATGGAAAGTCTAAGAGCAACAGAGCCCTAGGGAAGAGAATGACATTGTGGATGGATGAACTTCAGGACTATTTCAAGTCTATGACCCACTTTTCCCCAGGTCACCGAGGGGCTGAAAAGACAAAATGGAGAAAAGACAATAGACAAAAAGACAAATCTCTCTGTTCGAAAAGGAGAGATTCTGTTGGGCTATAAAGAAGTTTCTGGCTAAAACGGTGATGAAACCCTAAAATGGGTATATATTTTTACTTCTTGCTTCAAGAAGGAAGACCTGATGGTGAAATTTTCTCAGGGTTCCTACCAACTCTAGGATTCTATGATTCAATATAACGATGGTATTTATTGAGCACTTACTGTGTGCAGAGCACCTTACTGAATCCTTGAGAGAGTACAATGCAACCGAGTTGGGAGACATTCCCTGTCCTTAAGGAGCTTGGAGTCTAGAGGAGGAGCCTAACAAGGAATTGCTTAGGAAAAAAAAAAAGGTACTGGGGTTAATAAAAGCATGTTCTACCTTGGGCTAGCCATAACTCTTTTAGGAAATTAAAGTCAAAAACCTAAGTTTCAGCTTGTGACTTCATCACCACAAATCACAAAACTCTCTCCACTTCACCCGTCAAGCCTGTAATTCATGCTGAGAGGTTCAAAAAGGCCAGCGTTATGGCTGACGAAAGCATTTCATTTGCAAGAATTATAAGTGGTAAATTTGGCATAGAAGTAGAAATATGGATCTTCTGATAGATAAATTTACTCTATTGATTTTTATGTATTTACCAAGCTGCCTGTTGCTACTTTTAGCGCAGCCTTGGAACAGCTGGGCAATAAATATTTAAAAAAACCCAGCAGAGCAACAATCCAAGCCCCTCCCAACAGTAATTGTCTGGCAAGACAAATGATGTTCAGCTGAAGTCAACCAAGACAGTTTTAAATAAAGGAGACTCAAGTGTTATCAGCTGGTGAAGGCAGTGGGTATTTCAACTAGGAATCTGCCAAGCCTTGTTGCTGAGAATGAGCAGTGAATCCTTCCAATTACAAGATTATCTGGGGTTCATTCATTCATTCATATCTTTTGAGTGCTTACTGTGTGAAAGCAATGTACTAAGCGCTTGGGAGAGTAAAATATAACAATAAACAGACACATTCCCTGCCAGGAAAGGGGGTCTTTTATCTTTTTCCACACCAGGAATTCCTCTAGGCACTCTCTGTAGTTATTATTACCAATATATGATAATGCAATTCAATTAATATATTATATTAATTATATTATCAACCAATATAATATATACTTAATATAATAATGATGATAATAATAATAATGGTATTTTTAAGTATTTACCATGTGCTAAGCACTGTATTAAGCACTGGGGTAGATAGAAGATAATCATATCCCACATGGGGCCCACAGTCTTAAGTAGGAGGGAGAACATATATTGTGTCCCCATTTTGCAGATGAAGGAACTGAGGCACAGAGAAGTTAAGTGACTCTCCCAAAATCACACAGTAGACATGTGAGAAGCAGCATGGGTTAGTGGATAGAGCATGGGCCTGGGAATCAGAAGGACCTGGGTTCTAATCCTGACTCCACCACTTGTCCGCTGTGTGATCTTGGGAAAGTCACGTCACTTCTCTGGGCCTCAGTTACCTATTCTGTAAAATGGGGATTAAGACCGTGAGCCCCACGTGGGACAGCGTCCAACCGGATTGACTTGTATCCACCCCAGCACTTAGAACAGGGCTTGGCACATAGTAAGGGTTTGACAAAAACCATAATCATAAGGCGGCGGATCCGGGATTAGAACCGAGATCTCATTAGTCCCAGCCCAGTGCTCTTTCCATACCGCTTCCTTAAATTGGGCTATCGCACCTTTTCCCCTTCCCCTGTGTCATCTGTTCCATGTTTTCTGTTGGCAGGAAGGAGGCGGGTCGGTTGGGTTTCGCTCCAGGGGTTGGGAATACCGGGTCCTGCTTCTTGTTCATGGCCAGGAGAAAAGTTCCATTATATGCCGGTTTGGGGATCAGACAATGTCTCTTCCCTGGGCGCCACCGGCCTAAACAGCCTGTTGGCATCCCTGGACAAGCCCAGTTGCTGTTAGGGCTACACAATGGGGTGGTTGTTGCAATCACCCATGGGCACAGGACGACACCTCTCCTTGGCTTGGCTCGGAGACTCTGGAGCCAAAAGGGTCATAATAATAATAATAATGATGGTAATTGTGAGGCGCTTAATATGTGTCGAGCGCTGTTCTAAGTGCCGGGGTAGTTACAAATTAATCGGGTTGGACACAGTCCCTGTCCTACATGGGGCTCATAGTCTTCATCCCCATTTTACAGATGAGGGAACTGAGGCCCAGAGAAGTGAAGCGACTCGCCTAAGGTCACACAGCAGACAAGTGGCGGAGCTGGGATTAGAACCCAGGGCCTTCGGCTCCCAGGCCCGGGTTCTATCTACTAAGGGTCATGCTTCCTTAGCTGGAGTTCTGCTGATCCACAGGTTCCTGTCCCAAGCTCAAGTCCCTCCAGGAGGCCTTCCCAGACTGAGCCCGCTCCTTCCTCTCCCCCTCCTCCCCCTCCCCATCACCTCCTTCCCCTCCCCACAGCACCTGTATATATGTATATATGTTTGGTACGTATTTATTACTCTATTTTATTTGTACATGTTTATTCTATTTATTTTATTTTGTTAATATGTTTTGTTTTGTTCTCTGTCTCCCCCTTCTAGACTGTGAGCCCGCTGTTGGGTAGGGACCGTCTCTATATGTTGCCAACTTGTTCTTCCCAAGTGCTTAGTACAGTGCTCTGCACACAGTAAGCGCTCAATAAATATGATCGATTGATTGATTGATTTGTACGTTTATTCTATTTATTTTATTTTGTTAATATGTTTTGTTTTGTTCTCTGTCTCCCCCTTCTAGACTGTGAGCCCGCTGTTGGGTAGGGACCGTCTCTATATGTTGCCAACTTGTTCTTCCCAAGCGCTTAGTTCAGTGCTCTGCACACAGCAAGCGCCCAATAAATACGACTGAATGAAAGTCCATGCTGCTGCTCTGGGCAGACCAGAAAGACGATGGAAGGAAGAATCAACTGTTCAAGTAGAAGCTCTGGGACCCAAGTTCTTTCTACCCCAGCTCAATAGGTCCCAACCTAACTGTGGACCACAGCTAAGAGTCCACAATTCCAGTGCTGCCCTATTTTTACATTTTTTTTTTGGTATTTGTTAAATGCTTACATGGTCCAATAAGTACTAATTATTCATTCATTCAATCGTATTTATTGAGCGCTTACTGTGTGCAGAGCACTGTACTAAGCACTTGGGAAGTACAAGTTGGCAACATATAGAGACGGTCCCTACCCAACAACGGGCTCACAGTCTAGAAGGGGGAGACAGACAACAAAACAAAATGTATTAACAAAATAAAATAAATAGAATAGTAAATATGTACAAGTAAAATAAATAGAGTAATAAATCTGCACAAACATATGTACAGGTGTTGTGGGGAGGGGAAGGGGGTAGGAATGGGGAGGGGGAAAGGAAGGAGGGAGCTCAGTCTGGGACGGCCTCCTGGAGGAGGTGAGCTCTCAGTAGGGCTTTGAAGGGAGGAAGAGAGCTAGCTTGGCAAGGTTTTCCCACTTTCAAAGCCTAATGAAGGCACATCTCCTCTAAAAGGCCTTTCTTAAATCCTCATTTCCTTTTATTATTATTATTAATAATAAAAATAATAGTAACAATGATGGTATTTGTTAAGTGCTTACTTTGTGCCAAGCACTGTTCTAAGTGCTGGGGGAGATACAAGGTCATCAGGTTGCCCCACGTGGGGCTCACAGTCTTCATCCCTGTTTTACAGATGAGGTCACTGAGGCACAGAGAAGTTAAGTGACTTGTCCAAAGTCACACAGCTGACAAATGGCAGAGTCAGGATTAGAACCTATGACCTCTGACACCCAAGCCTAGGCTCTTTCCATTACGCCATGCTGCTTCTCCCATTCCCTTCAGCATCACTCTTGCACTTGGATTTGGTGCCTTTTTTCAACTGCCCCTCAGCCCCACAGCACTTCTAATAACAATAATAATAATAATAATGATAGCATTTATTAAGCGCTTACTGTGTGCAAAGCACTGTTCTAAGCACTGGGGAGGTTACAAGGTGATCGGGGTTGTCCCGCGGGGGGCTCAGAGTCTTCATCCCCATTTTGCAGATGAGGGAACTGAGGCCCAGAGAAGTGAAGTGAATTGCCCAAAGTCACACAGCTGGCAATTGGCAGAGCCGGGATTTGAACCCATGACCTCGGACTCCAAAGCCCGGGATCTTTCCACTGAGCCACTCTGCTTCTCTATATATTTATCCGTAATTATTTTTATTCGTATGAATGTCTACCTCCCCCTTTAGACTGTAAACTTGTGGTCCGGGAATGTTTCTACTAACTTTGTACATTGTACTCTCCCAAGCACTTAGTACAGTGCTCTGCACACAGTAAGCACTCAATAAATACAATTGATTAAAAGCCTTATTGAAGGCAAATCTCCCCCAACAGGCCTTCCCTAAGCCCTCATTTTCTCTTCTCCCACTCCCGTCTGTGTCACCCTTGCACTTAGATTTGCTCCCTGTATTTAGTCCTCCCTCAGCCCCACAGCTCTAATGTCCATATCAGCGATTTATTTTTATTTATATTAATGTCTGTCTCCCCCTCTAGACTGTAAGCCCGTTGTGGGAAGGGAACGTGTCTATCAATTCTGTTATATTGTTCTCTTCCAAGTGCTTAGTGCAGTGCTCTGCACACAGTAAGTGCTCAATAAATATGACTGATAAGAAGCTTATCAGGTTGGACACAGTCCCTGTCTCACATGGGACTCACAGTCTTAATCCCCAGTTTACAGACGGAGGTAACTGAGGCACAGAGGAAGCGAAATGACTTGCCCAAGGTCACACAGCAGACAAGTGGAGGAGCTGGCATTAGAACCCAGTCCCTTCTTACTCGCAGGCCCATGTCTATCCACCAGACCATCCTGCACCTAAGACAAACACTTAATATCATCAATCAATCAATCAATCAATCAATTGTATTTATTGAGCGCTTACTGTGTGCAGAGCACTGTACTAAGCGCTTGGGAAGTACAAATTGGCAACATATAGAGACAGTCCCTACCCAACAGTGGGCTCACAGTCTAAAAGGGGGAATAATATCCAAGCTTTACCCCAAAACTAGCATCATTCATCGCCGCATTTCTTGGTCATCTGTCCCTGTGGAAGGATGTGATACTGTCAATACCCCCTAAGTGAAACTAAGACTCTACCCTTTCTGCTTTCAGTTCTTCTTTCACGCTGTTTAGAAGCAGTGTGGCTCAGTGGAAAGAGCACAGGCTCGGGAGTCAGAGGTCATGGGTTTTAATCCCGGCCCTGCCACTTGTCGGCTGTGTAACTTTGGGCAAATCACTTAACTTCTCTGTGCCCCAGTGACCTCATCTGTAAAATGGGGAATAAGATTGTGAGCCCCACGTGGGACAACCTGATCACCTTGTATCCACCCTATTGCTTAGAACGGTGCTTCGCACATTGTAAACGCTTAGATGTTATTATTATTATTCTAAAAGCAGACTTATTTCCTCACTCCACCATCCATAATTCTGGCATCTCAGTTTATCATCCTTTGATCATACTCTGAATAATAATAATAATAATAATAATTGGCATTTGTTAAGCGCTTACTACATGCAAAGCACTGTTCTAAGCGCTGGGGAGGCTACAGGGTGATCAGGTTGTCCCACGTGGGGCTCACAGTCTTAATCCCCATTTTACAGATGAGGTAACTGAGGCCCAGAGAAGTTAAGCGACTTGCCCAAGATCACACAGCAGACATGTGGCGGAGTCGGGACTCGAACCCATGACCTCTGACTCCAAAGCCCGGGCTCTTTCCACTGAGCCACGCTGCTTCTCTGTAAAGACTAGGAGAGGTGACAGAGGAGATTGGAAGGGGAAGATAATTTAATTTCCTCTCTCTCTCGCGTTGATAATCAGCGTTGACAGGAAGAGGAGCAAAAAGAAACTCCAAAGACAACCTGCACATTTACATCATTTAAGAACCGACCAAGGTGTCCCTAGATGAAAACGTCTTGGCTTCCGTTCACCTGATCCTGTTCCTTCTCTAACTCTCAAAATTCCATGGGGAAGAGGACTTGGAGATCGTGGAGTTCAGCCAAACAAACCAAGCCGAACTGGGCGGACAAATTTATTTTGTCGGTGCTACTTATCCTGTTAAGAGGAGGGTGTGGGTTCGGTTTTTCAGGATTAAATGAGCCGGAGGTGCGGTCAGCACGCAATCTGAGTTTTCAACACCTCTGTCCTGATCAATCTTCTGGGACTACATATGGAAGGCCTTAAACGATTAAGGTCGGTCCTATGGGGCTGAACCCACAACACAGAAGCCAGGACCCAGAAAACAGCACTTAGCAAAATGGCATGTTTAATAATGATAATAATAATAATAATGGTATTTGTTAAGTGCTTACTATGAGCCAGGCACTGTTTTAAGTGCTAGTGTAGATACAACATAATCAGGTTGGCCCCATTCTCTGTCCTACATGGGGCTCATAGTCTTGAGCCCCATTTTTACAGATGAGGGAACTGAGGCCCAGAGAAGTTAATAATAACAATAATAATAATGGCATTTATTAAGCGCTTACTATGTGCAAAGCACTGTTCTAAGCGCCGGGGAGGTCACAAGGTGATCAGGTTGTCCCACGGGGGGCTCACAGTCTTAATCCCCATTTTCCAGATGAGGTAACTGAGGCCCAGAGAAGTGAAGTGACTTGCCCAAAGTCACCCAGCTGACAAGTGGCGGAGCCGGGATTTGAATCCAGGACCTCTGACTCCAAAGCCCGGGCTCTTTCCACTGAGCCATGCTGCTTCTCTAAGTTAAGTGATTTGCCCAAGGTCACACAGCAGACAAGTGGCAGAGTCGGGATTAGAACACACAACCTGTTCTCTATCTCATGGCACAGTGGAAAGAGCCTGGGCTTTGGAGTCAGAGGTCATGGGTTCAAATCCCGGCTCCGCCACTTGTCAGCTGTGTGACTTTGGGCAAGTCACTTAACTTCTCTGGGCCTCAGTTCCCTCATCTGTAAAATGGGGATTAAAACTGTAAGCCCCCCGTGGGACAACCTGATCACCTGGTAACCTCCCCAGTGCTTTGCACATAGTAAGCGCTTAACAAATACCATCATTATTATTATTATCTATTAGGCCATGCTGCTTCTCTATTTATTCATTCATTCATTCATTTATTTTTGTGCTATTTGTTAAGCGCTTACTATGGGCCAAGCACTGTACTAAGCACCGGGGTAGATACGAGATAATAGCATTGGGCCCAGTCCCTGTCCCACATAGGGCTCACAGTCTTTTTCTTTTTTAAAACGATATTTGTTAAACACTTACTATGTACCAGGCACTGTACTAAGCACTGGGGTAGATATGAGGTAATCAGGTTGGAAACAGCCCACGTCCCACGTGGAGCTCACAGTCTTAATCCTCCTTTTACAGATGAGGTAACTGAGGGATTGAGAAGTTGTGACAAATGACAGAATTTAGGATTAAAACCATTTTATTGTTGCCCTAGACTGTAAACTCACTGTGGGCAGGGAATGGGTCTACCAACGCTATTCTATTGTAAGCACTTAGTGCAGTACTTTATTATCATCATCATCAATCGTATTTATTGAGCGCTTACTGTGTGCAGAGCACTGTACTAAGCGCTTGGGAAGTACAAATTGGCAACATATAGAGACAGTCCCTACCCAACAGTGGGCTCACAGTCTAAAAGGGGGAGACAGAGAACAAAACCAAACATACTAAGAAAATAAAATAAATAGAATAGAGATGTACAAGTAAAATAAATAGAGTAATAAATATGTACAGACATATATACATATATACTTATTCACAATAAGTGCTCAGTAAGTAACCACTAAATGATTTTAGTCTCGGGGAATTTTCTCCATGTCGCCTCTGTAATTTGTAGATTTTTGAGGAGAGATGAATAATAATAATAGTGATAATAATAATTATAATGATAAAGGCATTTGTTATGAGCTTATTAAGTGCCAGGCACTGTTCTAAGTTTGGGGTTAGATTCAAGTAAATTGGTTTGGACACAGTCTGTATTCCACATAGTGCTCACAGTTTTAATCCCCATTTTAAAGATGAGGTAACTGGGGTGCAGAGAATGGTAATAAATAAATAATAATGGCATTTGTTAAGCACTTACTATGTGCCAAGCACTGTTCTAAGCACTGGGGAGGATACAAGATAATTAGGTTGTCTCACACGGGGCTCACAGTCTTAATCCCCATTTCACAGATGAGGGAACTGAGGCACAGAGAAGTGAAGTGACTTGCCCGAAGTCACACAGCTGACAAGGATTAGAATTTACGACCTCTGACTCCCAAGGCCGGGCTCTTTCCATTGAGCGAGCCAACGTCATCAAGCAGACAAATGGTAGAGCCGAGATTTAAAACCCAGGGCCTTTTGACTCCGAGGCCCATACTCTATCTACTAGGTCATACTGCTTCTCTCTATATTTTGGGATTTGAGTATTTTAGAAACATAAAACCAAAGTAAAATGGAACCCTCCGGTAACCCCACACAAAGCATTTGAACAGGACAATGGAAACTTCATCCTGGATTTAGGCACTGACCTTGCCTACGGAAGACTGTTGAAGAAAGCGGAGGGACCCTGGGAATCCTAGGCTGAGAGGAAAGGGCCCCCCATGTTCGTCTTCCTGGTTTGGAATCGGAGAGTTCAAACTCTCTCCTGTTTTCTGCCCTCCTGCCCCTCCAAATTCATTTCCATTTCTCCCCCAGAAAATCACTGCTTTGGCCTAGAGAAGATGTGGTGAAAAATCAAGCACAGAGAAGGGCTAATTCAGAAGCTGATCTCTGGCCGCTGACACCTCTTGGGAAATTGGAAATTCAACTGGAATTGGAGAGTTGGCCTTTGACAACTCAGTTTCACTGTTGATGGTCCTCAGGGAACAAATCTCTCTCCCCAGATCTTCCTGTGCAATTTGTATTCGATCCAAATGGGAATACGTCGTGAGCAGGGAGAGGAGAGATATTGGGGCAGTCGATCAGTAGTATCTGTGGAGTGCTTGCTGTGTGCAGAGCACTGTACTAAGCACTTGGGAGTCTTGCACGGAGAAGCAGAAACAAAATATTATCCAAGACAAACAGCGATGAAAGTGGGAAAATGTAGGTATGGAATTTGTCTCCTACTTTCATACTTTACTCCACTTTTTATAATGTCTGCACATTACTTATAGCCTGAGAGCCTAGTTTGAATAATTACTTCCATATTCCCTATTCTGGCTACGTTGTGTTTCTAGTGTATTGTTTATACACCAAATCTGCACCTGTGTACCCTATCATGTAGTCCAGAAAGAACCACTTTAACATTTCATGATCATATGTTATTTGGGTCATTTTGTTAAATTTAGGGAATAAATTAGCTCAATAAAAATTTTTGTATCCACTCAAAAAACAATAATTTGCAGAAGGGGAGAGAGAGAGAAAGAGAGAGACAGAGAGACAGAGACAGAGAGAGAGGAAAATGGAAATGTAGATGAGTAAGCAGCATGGCTTAGTGGAAAGAGCAGGGGCTTGGGAGTCTGAGGTCATGGGTTCTAATCCCAGCTCTGCCACTTGTCAGCTGTGTGACTTTGGGCAAGTCACTTAACTTCTCTGTGCCTCAGTTCCCTCATCTGTAAAATGGGGATGAAGACTGTGAGCCCCACGTGGGACAACCTGATTACCTTGTATCTCCCCCAGCGGTTAGAACAGGGCTTGGCTCATAGTAAAAGCTTAACAAATACTATTATTATTATTATTATTATTATTATTATTATGCGTAGGTGGGGTATAGAAATGGAAATGCACAGAAGTGCTATGGGTGGGAATGAATACATAAGTGGCACTCAATGAAATCACCATATCATAAATTCCTCAGTAGCTCTCAAAGCTCCCACTATGGTGATCAAGGCCAAAGCCAAGCCCAACCTCATTAACTGGACAGTTCAAGCAAAACACACGGTTTTGTCTGAATTACCCAGATAATTATGGAAATTGTTGGTTTTACATGGACTTCTTGGATCTTTTCCCAATCCTCTATTTTATTTTGTGCCATAAAATCACGAGTTTTGGTGCCTTTTATAGGAGCAAACTGTAGTCCCAGGGAGAAAAATGGTCATATAGTCAGAAAAAGTTAATGCCCCTCCTGAGGTACTTTCTCCCAAAGTGAGTAATGTATTCCTTTGCAATCTGACCAATTAATGAGGGCTGGGCCCTCTCCCCCAAGCTTCCCGAAATGCTTTGCCTCCCAACCGCTCAGATGGGAAGGTTCAGGATTAGAGAAAGGATTGTCTGCAACTTGTTCTGAGTTAGGATGTGGTTTCATAAGAACAGTAGGTTCACGGAAATGTTTTACCTCAACCTTGTCGGCCACACTCCTCGCCTGAGCTTGTCCCATTGGGAGTGGGCCTGGGTGGTAGTTACTCCAACTCAAAGGAGGACGGTCCGCTTTCACGAGACAGTATAAGACTCACCCCTTGCTGCTGCATAGAAATCCAACAAAGCTTGGATTTCGAAAGTGGTGATCCGATGACTTTGGGTTTCGAAGACGGTGGCCAGCACCCCTAGGGATTTTCCAGCTCCCTCTCTCCCGCCCTTCTGGGAGCTCCGGCAGCCTGGATCGGAGAAGCTGTTGTATATATGTTTGTACATATTTATTACTCTATTTATTTATTTATTTATTTATTTTACTTGTACCTATCTATTCTATTTATTTTATTTTGTTAGTATGTTTGGTTTTGTTCTCTGTCTCCCCCTTTTAAATGGTGAGCCCGCTGTTGGGTAGGGACTGTCTCTATATGTTGCCAATTTGTACTTCCCAAGCGCTTAGTACGGTGCTCTGCACACAGTAAGCGCTCAATAAATACGATTGATGATGATGATGATGACTGCAGAGCGACCAAAATCTGATCTGGCCCTGTAGCTGGAGGTCCTAGGATAATTCAATGGCTCGGATTTGTGTTTCTTCTGCCAGGGCCTCACTTGCATGACAGGAGCAGGGAAAATGGGTTTTGGGAATTTCATTTAAAATTACAAAGTTATGCTCATGGAAAGTTAGTTTCCCTCTTACGTATTTTAAAGCCTGTTTGTGTGTCATGGTGGTTCTTGAAGTGGACTTTGGTTGTCAGGTCTAGCTGCATATGTTGGCCAATTTGCTGGGGCCTCTGATCTTGCCTGATGCATTCAGACATGCAAGAGTAACTGTTCTTTGGGCTTGAAGAAACCCAACCAAAGATTTGATTATTTTTTTTCAGCATATCCTTACACTAGTAGTAATCCTATCTATTATGTGCTCACTATGGGCAGAGCACCGTACTCTGGTGGGAATTAGATTGTGGCCCTCAGGGGCTCAGAATCTAAGAATATAAAAGGAGACTTGAGACAGACACATGAGGAGAGATGAAACCAGAAACTAATAACAGTAATAATAATAATAATAATGGTTTTTGTTAAGCATTTTCTATGTGCCAAGCACTGTTCTAAGTACTAGGGGAGATACAAGGTGATCAGGTTGTTCCACATGGGGCTCACAGTCTTAATCCTCATTTTACAGATGAGGTAACTGCGGCACAGAGAAGTTAAGTGACTTGCCCAAAGTCACACAGCTGACAAGCGGCAGAGCTGGAATTAGAACCCGGGTCCTCTGACTCCCAAGCACGTGCTCTTGCTACTAGGCTAAACATAAAATAAAAAGAGAAATCTGTAGGGTTCTTGTGGCTAGAGGAGCAGAATTTCAGGCTCCTCGCAACTCAGAGTCCAAAGTACGTTGGACTGACGAGCCCCCTCACGTCATGTATAAGAGAAGCAGTGTGGCTTAGTGGAAAGAGCCCGGGCTTTGGAGCCAGGGGTCATGGGTTCTAATCCCACCCCTGCCACTTGTTAGCTGTGTGACTTCGGGCAAGTCACTTAACTTCTCTGTGCCGCAGTTACCTCATCTGTAAAATGAGGATTAAGACTGTGAGCCCCCTCTGGGACAACCTGATCTCCTTGTAACCTCCCCAGTGCTTAGAACAGTGCTTTGCATATAGTAAGCGCTTAATAAATACCATTATTATTGTTATTATTATTATTATTACAAAAAAAGTCCCTTGATGCACAATGGCTGAAACTGTCTTGATTTCTCCCTCTTGACATCACATATTTCCCAAAGTCTCCAAAATAAAATGGTTCCTCCATTTCTGATTGCTGCAAGGCAGGCTGATCTGTCATCTGCAGTTGTCTTACATTTATTCTCTCATGCCATATGGTTTGACATTTTGCTTTAACATGGGCAGGGAAGGTATGGGCAGGGAACGTGTCTGTTTCTTGTTATATTGTACTCTCCCAAGCAGTTAGTATAGTAGTCTGCACATAGTAAGTGCTCAATAAATACGACTGAATGAAGGTGTCTAACAACTCTATAATATTGTACTCTCCCAAGAGCTCTCCCCACAATAAGCACTCAATAAGTGCAATCGATTGATTATAACTTTAAAGTATTGCACCTTTTCTGTGGTTTCCCGATTTCAGCTAACTTTAGAGGGGGCTGTTAAAGCTCTTTACTTCTCCCCAGTCAATTTCCTTGCTGTTCTTCACTCTTTGCTCTCCAGCCTCTGTCCTCTTGCTCAAATCATTCCCCCGGCTTGGAACTCTCTATCTTTCTAGACCACAGCTCTCCTTACATTTAAAGCCCTCCTAAAATCCCCCTCCATCCAATGAGGCTTTTCTAATTAATTTCCCAGCACCTTATACACCTTATAAACATAAACATATCCCTTATCTTAGTATTTATGAATAATAATGATGGCATTTGTTAAGTGCTTACTATAATAATAATAATAATAATGAGGATGGCATTCATTAAGCACTTACTATGTGCAAAGCACTGTTCTAAGCGCCGGAGGGGGATGCAAGGTGATCAGGTTGTCCCACGTGAGGCTCACAGTCTTAATCCCCATTTTACAGATGAGGTAACTGAGGCCCAGAGAGTTAAGTGACTTGCCCAAGGTCACACAGCTGACAATTGGCGGAGCTGGTATTTGAACTCATGACCTCTGACTCCCAAGCCCAGGCTCTTTCCATTGAGACACGCTGCTTCTTATTTATACCCCTCCTCAACACCCCAGTATATAAGTTTATTCAACCATATTTTCAATTATTTATTTGCACAACTCCTGTAAATATTTTAATCCATTAGAATGTACTACCTGATGGGCAGGGACTGTGTCACTTTTTATTCTGTTCTTCCCAAGCACCTTATTACAGTGAATTGCACCAAAATGGGCACTCAAGAAATACTACTACTACTATTACCACCTTATGTGGTGTTCACCAGTGGAATTAAAATGTAACATGAATTGTTTCCATGCTGGTGGTTCTGCCTGAGAGTGCCATGTCAAATAAATAATCGTGTCTGATGCTGCGATCCAAATAAGATTCAGTAAAGCCGTGCGACTAAGTATTTGCCTGCAAATTCACCTAGAGGGCTTTTCTCTTTTAGTTTGATTTCAGAGAAGCAGCATGGCTAAGTGGAAAGAGCCCGAGCTTTGGAGTCAGAGGTCATGGGTTCCAATTCTGACTCCGCCACTTGTCAGCTGTGTGACTTTGGGCAAGTCACTTCACTTCTCTGTGCCTCAGTTACCTCATCTGTAAAATGGGGATGAAGACTGGGAGCCCCCTGTGGGACAACCTGATCACCTTGTAACCTCCCCAGAACTTAGAACAGTGCTTTGCACATAGTAAGCGCTTAATAAATGCCATTTAAAAAAAAAAGGTTTCCAAATGGGAAGTCTGGAAAGGAGTACCAATAAAGTCGATTGGGTGAAACTATTCCTAGCTCCTGGATATGTCTCCTAGAAGCTGATAGAGAAAAAAAATTACAAAAGAAGTGAAGTGTTAGGTTTTTGGAGACCCATTCAGGTAAGATCTGATCATCCCCAAACTTGACATAGAACTGACACATGTCTCCAAATATTTGCAGAGCAGCCTGGTACTAAATTAGTGAGGTATATGAAATGTTATCCATATGCAAGCATTATGGTACTGTGATATGTAATCATGAGAAACAGTATAGCCTAATGGATTAGTGCATAGGCCTAGGAGTCAGAAGGACCTGGGTTCTAATCCCGGCTACCACTGGTCTGCTGTGTGACCTTGGGCAAGTCACTACACTTCTCTGAGCCTCAGTTACCTTATCTGTAAAATGGTGATTAAGACTGGGGGCCTTAGGTGGGATGGGAACTGTGTCCAACCTGACTGTCTTTTATCTACCCTAGAGCTTAGTCCAGTGGCTGGCACATAGTGAACACTTAACAAATGCCATTCGATGAGAGTGGAAAAAATTAAACTTGAAACACTCTTGGAGGTTTGGGAATGCCAGGTCGTTTTTTTCTTGAGCTGCTTCCTGTAAGTAAAATGGGTAAATTTCATAGAGAAATGTGATTCCTTTAGAAGAAAATCACTTTGCAAAATGGAGGTAGAAATGCCCAGAACATCAATCCAGTGCCACAGAGTATCAGCCTGCCCCTCCTCCCCCTCTCTCCCTAGCCCCTGTTCCCCACCCCATCCCTCAACTCCAGTGAACTCTCAGATATGTCCAGAGCTCAGATCATCCACACCCGTTAAGCCCTCGTTCTCCACAGCCACATGGAGCACAGGCAAATACAAGAGGCCTGCCGTCCTGACTCAGGGACCAAACTTCAAGTGGGAATACCCACTACTCTAGACTGGACGCTCATTGTGGGGAGGGAATGTGTCCGTTTATTGTTCTATTGTACTCTCCCGAGTGCTTAGTACAGTGCTTTGCACACAGAAAGCGCTCAATAAACATGACTGACTGACTGACACGTGAAACCTGGGGAAAGGCAAGGGCCCCCCAAAGTCCCCAGGACTCTGGGGTAGGCAATACCAGTCCAAACCAGGTTGAATTGGGCAGGGCTCCTCGCCTGACCTTCCAATCCTTCTAGCTCAGTTGCTGTGGCATCACTGGCATCCACACGATCTGGTCTGCCCATCTCCACATCAGCCCCAGTGCCTTTTCTCCAGCCCCTCCCTCCCACCCCATTTCCCAACAGGGTGGACTTAAGTAGTCTGGACAAAGTAAAAGTATTTATAGGCTGGTTCCATCTAGCTGGTGTATATCTTCCCATCTGCTTATATTAATAATACTAATACCAATACTAATTGCAGGAGCTTTTATTCATTCATTTAGTCATATTTATTGAGCACTTACTGTGTGCAGAGCACTTTACTAAGCGCTTGGGAAGTACAAGTTGGCACATATAGAGACGGTCCCTACCCAACAGTGGGCACTTAACGATGTGCCGGGTGCTGTACTAAGCACTGGGGGGGGGGGAGTACTGTGAGCCCACTGTTGGGCTCCCCTTCCTTCCTCTCCCCCTCGTCCCCCTCTCCATCCCCCTCATCTTACCTCCTTCCCTTCCCCACAGCACCTGTATATATGTATATATGTTTGTACATATTTATTACTCTATTTATTGATTTTACTTGTACATATCTATTCTATTTATTTTATTTTGTTAATATGTTTGGTTTTGTTCTCTGTCTCCCCCTTTTAGGCTGTGAGCCCACTGTTGGGTAGGGACTGTCTCTAGATGTTGCCAACTTGTACTTCCCAAGCACTTAGTACAGTGCTCTGCACACAGTAAGTGCTCAATAAATGATTGATTGATTGATTGATTGATAGGGGCCGTCTCTATATGTTGCCAACTTGTACTTCCCAAGCGCTTAGTACAGTGCTCTGCACACAGTAAGCGCTCAATAAATACGATTGAATGAATGAATGAATATAAGCTAATCAGGTTGGATGCAGTCCCTGTCCTGCATGGGGCACACGGTCTTAATCCCCATTTTACAGATGAGGTAACTGAGGCCCAGAGAAGTGAAGTGGTATGCCCAAGGTCACACAGTAGATGAGTAGCAGAGTCAAATTAGAACTCTTGACCTTTGACTCCCGAGCCTGTGCCATGCTGCTTCCGCTAAGAAATGATTCTGCACCAGGTTCAGTGAATGATTCTGAAGATACACTGGGGTGAAAAAGTTGAACCCCCCTGGTTGAAAAGCTCTTCTTCACAGTTTTGATCTACACTTTCCTTTCCCCTCCAGCTGCCAGCCCCAGTGTTACAAAAACCTTCTTTGGAAGATCAGTCAATCAATCAATCAATCAATCATATTTATTGAGCGCCTACTATGTCCAGAGCACTGTACTAAGCGCTTGGGAAGTACAAATTGGCAACACATAGAGATAATCCCTACCCAACAGTGGGCTCACAGTCTAAAAGGGGGAGACAGAGAACAAAACCAAACATACCAACAAAATAAAATAAATAGGATAGAAATGTACAAGCAAAATAAATAAATAAATAAATAAATAGAGTAATAAATATGTACAACCATATATACATATATACAGGTGCTGTGGGGAAGGGAAGGAGGTAAGATGGGGGGATGGAGAGGGGGACGAGGAGGAGAGGAAGGAAGGGGCTCAGTCTGGGAAGGAAGATGGAACATAATAGATACCTGGGGCACACAACATTCTTGCAGGATCTTAGGAGCAGTGTGACTTAATGGAAAGACCATGGGCTTGGGGGTCTGAGGTCCTGTATTTCAATCCTGACTCCACCAGCCTGCTGGATGACCATGAGCAAATCATTTATCTTCTCTGGACCACAGCTTCCTCATCTGCAAGATGGGAATTCATTGCCCGTTTCCTCCCCTACTCAGACTGGGAGCCCCCCAGTGCTAAAAACAGTGCTGGACCCACAGTACCAGTTGAACCAATACCACAAAAACATCTTAGGTAGAATTTTCTGGGAATAATATAAACAGAGAGAACAAAATCCAGCCAAATCTGGGGTTGTATGGGTTTTCATGAGAGGAGAGGAACGCTTTGCTAAGACACAGAATATTTAAAAATAGCTTCTCATAAATGAGTCTATCGTGTATATCATGCTCTCCCAAGTCCTTAGTACAGTTCTCTACACACAGTAGGTACTCAATAAATATGATTGAATGAATGAATAATTGTATGCCCCTTTTCAGTCTGGCTGGGATGCCACCTTGAATCCAAGAGAAGATCCTTAGGCTGGCATTCATTGCCTTCACATTGGATTTGGGCAGAGATGTGCAACCAATCAATCATATTTCAAGCGCTCAGTACAGTGCTCTGCACACAGTAAGCATTCAATAAATACGATTGAATGAATGAATGAATATTTATTGACTGCTTACTGTGTGCAGAGCACTGTACTAATCTCCTGTGAGAGTATAATAGAACAGAGTTGATAGACACACTTCCCAGTGGGTACTACTCTCTCGCAGCAAGAAAATCAAAGCCTCATAAATTTGTTTAAAACTGTGGTGAAGGGGAAGCTTTCCAGCGCTGAACAATGAATTTGTCACAGGGCTTTCAAATATGTTCTTGGGAAGGAAACTCCATGTGCCTTCCTCCTGCTTTTCCTGTTTACTCTACTCTGAAAGGCCTTGTCTAGTTGAAGCTTTTCACAGTCCTTTCGCATTTCAAAGCAGGCATAGTAACACTTGCAGTGACTCAGGAGAGACGGAATCTGACTCACAGAGAATGCTTATGATTTCATCACACATTTTTTTATTGATCGATTGATTGATTCATTCATTCAATCAAATTTATAAAGCGCTTACCGTGTGCAGCACTGTACTAAGCACTTGGGAAATACAAATTGGCCACATATGGAGACAGTCCCTACCCCAAAACGGGCTTACAGTCTAGAAGGGGGAGACAGATAACAAAACAAAACAAGTAGACAGTATTGATGAAGTTCGCAGCATCAAACCCTTTGAGATAAAATCACCTCAGGGCATGAGTTAAAAAATGATTGAGAGTAGAGTATTACAGAGTTGGTAGACATGTTCCTTGCCCACGAGGAGTTTATAGTCCAGAGGGAGATACAGACATTAGTATAGATAAATAAATTGCGGCTATGTACCTAATAAGTGCTGTGGGGCTGAGGGAGGGATGAATGAAGGGAGCATATCCAAGTCCTGAAATTTCCTTTCCCTTCTAGACAATAAGCCTCTTCTCTAGACTGTAAGTTTGTTGTAGTGTACTCTCCCAAGTGCTTAGTGCAGTGTTCTGCACACAGTAAGCACTCAAAACAGGTTTGATTGATTTCCACTTGGAGAGTTGCAAATGAAGCCCCAGAGGTTCAAACTGCAAAGCCTGACAACTTCTCTGACTCACACTTCAGTTTAGAAACAAGAAAGTGGTTTTTCCCTACTGGGTTATTTGGGAACAGATTCCTGAGTTTCCTAAGGGCCTTTGTCCATGAATCCCTGTGTGACCCTGGGCAAGTCACTTAACTTCTCTGTGCCTCGGTTCCCTCTTTTGCAAAATGGGGTGTAAGACCTTGAGCTCCGCATGGGAAGGGGATTAGGTTCAACTTGATTACCTTTTATCTACCTGAGCGCTTAGTACAGTGCAAGGTTCATCATCATCATCATCATCAATCGTATTTATTGAGCGCTTACTGTGTGCAGAGCACTGTACTAAGTGCTTGGGAAGTACAAGTTGGCAACATATAGAGACAGTCCCTACCCAACAGTGGGCTCACAGTCTAAAAGGGGGAGACAGAGAACAAAACCAAGCATACTAACAAAATGAAATAAATAGAATAGATATGTACAAGTAAAATAAATAAATAAATTAATAGAGTAATAAATATGTACAAACATATATACAGGTTCATAGTAAGTGCTTAACACATACCATTAAAAATCCTATAACATGAGGGAAAGTATCGTGCATTTCTTTGGGGCTTTGACATAAAGGACACACACCATTCACTATTTATCTTAAGGATTACATAAGGTTTTAAAATCTTTTCACTGTTCATGCCTCTGTGGTAACATTCTTGGAAATGCAAGCAGGTCTGAACCTACTTTTAGGTTAAAGTCCTCACCTCCTCCTCAGAAATCTAGTGTGGCAGGGCTTTTTTTTCCTGCTTTGACAGACAGATTGACATGGATTAGAACCATAGGTGGTTTCTATTTTGGAAGTGTAATTGCGCAAGAGGAAAATAACTTGCATTTCACAAATTTTGCCCTTGCTCATCAATAGGACATAGAGGTAGAGGGGGAAGGACCATTATTTTGGCCAACATAAATGGAATGAAGGGTCAAATGGTTGATAAGGGGCACCATTCAAAGTCTGCCAAGCATGATGGGTCTCAATAAGTCAAAAGAACCCCAATTCCTGCTCCATTTCACTTGGAGAGTGCTGGAAAATAGGTTCTTCACCAGACAGGGTTTGAGTCTCGTCTGACCTAATGTCCTATCAGTCTGAGATTTCTGAGATAATTCTGAGGCTGCAGCCAGTGGGAGGACATTTTATGCATCTTGGTGTGGGGATTCATTGGAGTAACCCAGGAGGTAGATAAGAGAACCCTTCCCCCTTATTGCTCCACTGCTGTCCTTCCCTCCTTATTCTATTCTTCAATCAATCATATTTATTGAGCGCTTACCGTGTTCAGAGTACTGTACTATATGCTTAGGAGAGTACAGTATAGCAATATGAGACACATTCCCTTCCCACAAAGAGCTTACAGTGTAGAGTTTCTTTAAGGCACTCTCCTTCCTCCCTAACTTCGCTGATGTTAGGTAACCTGCACAACCCAACCTGCACACTCTGTTCTCTTAACACCAACCAATCAATCAGTTGTATTTATTGAACACTTACTGTGTGCAGAACACTGAACTAAGCGCTTGAGAGACTACAGTGTAACAGAGTTGGTAGACATAGTCCCTGCCCACAAGGAGCTTACAGTTTAGAGGGGGAGACAGATGTTAAAATGTTATGGATATGTACACAAGTGCTGAGGAGCAATGGAGGGATGAATATAGGTTACAAATCCAAGTGCAAGGGTGACACAGAAGGGAGAATAATAATAATAATAATGATGGCATTTATTAAGTGCTTAATATGTGCAAAGCACCGTTCTAAGCACTGGGGAGGTTTCAAGGTGATCAAATTGTCCCACGGGGGGCTCACAGTCTTAATCCCCATTTTACAGATGAGGGAACTGAGGCACAGAGAAGTTAGAGAAGCAGCGTGGCTCAGTGGAAAAGAGCCCGGGCTTTGGAGTCAGGGGTCGTGGGTTCAAATCCCGGCTCTGCCAACTGTCAGCTGTGTGACTTTGGGCAAGTCATTTAACTTCTCTGGGCCTCAGTTACCTCATCTGTAAAATGGGGATGAAGACTGTGAGCCCCCCAGGGGACAACCTGATCACCTTGTAACCTCCCCAGCACTTAAAACAGTGCTTGGCACATAGTAAGCACTTAATAAATGCCATTATTATTATTATTATTATGTGATTTGCCCAGAGTCACACGCTGACAATTGGTGGAGCGGGGATTTGAACCCATGACCTCTGACTCCAAAGCCCATGCTCTTTCCACTGAGCAAGCTCTCTTGGAGGAGATGGGATTTTAATAAGACTTTGAAGGTGAGGAGAGTGAGTGGCTGTTGGAGGGAGTTCCAGGCCAGAGGCAGGATGTGGACGAGGAGTCGGCGAGGAGGTAGAGGAGATTGAGGTACGATGAGGAAGGAGGTCAGCCTTAGAGGAGCAAAGTGAGCACGCTGGGTTGTATTAGGAAGTCAGGAAGGTAAGGTAGGAGGGAAATGGGTGATTAAGTGCTTTAAAGCCAAAGTTAAGGAGTTTCTGTTTGATGCAGAGGTCGATAAGCAAATACTGGAGTTTCTTGAGGAGTGGGGGATCGTGGCCTGAATGTTTTAGAAAAATGATCTGGGCAGCAGAGTGAAGTATGGACTGAGTGGGGAGAGACAGGAAGCAGAGAAGTCGGGAAGGAAGCTGATGCAGGGGTCTAGGAAGGATAAGTGTTTCGATCAACACGGTAGGAACTTACTCTCTGTACCTCGATCCCATCTGCCCCATCACAGACTCCTTGCCTGTGTTTTCCCTTCCATCTGGAACTCCCTGGCATTTGTTAGATGCTTACTATATAATAATAATAATAATGATGGCATTTGTTAAGCTCTTACTATGTGCAGAGCACTGTTCTAAGTGCTGGGGGGTTATAACGTGATCGGGTTGTCCCACGTGGGGCTCACAGTCAATCCCCATTTTCCACATGAGGTAACTGAGGCTCAGAGAAGTTAAGTGACTTGCCCAAGGTCACACAGCAGACACGTGGCAGAGCTGGGATTCGAACCCATGACCTCTGACTCCAAAGCCCGGGCTAGTTCCACTGAGCCACGCTGCTTCTCCAGGTACTGTGTGCCAGGTACTGTGCCCTGGGAAAGATACAAGCAAATCGGGTTGGACACAGTCCCTGTTCCACGTTGGGGTCACAGTCCTAATCTCCATTTTACAGATGAGGTAACTGAGGCACAAAGAATAATAATAATAATGATAACAACAACAACAATAATAATAATAATTATGGCATTTGTTAAGTGCTAACTTTGTGCCAGGCGCTGTACTAAGCGCTGGGGTGGATACAAGCAAATAGGGTTGGACACAGTCCCTGTCTCACAGGGGGCTCACAGTCTCAATCCCCCTTTTACAGGTGAGGGAAATCAGGCATAGAGATGTGAAGTGACTTGCCTAAGGTCACACAGCAGACAAGTGGTGGAGCCGGGATTAGAATCCATGACTTTCTGACTACGTAGCGACTACGCCACACTGCTTCCCATGCTCTAGCCACTAGACCATGCTGCTTTACATCTGATAGCCAGCCCACCGCCCTGCCCACCTCCAAAACTGTCCTAAAATCACATCTCCTCCCGGATGCCTTCCCAGATTTAGCCATTAATTTCCCCTCTTCTCCCTCCCATCTGTATCAGCCATGCAGGTGGACTGTTTCCCCTTCAGCACTTTGCTACCCCAGCCACACACTACTCATAGAAATGTTCTTATATTCTTCCGTTTCCCATATCCCTAATCTATTTTAATGTCTGCCTCATCCTGTAGACTGCAAGCTACTCGTGTGCAGGGATTGCATCTACTAACTCTGTTGCACCGTATTTTCTCAAGCGCTTAATAAAGTGCTCTGCACAAAGTGAACGTTCAGTAAAAACCATGGACTGACTGCCCGACTGACTCCAGTTCATGCAGCGTGGCTTGGTGGAAAGAGCCCGGGCTTTGGAGTCAGGGGTCATGGGTTCAAATCCCGGCTCTGCCAATTGTCAGCTGTGTGACTCTGGGCAAGTCACTTAACTTCTCTGAGCTCCAGTTCCCTCATCTGTAAAATGGGGATTAAGACTGTGAGCCCCATGTGATCACCTTGTAACCCCCCAGTGCTTAGAACAGTGCTTTGCACATAGTAAGTGCTTAACAAATACCATCATTATAATTATTATTATTACTAGCAAACTTTCTGCTATGTAGATGGGGAGCATCATGGCCTAGTGGAAAGAGATGAGCCTGGGAATCAGAGGATCTGGGTTCTGGTCCTGGCTTCGCCAGTTGCTGGCTGGGTGACCTTGGGTGAGTCACTTCATTTCTCTGTGCTTCAGTTTCTTCACTTGTGAAAAGGGGGATTCAGTGTCTGTTCTCCTTTCTACTTAGACTGTGAGCCCCGTGTGCATCAGGCACTGTGTCTGACCCAATTAACTTGTACCTATCCCAGTGCTTAGCACAGTGCTTGGTACATATTAAGTCCTTAACAAATACCATAATGAATTAAATTACGCCCCAGGAAGTCCCACCTCTCGAAAGCTCTATTTCTGTGCCCATTTTCTTAAAAAAAAAGTACAGTCAACCAAATCAAGGGCCACATCTCACTTACACAAATGCCCAAACATTAGAAACTCCAGGTGTCCTTCACAGGGAGCAGCCTGCTAACAATATCAAGCTTAATCTCCAGTTCAGTCCTGAAGCTTCGCCCCCATTGACATTGTGATGCCACTTTTCCCCAGAGCATCTGATGTCAGCCCATTCATTTGCACAAATTGTTTGGGTAGCACAATGCAAAGGAGAGTAGAGAAAGAAACTTAACAATCCTCACGCAGGTGAATCACCACTAATAGCCAGCCGAGTAAATGCTTCCATCTGCGACGTTCAGAAAAAGATGACTTGTAATATTCTTAAGGACACACACACACGCATGTATTCAGAGACGTCACTGATGTGAGTCAGCACACAAAGTGTCTTTCTAAAGCATTAAAAAATGCTCAGCTTGAAGGTGCTAGATCTTTATTCCAACCGGAAAGCCATCACTTCAGGCCTTGGGAAAACACTTACTAGCAAGCACAGGAGTCAGCTCTGACCTTTTTGCTGTGCACCAGAGCACAGACTCTAAGAAAATGAGCCAAACAACAATCACTGTAGTCATGAAATAAAAAATCCCATCTTTTTTCTTAACTGCCTTCTTGGGGATGCAGCAAGTTGCATAATGGGAGGTGCAAAAACGGGGAACGATCATGTTGTCGAAATCTTTTTCACTGATTACTTTGCCTGCTTAATGGAAAATCTGGAGGATTTGCAGCTGTTATCTCAAATGAATGCCTCTCAAGTGTCCCAAATATCTTGTAGCCATCTTCCAGCTTTTTAGGAAGTGTTTCCTTGTGGGGAAACTTCCTAATGGTTTCTTTCCTATCTGGGAGACTAACAGTTTTTTTCTCCCCCCATCAAATCCGAATGTATTACGTCCAGTCTCCTGCCAAGAACCACCGTCACCCAATAGCTACAAAAAGCAATGTCAGCGCAGATTATTGGGAGGAGGACTCATACCGACCCGTTTTCTTTCCACCCCCCCCTCCCCCGGACCCCTGCCCTCCCCTCTCTGATCTGTACCTTCTGTATGGCAACTGGATGACAGAATGGTGTTCGGAGGTCTGAAGATATAAGGCAGGTATCGAGAAAAGCATTTCATCTTCCAAACATAAACCGTAAATGAAAAACCAGTCTCTCAAATCCATGAGGATTCTCCCAGCTTGCAGTAGGGGCTACATCATGAATCCGCGGGCCGAGACTCCCTCTTAGATCTGCAGAACCGGGAAGCAGGGAGAGTCATCAGAGCTGGACCCCATTTTGCCATCGGCAGCATCGAGGAGGAGCCGCTTGGCATTTCTGCATGCAGCTCAAACTCAGAAGCCCCCAAGCGAGCTGGGATATTGGCTCTTCATTGGCTGGATCTCATCAGGCAGGATTTGCTGACTAAGTCAGTTCTGCCTGTAAACACAAGCCGAAAGACCCAGCCGCCACCATCCCCCTGGCTCGTTTGGTCAGTTGCTCTTGGAGAAATGGAAATCCGGCAGGATTCAGGGGATCCAGGGAAGAGGCCGGACCTCTCCTATTCAGCTGCAAGATCCTACGGAACAGAGATGGTTTGGGAATGTGTGGTCCAGGTCTTCCCTTTAAAGGAGTAATCCCAACATCCCTCATCTGGGGGAGAGGAAAGTCAGGCATAGTGAAATTGGTTTTTCTCCCATAATTGAGCTCAGTTTCTCTTTTTGAGGCTGGGAGCAGAGCCAAAAAACTATCGCTTATTGAGGTGGAGTGGGTCGCTGCAGCATAAGGTCGTTGGTGATGGAGTTTTAGGGGTGGGGGGTGTCTAGTGTTGATAGATTGCCGGCTCTCTGGCTGCCAGCTCAGGATCCAAAGGGGAACTTCAGTCCTGAGCGACTCGCTCTTTCCATTTAAAGCCACAGTACCGGAATATGAGGTGCCTTCAAAAGCTGTCATCCCACCGGCAGGATCGTCTGGGATGCTATTGGTGCTCATCAGACCAACACACATTTAACTGATTCGCCTGTTTTAACTGCGGGTGCTGAACCGTTAACTAAACGGTTATTAGCCACAAAATGATGAGGATTTAGGGGAGCTCTCTTGCCTTGAATAATATCAGGATTTGTAATCTAATACTCCCAAGATAACGCGGGCTGCTGGTTGTGTAGTACATTATTAAGTGTGCTATGAGAATGTGCCAATGTCCCCGTTACTCTCTCCAGAGACATTTGGAGATGAAACTCTACCAGGGCCGTGTGGTGAATATGTAAATTCCCCGGCCAATCAATGTTTTCCTAGGGCAATATGAAAAGAGATTGGGTACAAGTGCTTCTAAATGCAACTGGAATTATTTTCAATTGTTGTGATTGCCTTTTGAAAGCAAATTTGTTCTGCACTGGGGAACTGTATTAGCAGCATGGATCAGTGGAAGGAGCATGGGCTTTGGAGTCAGAGGTCATGGGTTCAAACCTCGGCTCCGCCACTTGTCAGCTATGTGACTTGGGGCAAGTCACTTCACTTCTCTGTGCCTCAGTTACCTCATCTGTAAAATGGGGATTAAGACTGTGAGCCCACCATGGGACAACCTGATCACCTTGTAACCTCCCCAGCACTTAGAACAGTGCTTTGCATATAGTAAGTGCTTAATAAATCAGGTAAAAACTCTTCACCCTCGGCTTCAAGGCTGTCCATCTCCTTGCCCCCTCCTACCTTAGCCTCCCTTCTCTCCTTCTCCAGCCCAGCCCTCACCCTCCACTCCTCTGCTGCTAATCTCCTCACTGTGCCTCGTTCTCGCCTGTTCCGCCATCGACCCCCAGCCCACATCATCCCCCTGGCCTGGAATGCCCTCCCTCCATACATCCACCAAGCTAGCTCTCTTTCTCCCTTCAAAGCTCTACTGAGAGCTCACCTCCTCCAGGAGGACTTCCCAGACTGAGCCATCTCCTTCCTCTCCCTCTCTTCCCCCTCCCCATCCCCCCTGCCTTACCTCCTTCCCCTCCTCACAGCACCTGTATATATGTATATATGTTTGTACGTATTTATTACTCTATTTATTTATTTTACTTGTACATATTTATCCTATTTATTTTATTTTGTTAATATGTTCTGTTTTGTTGTTTGTCTCCCCCTTCTAGACTGTGAGCCCGCTGTTGGGTAGGGACCGTCTCTATATGTTACCAACTTGTACTTCCCAAGCGCTTAGTACAGTGTTCTGCACACAGTAAGCACTCAATAAATACGACTGAATGAATGAATGAATGAATAAATGCCATTATTATTATTATTAGCAGCCTAAGTAAAGCCAGTATCTCCTCATTGTTCTCCCACTAGATCTCCTCTGCTGCTGACAAGCAGGGTTTGAACTGCTTGTAACTGATCTCAAAATTGCCTATTACTTAATAATAATAATCATTATGGTATTTGTTACTGGGTGCCAGGCACTGTTAATGATAGCATTTATTAAGCGCTTATTATGTGCAAAGCACTGTTCTAAGCGCTGGGGAGGTTACAAGGCAATCAGGTTGTCCCACAGGGGGCTCACAGTCTTAATCCCCATTTTACAGATGAGGGAACTGAGGCCCAGAGAAGTGAAGTGACTTGCCCAAAGTCACACAGCTGACAAGTGGCGAACCCACTACCTCTGACTCCAAAGCCCGGGCTCTTTCCACTGAGCTACGCTGCTTCTCAAGTGCTTGGGTGGATACAAACAAATCCACCCATGTGGGGCTCAGACACGGGACACAGACTGTGTCCAACCTGATTGTCCTATATCTCCCCTAACACTTGTATCTGCCACATACTGTGAGCCTGTTGTTGGGTAGGGACCGTCTCTATATGTTGCCAACTTGTACTTCCCAAGCGCTTAGTACAGCGCTCTGCACACAGTAAGCGCTCAAAAAATACGATTGAATGAATGAGCATAGTAAGCACTGAACAAATACCATTTAAAAAAAGGGAAAAACAATTCCTGGGGGGTCGAGTTGGGGAAGTAAACTGTGCAGGTAGACTTCTAGACTGTGAGTCCGCTGTTGGGTAGGGACCGTCTCTATATGTTACCGACTTGTATTTCCCAAGCGCTTAGTACAGCGCTCTGCACACAGTAAGCGCTCAATAAATACGATTGAATGAATGAAGGAATGAATGAAAGGTAGGGGTCACTGAGCACTTGGAAGCTCTGGAACATTTCATGACTGGGAAGCTTTGATCCCATAAGAGGCAGCGAGAAACGATTAGGAAAGGTGCTCTCTCTCTTCAGTATTTGGGCTTCCTCCAAGCGGACCTTGTGCCTGAAGAGTCCTCAAACCAAGGAAATCTCAGGAGTGACCCACAGGGCCTCTCTCCCCTCAGAGGCCACAAGCCCAACTTGAGGTAACCTGACAGCAACCAGGACCAGGCCCAGCCCTTATCCTGTGGTCCGCTGCCCAGGTGATAGTAATAACGGTCTACTCCTACTCCATGCCAACCACTGTTGTGGACACAATATAAGCAGTCCTCAACCCACATAAGGCTCAGAGTCTCGGGGGAAGGAAGAACAGGTATCAGAAACCCATTTTTACAGATGGCGAAACCGAGGCAAAGAGATGTTAAAAGTGACTTCCCCAGGGTCACACAGGAGGCAAGGGGCAGAGCCCCCCTCCTGCCTTACCTCGCTGCTCTCCTACTACAATCCAGCCTGCACACTTGGCTCCTCTAACGCCAACCTACTCACTGTACCTCGATCTTGTCTAGCTCGCTGCTGACCTCTCGCTCACATCCTACTTCTGGTTTGGAACGCCCTCCCTCTTCTTATGATGATGATGATGATGGCATTTGTTAAGCGCTTACTATGTGCAAAGCACTGTTCTAAGCGCTGGGGAGGTTACAAGATGATCAAGTTGTCCCCTGGAGGACTCACAGTCTTAATCTGCATTTTACAGATGAGGTAACTGAGGCACAGAGAAGTTAAGTGAGTTGCCCAAAGTCACACAGCTGACAATTGGCGGAGCCAATCTTATCTGACCAAGACCTGAGTTCTTTCTACCCCGGCTCAGTACGTCCCCCATCCAACCATGGGCCACAGACAAGAGATCACAATTTTTTTTATGGCATGTTAAGCACTTACTATCTGCCAGGCCCTAATTCATATTATTGCCTGGCATTTAGACAATTCGTATCTGACGGACAATTACCCTCCTCACCTTCAGAGCCTTCTTGAAGGCACATCTTCTCCAAGAGGATTTTCCTGACCAAACCCTTATTTCCTCTTCTCCCACTCCTTTCTGCGTCACCCTGACTTGCTCCCTTTATTCATCCCACCGCACTTCCGTACATATCAGTACCTTATTTATATTAATGTCTGTCTCCCCCGCTAAACTGTAAACTTACTGTGGGCAGGGAATGTGTCAACCCACTCTGTTATACTGTACTCTCCCAAGTGCTGTAAAACACAGTGCTCTGCTCATAGAAAGCATTCAATTAATATGGTTGATTGATTGATTGGCAAAGTTAGAGTTTCCCAGCCCCAGGTTACAGGGAGAGGGAGATGCCCTCCTGGCCTGAGGACCTGGATGCCAATACCAAGATCATTCCCACCCTCATATTCCAGGTGGAAATAGAGGGCTTGCCACAGGGTGCTCTCTCCTAATTTGGCTGCTGCTACTGCTGTTTCACCCTCTAGGAAAAAAAAACTCCCAGTGACGTTTTCCTTTCCTCCTGGCTGCATTGCAAAACGGGTCCTCACACTGGTAAAAGCCAATTTCTTCTTCCTCGGGCTTCCCAGATGGTGTTAGTTCAGTTGAGAAATGCCGACTTTAAATATCCTGCAGTTTGATCCCGTAACGAAAGAGCCATTTTACACTCCCTGTTGTGGATGGTCAGATCTGCGGGATGGCCAGATATAATGGAGTTCTTTCTCTTCAGAGTTTCATTTTTAGATTCATTTTAAAAATTATAATAACAATAATTGTGGTTTTTGTTAAGCACTTATTGTGTGCCAGCCACTGTAGGTGGATACAAGCAAATCGGGTTGACAGTCCCTGTTCCACATGGGGCTTACAGTGTCAATCCCCATTTTACAGGTGAGGTAACTGAGGTCCAGAGAAGTGTAGTGACTTGCCTAAGGTCACACAGCAGACAAGTGGTGGAGGCAGGATTAGAACCCACAGCCTTCTGGCTCCCAGGCTGGTGCTCTATCCATTATGCGGTGCTGCTTCCGACATGATCTTGCTTCAATTTAAAGTGTAAAACAACCTTTCTCAAGTTGTGGAACACTCCATTTTGGGGGGCCGCACTCCTTGGACTGCTCCACTGAGGAAATCGAGAAGATAATTCTCAACCTGACAAATCTGTACTAATGAGATTCAGGGAGGGATAATTTACAAGTGTTGGAATTAAGTGTCTATATTGCCGAGTAACCTGAAGGTAATTTTCTAAGCCTCCCCATGAGAGGAATGGACTGTAGAACTTCTCAGTCTGAATAACTCTGTGATTCATCCAAAGAAGAGCACGGAAGCAGTGTGGCCAGTTGGTTAGAGCACAGCTCTGGGAGTCAAAGGACCTGAGTTCTAATCCCGGCTCTCCTGTGTGACCTTGGGCAAGGCACTTAACTTCTCTGGGCCTCAGTTCCCTCATCTATAAAATGGAGATTAAGACTCTGAGCCCCATGTGGGACATGGACTGTGTCCAACCAGATCAACTCGTATCTATCCCAGTGTTTAGAACAGTGCTTGGCACATAGTAAGCACTTAACAAATACCATAAAGCAGAGCATTTCTGAAGATGTATGTGGACTTGATGAAGAGCTGTTTCTGTTTGTGGCTGCTGTTGTTACTTGGAAAATGGACTCTGAAATTTGGGTGAGCTAGAGGCGTGTTGGCTCTTCCAAATCCACTACCTATCAATCAGTCAATGGTATTTATTGAGCACCTACTTTGTGCAGAGAACTATACTAAGCACTTGGGAGAGTACAGTGGAGTAAACAGACAAGCCATCAAACTTGTGGTTGAGTAATTTAGTAGTTTGGAGAATTCTACCACAAGCCTGTTGTTTCCCCTTTGAGTTTGAGGATGGTGAAGAGTCTTGATATTTGAATCTCAAGTCCTAGAGTTTTGCTCAAGTTGAGCCCAGCTATGCATCCTGGGGACCCTAATCATAATAATTATGATCTTTTGTAAGCGCTTATTATGTGCCAAGCACTGTCCTAAGCTCTTAGAAGCTAGTGGATAGACCTAAGGCCCGGGAGGCGGAAGGATCTGGGTACTAATTCCATCTCCGCCACTTGTCTGCTGTGTGACCCTGGGTAAGTTACTTAACTTCTCTGTGCCCCCGCTACCTCATCTGTAAAATGGGGATTAGACTAAGAAGTGCGGCCCCCCAGATGGAGCGTTCCACAATTTGGGAAAGGTTGTTTTATACTTTAAGTTGAAGCAAGATCATATGGGAAGCAGCATGGCGTAGTGGATAGAGCATGGGCCTGTGGGAAAGTGGCAAAGGGACTGTGTCCAACTTGATTAACTTATTAATTAATAATAAGTTATTATTATAACTGCACTTAGAACAGTACTTGACACATGATGATGATGATGGTATATGTTAAGCACTTACTGTGTGCCAAGCACTGTTCTAAGCATTGGGACACATAGTAAGCACTTTACAAAGACCATTAAAAAAAAGCAATCCTATCAGATCCAATCCCTGTCCAAACACGGGGCTGATGGTCTAAGGAGGAGGGAGAAAAGGTGTTGAATCCCCATTTTACAGATGAATAAATGGAGGCACAGAGAAGTGAAGCGACTTGCCTAAGTTCACACTGCAGGCAAGTGGCAGAGCCCAGATTAGAACCAGTAGACTCCAGTAGACCGCTCCGCTTCTCATTTGGAGTGAACTGGAAGAATAAGGTTAGGCCAGGACTTGCAGTCTAAACATTCTCCCAGTTTTCCTCCTGTCCTTAACCCCCTACTCGGTTTCAGAGGTTCCAGGCTAGGGGAAGGGGTGAGCTGCATTCCCTAGGAGCCCCACCAAGGGCCGGCCACTCCTAGCATGCGTGGAGACTCCAGATCGGAGTCCATTTTCACCTACAGCTTGGTCCATTTCTCATTCTGTTTGCCACTTGGCCAGGACTAGAGCTGGGAAAAGGCTGGGAAAGGGCCATTCTAGGGCAAGACTCTGGCCCTATTCATCATCAATCGTATTTATTGAGCGCTTACTATGTGCAGAGCACTGTACTAAGCACTTGGGAAGTACAAACTGGCAACATATAGAGACAGTCCCTACCCAACAGTGGGCTCACAGTCTAAAAGGGGGAGACAGAGAACAAAACCAAACATACTAACAAAATAAAATAAATAGGATAGATATGTACAAGTAAAATAAATAAATAAATAAATAAATAGAGTAATAAATATGTACAAACATATATACATATATACAGGTGCTGTGGGGAAGGGAAGGAGGTGAGATGGGGGGATGGAGAGGGGGACGAGGGGGAAAGGAAGGAAGGGGCTCAATCTGGGAAGGCCTCCTGGAGGAGGTGAGCTCTCAGCAGGGCCTTGAAGGGAGGAAGAGAGCTAGCTTGGCGGATGGGCAGAGGGAGGGCATTCCAGGCCCTATTCAAGATAGGCACTCCCTCGGTAGATGCGTTTATCTAAGAATTCCCTGGAGCCGTGAAGCTGTGTTGTACCACATTCCCATTCTTCAAGAGAAACAGGCCCAGGCTGCCTTTGTGCCGGGATGGCTAAGTTGGAAAAACCACATGCCCAGGCCCAGGCCCAGGGAAATTGATCCTTTACCTTCCGGCTATAAATTTAGAAGCCAGGACTTTGTAAGTTTACGCACTATGGAGGGGGAGAAGAGGGCTCATTGATTTTTAAATTAAACTCCTCTCTTCCAATGAATAAAAAATGCCCTCTTTAAAGGTTTATGAGCAACAGAATAACATTTCTTTTGAAGCGTCAAGTGCTTAGACAGTAACATCCCTGTGGTGACCATGTGTTTAATTATTTATTCTTGGCTTTTCAATTCCATTAACAAATGACAGAGGCAATACTAAGATGCAGTGGGCGCTTAATTAGCAACATGAAGAGGAACCGCAAAATGGGGAGAGTCTCACATCGACAACCCATAAATTGCCTTAATAATGGTTATAATAATAAGAAGAATCAGAATAGTGGTATTTGTTAAGCGCTTACTATGTGCCAGGCATAAACACTGGGGTAGAAACAAGGTGATTGGGTTGGACACAGTCCCTGTCCCACATGGGACTCACAGTCATAATCCCCATTTTACAGATGAGGTAACTGAGGCACAGAGAAGTGAAGTGATTTGCCCCAAGTCACACAGCGGACAAGTAGAGGAGCCAGGTTTAGAATCCAGGCCTGTACTCTACCACTAGGCCAGGCTGCTTCCCCGTTCCCCTTCTAAAAGATGTGAATGTGAATGTGATCAGCTGTCATTTACATATTGGCATCGTCCAGCACATGTCCTCATCATTGGTATCATCCTCATCAGTGGTATTTACTGAGTACCTATTTAGTCTGAAGCACTGTGTACTAAGCGCTCGGGAGAGTCCGTCAGAAGCAAGGCACTCAATGACTTCCCTCCAGGTTCTTGCAATCTAATGAAGCGAATAAGCAGACAAAAATAATTTACTTATAGTGGGATCAGGAGGAAAAGCAACTATGTAGCAGCAATGAATACAAATGTATCAGGATCAGATAACTGATACATGAATAACTGAATATACAAACACAGTCTATGCATTGGTGCATAAGTGCTGAGGATAGGAATAAAATCTGTAAGCGCTAAAGTTAGTGTTGAGCTGATGGGAACTGGGTATTGTGAATCAAAGAGGGAAGACTTCCTATAGGAGGTAGGATTTGAGGAGGGTTTTGAAGACGGGGTTAGTTAATAATAATAATAATAATAATAATAATGATGGTATTTGTTGGGGTAGATACAGGGTAATCAGGTTGTCCCATGTGGGCTCACACTTTTAATCCCCATTTTACAGATAACTGAGACACAGAAAAGTTTAGTGACTTGCTCAAGGTCAAACAGCAGACAAGTGGCAAAGGTGGGATTAGAGCCCACGTCCTCTGGCTCCCAAGCCCGTGCTCTTTCCACTAAGCCAGGATGCTTGTGGATTTTTGGGTAGGGAGGGAGTTCCATACTGGGGAGAGAGTATGAGCCAGGGTTTGGAAGCAGGAGAATTTAGATGAAGGGATACGTCAAAGGGAATTTGGGAGGAGCAGAGATGCAACCTAGGGAGTAATTTGATTGTATCTACCCCAGTGCTTAGCACAGTGCCAAGTAAATAGTAAACATTTAACAAGTACCTCAATTATTATTATTATTGCTAATAGTATAATCATTATTATGTAAGCTGGAAAAAAACTAGTAAAGTGCATAGAGTCAATCAATTGTACTTATTGAGTACAAATTGTATTTACTCATTTATTTACTGTTTATTTATTTACCATTTATTTACTGTTTATTTATTGACCATTTATTTACTGTTTATTTACAGTGAAGCAGCGGGGCTCAGTGGAAAGAACTCAGGCTTGGGAGTCAGAGGTCATGGGTTATAATCCCGGCTCCTCCACTTGTCAGCTGTATGACCTTGGGCCAGTCACTTAACTTCTCTGTGCCTCAGTTCCCTCAGCTGTAAAATAGGATTAAGACTGTGAGCCCCACTTGGGACAACCTGATCACCTTGTATCTCCCCAGCACTTAGAACAGTGCTTGGCACATAGTAAGTGCTTAACAAATACCTTTTAATAATAATATTACCATGTGCAGAGTGCTGTACTAAGTTCTCGGGAGAGTACAATATGACAGAATTGGTAGACACATTCCCTCCTCACAATGAGTTCACAGTCTAGAATTCTATTCCCAGAGCAGTTCCACCAATTATACCTACATATTACACACAAAGCAGCGTGGTTCAGTGGAAAGAGCCTGGGCTTTGGAGTCAGAGGTCAGGGGTTCAAATCCTGGCTCCACCAATTGTCAGCTGTGTGACCGGGCAAGTCACTTAACTTCTCTGTGCCTCAGTTACCTCATCTGTCAAATGGGGATTAAGACTGTGAACCCCCCATGGGGCAACCTGTTCACCTTGTAACCTCCCCAGCACTTAGAACAGTGCTTTGCACATAGTAAGCACTTAATAAATGCCATTATTATTATTATTATGAAGTGGCAAGACAGTATCCCAAACAACGAGATCCTGAAACACAGTGAAATCACCATTCAGTGATCCAATGCTTGTAACATCACAGTTTTGCTGGATGGAGTATGTGATGTGAGGAGAGTGGACAATTGCAGGATACCCACTGCTCCACGGTGAGCAGAAATAGATTAATCATAGAAAAGCTGGACTGAAGAAACTCTTTAAAAACAGTGAGGCAAAACCTCATATGATGTAGCATAGAAGTGGGAGTTGGGGAAACAGACTCAAAAGAGAGTCCAGCTTGGCATGGAACAATCAGAAATGGGGTTACTACTTCAGTGTAGAGGCTTTGGGAAAATCATGATATCAAGAGGAAGGAAAGAAAATAGCATCAACCACTGTCGATTAAACAATGCAACAATGTAGTAAGGGACAATTTTTTCTTTCTTGTGATAAGAAAGGGGTTAAAGGGGTTACTAGACATACTGTTTGATCAGCTCACCTGCCTTTCCAAAAAAAAAAATTCACAGTCAGTGGTATCATCTTTGAACTTAAAGAACAGAGACATATATGTCTTGCTATATAGATTACTGTGATCAAAACCCAGTGTGTGCTCAGTAAAAGTTCTTGAATGGCTGCTAGGAAACCTGGTGCCATGGCAGGTTGGAGGTAAAACCTCTTGATCCATCCATCCTATAGAGTGTAAGCTCATTATATTGTTATATTCTACTGTCCCAAGTGCTTAGTACAGTGCTCTGCACACAGTAAGTGCTCAATAAATATGATTGCCCTATTGACTGATTGATTGACTGTGCCACTTTCTGCTCCCAACGCTCCCTCCCTTTGTCTGGTCCAGCTTACTTAAGTAGATAGAGGGATCAATCAATCAATCAATCAGTCAATCCATCCATGAGTATCTGTTGAACACTTACTATGTGCCGAGCACTGTACTAAGCGCTCGGGAGAGTACAGTGCAGCAGAGTTGGTAGACACATTCCCTGCCCACAACGAGATCACAGTCTAGGGGATGGATGGATGGATGGATGGATGGACGGATGGGTGGATGGATGGATGGATGGACAGATCAATCAATCAGTCAATCAACCGGTCGTATGTATTGAACACTTATATGCAGAACACTGTTCTAGCTGCACAACAGAGTTAGAAGACATGCTCCCTGCTCATAATGAGCTTATAGTCTAGAGGACAGACAGATAATATAGATAGCGTAATAATTTGAACAAGTTCCATTAGCAGAAATAACCCAGTTTTGGGTCAGGAGCTTTGAAAGACAAATGGACTTTCCCAGTGCTGTTGCAGGACTGAGAACAGTGCTTGGCACGGAGTAAGTGCTTAACAAATACCATCATTATTATTATTATGACAAGGACAGGGGTAGCATTTCTACACGGACAAGGACAGGGGTAGCATTGATGTCTCTCTCCCCTCCTCTCGACTGTAAGCTCATTGTGGGCAGGGAATATGTCTGTTTACTGTTGTATAAGTACCATTGAATGAATGAATGAATGAGTTCTGAGCATCTCAGATTCCAATAGGGGATGCTTTTCTGATTCTCCCAATTCCTCTTCCTTGCCTTTTCCCTCCCTAATACTTTGCAGGTTTAGACCATGTGTTGACGTGACGCTGACATCCCCGTATCTGTCTGCCTCGAGCCCCCAATTAGACTGAAAGAGACAAGAAGAATCGGGTCCGTCCAGTGGCAAACACCAAATCAGTTTTCCAGGGGGATAGATCGTCCATTGCCATTCCCTTTAATGCCTTCTCCATCGTAAACCTTCCTCCCTTGCGAGGGAACGGGCTAGTTCAAACAGTACATTTAAGGGAAACACCTTGCTGAGAAGGCCAGTTCGTTGTTATGAAATTAATGTCCACATCTGAACAAACCTGTTTGACATTCCCATGAAACAGACCTTGTTTCTTACTAGCACAAGAACACCGTCTCCACCCCAGACAGTAATCCGTGTTTGGACCAGTGAGTTCTAGACATGGTAACACTCAGTGAAGTCACATGGTGAACTGAGGTAGGGCTCGCTAATATGACAAGCGGGTGAATTGCACAAGGCCCGTTCGATCGGAATTTGGGCGCATCTGGGTGCCCCTCTCTAATTGCCTTCCATCCGGACGAAGGGCTTGATTTACTATCTGCTTATGAGCCGCATTCCCTGATTGGTTTCTGGAGAAAGGATCTGATTCTTTTGGGAGAGCTGCCAATCATCTGACACAATCTGACACAGATATAATAATAATGATGATGCTATTTGTCAAGCGCTTACTATGTGCAAAGCACTGTTCTAAGCGCTGGGGGGCGGATACAAGGTGATCAGATTGTCCCCTGTGGGGCTCGCAGTCTTAATCCCCATTTTACAGATGAGGGAACTGAGGCTCAGAGAAGTTAAGTGACTTGCCCAAAGTCACACAGCTGACAACTGGCAGAGCCAGGATTTGAACCCATGACCTTTGACTGCAAAGCCCGTACTCTTGAGTCTTTTAGACTGTGAGCCCACTGTTGGGTAAGGACTGTCTCTATATGTTGCCAACTTGTACTTCCCAAGTGCTTAGTACAGTGCTCTGCACACAGTAAGCGCTCAATAAATACGATTGATTGATTGATTGATTTCCACTGTGCCATGCGGGATTCTAGACTGTAAGCTTGTTTCTAGACTGAAGCTCACTGTGGGCAGGGAATGTGTCTGTTTATTGTTATAATGTACTCTCCCAAGTGCTTAGTACATTCCTCTGCACACAATAAGAGCTCAATAAATATGACAATGAATGAATGAATGAATGGAGGGAGGAGTCAGGCAGTTTAGTGGATAGGGCACAGGCTGGGAGTCTGAAGGCCCTGGGTTCTAATTCCGGCTCTGCCACTTGTCTGCCGTGTGACCTTGGGCAAGTCATTTCACTTCCTCTGTGCCTCAGCTTCCTCATCTGTCAAATGGAAATCAACACTGTGAGTCCTATGTGGGACTGGGACTTTGTCCAACCTGATTAGCTACTATCTACCCCAGAGCTTAGTGCAATTTCTGGCACCTAGCAAGCATTTAAGTAATACTATAAAAAAAATTCCAGAGAGGCTGACGGGGAGACAGGGTCAGAGAAAAAGTCACTGGGCAAGGTCGGTTCAAGGCAGCCAAGCACTAGTGCCCTGATTCATTCAATCACATTTATTGAGCGCTTACTGTGTGCAGAGCACTGTACTAAGTGCTTAATGCTAAGCAACCATTATCGCCCAGCTCCCTCCCTTACCCCAGTGTTTAGTACAGAGCCTGGTGTGGAGTTTGAAAGAGTTTGAATGAGAGCTCAAGATCCCCTGTCAGGGGACCATGGGACAGGCTGAGTCTCAGGACACTCTTTTCATCTTCAAAGAAAAACTAACTCAATAATCAGTAAAAATGAATGAATAATCAATAAAAAGGGAACACCCAGCTTTCTCCAGATATAGCCAAATACTGAGCCAGCTCTAGTAAGATGAAACTAGAGTGGGGAGTTTTTATCTCCCGGGGGAAAGGTTCACTGCTATATCTTTGGAAAACATGCATAATTCAACTGCCTTAAAATAGACACAAATTCAGCAGGGCCAGTCACTAGGGAACAGGCTAAATGCTGAACTTGAAATAAAAAGACTTCGGATGCTAGAGATGGGATTTTGTCTTCACTGAAGTGCCAGGACATCTGGAGGGAAGAAGATGATCAGAAGAATTATGGTGAAAAGAGTTTCAAGTAGAGAGACAGCTTCAAAAGGAAATTGGAATCAATCCCCCTTGTCTGAAGGCAAGGTAGAACTGTTAAGTCTCTCATGGCCGGTATCGAGATTGAAGCTTGTCTTTTTTAGGTGGGGAAGCTGTGGGGAAGCTGTGGGGAAACTATTTCTTCCAGCATTTCAAAGGATGAGAAGGAAATCTAGATGTTATTTCAGGGAAGCAACCAGTCATGAGCTATGAGAGATATTATCTGCCTGAAGGCAAGTCCTTTAGTACAGTGCTCTGCACACCATAAGCACTCAATAAATACGATTGAATGAATGAATGAAGCCCCACTATCATCACTCCAGAGAGCAGATTCCTCACAGAAACTACATTGTTCTGAAAAGAGGAGATTTGATTTTGGAAACAGTAGGTAAAACTTTTCCGAACATCCTTAAACAAACCTGAGTTTTGAAACTGGATGCCGTCTACACAATCAGTGCTCAAACCGGCCTCAAATGGCATCCAGAAAATCGGATTAAACATGGAAACTAAATGCACCAAAATGGTTAATTCCCATGAAGTGTTAATCTAGCTGCCAATATTGATGTTAAGATTCTAGTCAGAGTCGTTTTGCATTTCACTACTGAGGAACACCACGAGCCCTCCCCTAAGTGGTCTTCTAGTTTGTGTGTGTGTGTGTTTGTATGCACATATATATATATATATATATATATATATATATATACATATATAAAAATAGATATACTTGGGCATTCATATAAATTTCTTTCATCTCCAATTATCCAGTTAAATGAAGACATTTCTGTTTGATTCCACCAGAGAGCAGTGTGAATCAGAGATGTAAAACTATGCAGCACTTGATTTTGCTGTTTGCTCTCCTTGATACTTCTCTTTACCAATCAATCAGTCAATAACTGGCACTTATTAAGGGTTTAACATATGCAGAGCACTGTACTAAGCACTTGGGAGAGTACCATAGCATAAGTAGACACAATCCCAGCTGCTGTCTCATGTTCTTCCTCTCCGAACCTCACTCCTTTTCAACTGAAAATGCCGAGAAAACAGGGAGGAATAGCAAAGTATTCAAGGGAGTTTTCAATAACCTCGATTGTCTTTGCAAATTCGGGGATTTGTTTAGAGCCAAAATGAACCAGGATCATTCAATCTTCACTCCGTTCCTCCATTTAGTTCTTCAGTTTATCACGAAGCCCTCCAATCTCTTCTGTTTTCTTCTAAGTTGTTTTTGTTACGCACTTACTCCGTATCAGGCACTGTACTTAAGCACTGGAGTGGATACGAGGCAATCAGGTTGGACAATTCCCATTTGCCAGGTGAGGGAATTGAGGCACAGAGAAGTTAAGTGATTTGCCCAATGTCACACAGCAGGCAGGTGGCAGGGGCCCGGAATAGAACCCAGGTCCTCTGATTCCCAGGTCTGTGCTCTATCCACGAGGCAATGCTGCTTTCCTAATACCTGCTCTCCTAATACTAATCTCAGAACCAGAGGGCCAAACTGGGACAAATGAAATAGGTTGTATGTGAGCAGGGGAAAAAAAGCTTGTATTCTGAAAGTTTGAACACATTGGAAGCGAGACACTAGGCTACACTGGGTAATTCTGATCAGCACTTGCATCATGAGTTCACCCACAGTTAATAATAATAATAATGGCATTTATTAAGGGCTTTCTATGTGCAAAGCACTGTTCTAAGCACTGGGGAGGTTACAAAGTGATCAGGTTGTCCCCTGGGGGGCTCACAGTCCTAATCTCAATTTTACAGATGAGGTAACTGAGGCCCAGAGAAGTTAAGTGACTTGCCCAAAGTCACACAGCTGACAGTTGGCGGAGCTGGGATTTGAACCCATGAACTCTGACTTCAAAGCCCGGGCTCTTTTCACTGACCCATGCTGCTTCTCTGTTGACTCCAGAGTACTCCTTTTATATGAGGGAAAAATCAGTGAACAGAATGAAAACACAGGGTTAAAAAAAACAGTTATCCACGCAGGGAAATTTCTCAGGGGATTTCTCAGGGGATTTAGTCACAAATGGGTAGGAATCCAAATACCAAGTCAATTACTTCAGCTGAAAGAGCCTCCTCCCAAGAGTTTATTCGGATAAGTAGGGTGGTCTACTGGAAAGAGCACAGGCCTGAGAGTCAGAGAACCTGGGTTTTAATCTAGGCTCTGCCAGTCGTCTTCTATGTGACCTTGGGTAAGTCACCTAACTCCTCCGTGCCTCAGTTACCTTATCTATAAAAAGAGGATTAAGACTGTGAGCTCCGTCTGGAACTTGGATTATGTCCAACCCGATTATCTTGAATCTACCTCAGCGCTTAGTACACTGCCTGGCACCTGCTAAACACTTAACAAGTACCATTTTTTAAAAAAAGTAATAGTGCTGGAACCATGCCAAACTTTGCAGAAGAACCAGGGGTTTCGGTATTGAATTAAACGTGAATATCTTTAAGGAAAAGTGACAGTTGAATCTCTTCTGACATTTTCCAAAATATGTTGCAATGTCATGGAGCACATGAATGACATTCGGTTTATGATCAATATATTTATAAGGCATTGATGGGAGTTTTGTTCTTTACCCAGTTCTGATCTCCTCCTAGATGACAGCAGGATATCCAAGCGGCTCTTGGGCGATTAACTGAAATGGGGCTCACACAAGCCGGAAGAGAAGAAAGCAATGTTTTAAAGAGACAAGGGAAAACCACCTGAAGCGATGTGACTGCCCTGAGAACAGACCAGCTTGAGTTGTGACTAACCAAATCAGGGTGTTAATTTCAAAATGTATCTACCCTAGCACTTAGTACAGTATTTGGCACCGATTAAGCATTTAACAACTATCCCTATTATTATTAACCAGTTGCCACCGCCAATGTTACAGTACCTGACTCTAATTGAGCATGTCTCCTAGACTGTGAGCCCTTTGTAGGCAGGGATTGTCTCTATTTGTTGCTGAATTGTACTTTCCAAGAGCTTAGTGTAGTGCTCGCACACAGTAAGCGATCAGTAAATTAATAAGTGATCAATAAATGATTGAATGAATGAATGGTGATGCTATCGAGTGGTGTTGGACAATCTAGAGGTTCACTGTCATCTTCTTTCCTGACTCCAGTTTACAGAGAAGCTGTGTACCCTAGTGGATACAGCACGGGAATCAGAAGGATCTGGGTTCTAATCCTGACCCGTCCACTGGTCTGTGGTGTGACCTTGGACAAGTCACTTCACTTCTCTGTGCCTCATTTCCCTTATCTGTAAAATGGGGATTAAAGTTGTGAGTCCTATGTGGGACAGGGATTCTGTTCACCTTGATTAACTTGTATTTACCCCAGCACTTAGTACAGTGCCTGGCACATAAGTGCTTAACAAATATCACAGTAATTATTATTATTATTATTATTATTACAATCTTGGTCAAACCATAAACAGACACAACTTCCCTTCTCCACAGGGTAGCAAGTTTTGCAGGTACTAAAGTTTGCAGTCACGGTAATTCGCTTAAGGCCTCATTGTTCCTATCATTTTGGTTCCTAGCACTCATTTTGTGCTTCCTATATACAAAACACTGTCCTAAACACTGGGGCAAATGTAAAATAATCAGTTAACCAATAGTCCCTGCCCCGTAGTCGAAGTAACCTTGAACCATTTCCAACCGCGGACCCCTGGCATCCAGCTAGTACCTGAATAGAGGAGCAGGGTCTCCATTTGGGAATCTGGGAAATAAAAGAATCTCTTTTCCGATAGAGGCATCAGGAGGTCCCGTTTTAGACGGTTAGGAATCGGCTGAGCTGGGTCACGCGGAGAAATTCACTCTAAGTAGAGACACCTGGCATAAGGACGTCTGTCTGACCAATATCTGGGAGTTAATAATAATAATTACAGTATTTGTTGAGCGCTTACTACATGCCTAGTACTGATCAAAGGACTGGGGTAGATACAAGGCAATCAGGTTGGACACAGTCCCCGTCCTACATGCGGCTCACGGTCCTAATCCCCGTTTTATGGATGAGGCAACTGAGGCACAGGAAAGTGAAGTGACTTGCCCAGGGTCACACACCAGACATGTGGCAGAGCGGGGATTAGAACCCAGGTCCTTTGACTTCCAGGTTTATGCTCTTTCTAGCAGATCATGCTCTTCTAAGGCAGATTTCAGGAGCTTGCTGGATAGCAAAAGAAAAAGTGCCTGTTGATAGATGGTAAACTCTTAGATGGTAAACCCACTGCGGGCAGGAAACGTGCCTACCAATTTGGTTACATTGTACTCTCCCAAGTGCTTAGTATAGTGCTCTGCACACAGTAAGTGCTTAATAAATACAATTGATTGATGAGCTGGGCAGTGGAGTCTCTGCTATTATTAACAATCTGTGCCATTATTCCCCTCCACTGGAGTCGGGAGTGGAAAACCAAGAACCTGCTGTAATTAGTTGTGAGGATGATAATGGAGTGGCCTCAGGCCTCAGACTTCAGGCCCCAGAACCTGTGCAAAGGAATTGCTTAGGTTCTTGGGAGACTCCAGGAAGGAGAAGAGGTAAAATAATAATAATTAGTATTATGGCACTTATTAAGGGCTTACTATGAAGCACTATTGTAAACACTGGGGTACGTTAAAGGTGATCAGGGTGGACACAGTCCCGGTCCCACATGGGGCTCACAGTCAATCCCCATTTTACAGATGAAGTAACTGAGGCACAGAGAAGTTAAGTGATTTGCCCAAGGTCACACAGCAGGTAAGTGGTGGAGCTGGGATTAGAACCCATGTCCTCTGAGTCCCAAGCCCGGGATCTTGCCACAAAGCCATGGTGTGTGCGTGTTTATAGCAGGGATTGCAGGTAGTGATTAGAATATGCAATCAATCAATTGTATCTATTGAGGGCTTACTGTGTGCAGAACACTGTACTAAGCGCTTGGAAGAGCACAATACAACAGAGCTGGTAGACAAATCAGGCTTACAGTCTAGAGGACGAGTTTGCAGTCTACCATAAGGCCTCCAGAGATTGCTGAGTGCGCTTGAGCAGGCAGAGCCACTTAACCTCTCTGTTCCTCCATTTTCCCACCTGTAAAGAGCAGTGAGTGGTGATCCCTGAGGCATCTTGGCAGGTTGGGTGAAAGGATCTTGCTAATGCATGCTTTTTTTTTCCTCCAGTGATTTGTTTTATTGTAAAAATGTTGTAAACCATTTTCAGTGTCAATTTTATTCACCAAGCACCCTTTCCTCGATATTTCAACTAATGAACAGTAACTATAATCAGTCGATCTTACTTCCTGAGGACCGTACTAAGCACTTGGGAGAGTACACTATAACAACAGAGCAGACCCATTCCCTGCCCGCAATGAGCTTACAGTCTAGAGGGGAGGCTTTGGGTTGTAATGGTGAGAAAGCTCTGGTCCGACTGGTATTTCCCCTGACAGATAATCGCCAGCACGATGATATTTGCCGTAAAAAGATGCTGAGCGTGACCTTTTTTCTGTTCAGGTAAGTCCCACTCCTGGTCTCCCCTCCCCACTCTGCTCTCCCCTCTCCCACCCGACTCTTACCCCCGCTTTCAGTTTTTCATGTTATCGGTTAAGCTTTTATTATGTGCCAGGCACTGTACTAAGCGATGGGGTAGATACAAGCAAATCAGGTTGGAGGCAGTCCATGTCCCACATGGGGCCCACAGTCTTAATCCCCGTTTTACAGATGAAGGAACTGAGGCCCAGCGAAGTGAAGTGACTCGCTCAAGGTCACACAGCATACAAGCGGCAGAGCAGGGATTAGATCTCAGGTTCTTCTGATTCACAGTCCTTTGTTCTATCCTCCAAGCTGTTATGCTTCTTCCCTTGACATTCCTTCCCTGACCTGTGGCTTTCCTGATCCTCTGACTGTGATTTTACCTTCCTCTTAGCCACATTGCCATTGCTACTGCCCTTTCCCTGGAAGCCCCTTCCGTGGTGTTAATCCCTTCCTCCTGGGGCTTCAAAGCTGGGGGGAAGGGGCCAGGTTCCCCCATGAGATATGGCAGGCCAAGTGACAATAACCGCCGGGAAGGAGACCAGGGATGGTGTCTCCCTCAACTTGTCTGCTGTGTGACCTTGGGCAAGCCACTTAACTTCTCTGTGCCTCAGTTCCCTCATCTGTAAAATGGGGATGCAGACTGTGAGCCCCACGTGGGACAACCTGTACAGTACTTGGCACATAGTAAGCTCTTGAGAAATACCATTATAACAATTTATTTTTTAAATTTAGTCCAAGCTGATTCTCTTGACTTTACCATCTCGGTTGCAAACCCGGGAAAGGACTGGAGATGATGGTGTCAGAAGCAGCCACACGGCTAAGTTCTTTTGAAAGATCAAGGTTACGAGGAAAAATCATTGGGGGGGGTAGTGTGGAGATGAGGGGGGTTTGGGGAGAACACATAGGGGATGGGGTGGGGACTGCCGAAAACTTGATTTGCTTGTATCCACCCCAGTGCTTAGTATAGTGCCTGGCGCATAGTAAGCTCTTAACAAATGCCATCATTATCATCATTATTATTAACTCAGAGTGGGAGTGGGCAGGCTAGTGCGAGAAGCAAGTGGAACTGGGCCCTCCTATTTGGTCACAGGTGAAGCAGGTCAAATGGATTGCTGGGATTGCATATATTACCTGTATATATGTATATATGTTTGTACATATTTATTACTCTATTTACTTATTTTACTTGTACATATCTATTCTATTTTGTTAATATGTTTGGTTTTGTTCTCTGTCTCCCCCTTTTTGACTGTAAGCCCACTGTTGGGTAGGGACTGTCTCTATATGTTGCCAACTTGTACTTCCCAAGCGCTTAGTACAGTGCTCTGCACACAATAAAAGCTCAATAAATACGATTGATTTAGACTGTGAGCCCACTGTTGGGTAGGGACTGTCTCTATATGTTGCCAATTTGTACTTCCCAAGCGCTTAGTACAGTGCTCTGCACATAGTAAGCGCTCAATAAATACGATTGATGATGATGATGATGATGATTGATTGATTGACTGATTGGGAGAAAGTCACTTCATCAGGAAGTGAAACCTCCTGATTGCTCCTCCGGTCATTCATTTACTCATTCACTCGTATTTATTGAGTGGCTTACTGTGTGCAGAGCACTGTACTAAGCGCTTGCACTAAACTAAGCGCTGCGGAACCCCACTGGCTCTCTATGGGGCATTCCTCTGCAGGAAGCAGAGAGGCCTAGTGGACAGAGCATGGTCCTGGGGGGTCAGAAGGACCCGTGTTCTAATTCTGCTTGGCTCAGTGGAAAGAGCATGGGCTTGGGAGTAAGAGGACATGGGTTCTAATCCCGGGCCTGCCACTTGTCTTCTGTGTGACCTTGGGTTAGGTCTTTTCTGTTCCTCAGTTCCCTCATCTGTAAAATGGGGACTAAGACCGTGAGCCCCATGTGGGACAACCTGATTACCTTGTATCTACCCCAGTACTTAGAACAGTGCTTGGCACATAGTAAGCGCTTATCATATACCACATTTATTATTATTACTATCCTGGTCTGCCACTTATCTGCTGTGTGACCTTGGGCAAGTCACTTCACTTCTCTGTGCCTCTGTTACCTCATCTGTAAAATGGGATTAAGAGTGTGAGCCCCATTTAGGACAGTGACTGTGTCCAACCTCATTAACTTGTACCTCCCCCTGCTCTCAAATGAGTGCTCAGCACATAGTAAGTGCTTAACAAATACCATTATTATTATTCTTATTAGGAGCCTTCTTACCTATCTCTTCTGGGCCATTCTCGGCCAGCATCAGAATCTGAACTGAGTCCTGCGGAGAAATAATAATTATGGTACTCATTAAGGGCTTACTTTGTGCCAGACACACAGAAATGACAGGGTTAAATATGGGAAAGGAGAAGAACTTTTGTAAGATGCTGAAGGAACTGTCCTGAGATCCAGGCAGGTCCAAGCTTGCTTGTGAGCAAGAGGAGCTGGGATGCTGGGACCCATAAATACACAACTCAAACACGCATCTGATATGCTCGTTTCTAGGGAAATAAAATTCAGTGTCAGACAAGTCAATATGTAGTCAACACTCTATAAAACCGGCTTGCTTGTACTTAATCTTTGCTTCCATTTCTAACTCCCCAGGACTCTCATGTGATGTTTATTTCACCAAGCTGGGCCAGTTGCAAAATGACTTTTTGATCTTAAAGCTAAGGGAGAGCTAACAATGGAGACTCGGAAAGGCAAAAGCCTTGTTTCGTCAATGTCTCGGGGAAAATGAAAGATTTGCGATCACCTCACCTGAGATTTTGCTACTCATGATGGGAGGCTGGAAAGTCTGGATAGAATCAGATAAGAAGGCTAAGAAAGCCTCTGTGGGTCAGTGGTATTTGTCGAGCACTTATCGTGTGCAGAGTACTCTACTAAGTGCTTGGGAGAGTATATAATAATATAATAATGGGATTTATTAAGCGCTTACTATGTGCAAAGCACTGTTCTAAGCGCTGGGGAGGTTACAAGGTGAGTACAATGTAACAAAGTTGGTAGACTTGTTCCCTGCCCACAATGAGCTTATGGTTTAGAGGGGAGACAGATTTAAGTCAGGAGAGCTTGGCAGTGTGTATCTTTAAAGCACTGGTGAATGGTATGACTGGCCCACAGTTCTTATTTTTGAGAATTCAAGAAGAAAAGGAGGAATCTTGAGCGATAAGCCCTGAGACCCCATCCCACTAGCACAAGGCAGAGAGAAACTAGACCTCAAATTCCTCATTCCTCCCTGAGTTGGGAGACAAATCACTTAACCCTTCTGGGCCTCCGTTTTCATCTGTAAAATGGAAATAATAATAATGATGGTATTTATTAAGTGCTTACTACGTGCAAAGCACTGTTCTAAGTGCTGGGGAGGTTACAAGGTGATCAGGTTGTCCCATGGGGGGCTCACAGTTTTAATCCCCATTTTACAGGTGAGGGAACTGAGGCACAGAGAAGTGAAGTGACTTGCCCAAAGTCACACAGCTGACAGTTGGTGGAGCCGGCATTTGAACCCGTGACCTCTGACTCCAAAGCCCGGGCTCTTTCCACTGAGCCACGCTGCTTCCCCTCAGATCAGAATCTCCGTGCCTCCAGGTAACGTTACAAGAATAAAATGAGATCATTACTGAGAAAGAACTGTAGAAAAATAAAATGGCTATGCAAATTCAAGCACTATGCACAATTTTGCTAGCGCTAGAAAGAAGCCCTGACATTCATTCATTCATTCAATCATATTTATTGAGCATTTACTGTGTGCAGAGCACTGTACTAAGCGCTGGGAAGTACAAGTTGGCAACATATAGAGACGGTCCCTACCCAGCAGCGGGCTCACAGACTAGAAATGCATACTTACATCAGCTGTTGGAAAAAAGAGAGAAGGTTGTGGCTTTTGGGAATCGTGGATGACATTGACAGAGTTGTGAGGAGCCCGAAAACAATGCTAATGATGGCACTGTTCGGCGCTTACTACGTGTCAAACACTGTTCTAAGTGCTGGGGTAATCAGGTTGGACACAAGCTGATCAGATTGGATGCAAACTAATCAAGTTGGACACATCCCTGCCCCTTATGGAGCTCACAGTCTTGATCCCCATTTTTCAGATGAGGTAACCGAGGCACGGAGAAGTTAAGTGACTTGCCCAAGGTCATACAGCAGACAAGCGGCGGAGCCAGGATTAGACGGTGAAAACGATTCACCAGGAATGCATCTATATCGTAGGCTCCCAAGCGCTTAGTACAGTGCTCTGCACACCATAAGTGCTCGATAAATATCTTGGATGATGGTGATTGATGATTCCTTCAATGGCAACGTACCACAGGATTGTTATTGTCCTGGCTGTGAACTTGTTTGCCTTTATGTTTTATCATTTCCTTCCTTGTGCGCTGTTCCGTATGTGTCTCTGCCATGCCCTTACATAAGCTGTGACTATGCCGGGGAACCAGAAACCTTAAATTATCCTTGGGCCTTTCCCTACCACTTGGAACACTACTCTGAGCAAAGCAAAATGCTCAAAAAAGTAATAATACAACAGTATTGTTCTGGGCGTGAACAGAAAGCACAGGGCAAACTCATCCCTGTTCTGTTTATGGTATTTGCTAAGCGCTTACTATGTGCCAGGCCCTGTATTAAGCTCCGAGGTAGATACAAAGTTTTCAGGTTGGACAGAGTCCCTGTCCCTCATGGGGCTCCCAGTCTTAATCCCCATTTTACAGGTGAGGCAACCGAGGCACAGAGAAATGAAGTGACTTGCCCAAGGTCACACAGCAGGGAAGTGGTGGAGTTGGGATTAGAACGCGGGTCCTTCGGGCTCCCAGGCTGGTGTTCTATCCATAATAATAATAATAATGGTATTTGTTAAGCGCTTACTATGTGCAAAGCACTGGGGAGGCTACAAGGTGATGAGGTTGTCCCACGGGGGGCTCACAGTTTTAATCCCCATTTTACAGATGAGGTAACTGAGGCCCAGAGAAGTGAAGTGACTTGCCCAAAGTCACACAGCTGACAAGCGGCGGAGTGGGATTTGAACCCATGACCTCTGACTCCAAAGCCCGGGCTCTTTCCACTGAGCCACGCTGCTTCTCTGGTCATCCACTTGGTCATGTCCGGAGGGAGGTGGTTCTTACCTCCATCCCCACCCCAGCCGGGGGGTTTTCATTTTGTTTCTGAGCTCCAGAAACTGCCTGGATACTTAACTTAGTGGAAAGAGCGCAGTCTTAGAAGACAGAGGACCTGGGTTCGAATTCTGGCTTCACCACTTGGCTACTATGTCACCTTGGGCAAGTCCCGTAACTTCTCTGCACCTCAATTTCCTCATCTTTAAAATGGGGATTTAATACCTGTTTTCCCCCCTCCTGAGACTGCAGGTCCCTTGAGGGACTGGGGCTATAACTGGCCTGATGACCTTGCATTCAATCAATCAATCAATCGTATTTATTGAGCGCTTACTGTGTGCAGAGCACCATACTAAGCGCTTGGGAAGTACAAGTTGGCAACATGTAGAGACAGTCCCTACCCAACAGTGGGCTCACAGTCTAAAAGGGGGAGACAGAGAACAAAACCAAACATACTAACAAAATAAAATAAATAGAATAGATATGTACAAGTAAAATAAATAAATAAATAGAGTAATAAATATGTAGGGACGATCCCTACCCAACAGCGGGCTCACAGTCTAGAAGGGGGAGACAGACAACAAAACAGAACATATTAACAAAATAAAATAAATAGAATAGTAAATATGTACAAGTAAAATAGAGTAATAAATACGTACAAACATATATACATATATACAGGTGCTGTGGGGAGGGGAAGGAGGTAAGGCGGGGGGGATGGGGACGGGGCGAGGTGATGGACAGCCTTGAAGCCGAGAGTGAGGAGTTGAGATTTCTACTCTAGCGCTTAGAACTGTAAGCTCCTTGTGGACAGGGACTGTGCTAACCGACTCTGTTCTTTTATACCCTCCCAAACACTTAGTGCAGTGCTCGGCATACAGTAAGTGCTAAGTAAATGTGATACATTGATTAAATGAATAGTGCTTGGTGCGTAATAACACTTATCGAGTACCATTAATGAAGGAAGCAAGAATTTGTTGGTAAAAGAAAAAATCATAGTCGCCAAGCCAGACTTGTAAAGAATCTAAGACCCCAATCTACTGGCCTAGCCAAAATAGGAAGAAGGGAAGGCCAGAATTTGGGAAGCAGCCTGGGGTAGAGGATAGAGCACAGTTCCGGGAGTCAGAAGGTCATGGGTTCTAATCCCGGCTCTGCCATGTGTCTGCTGTGTGATCTTGGGCAAGTCACTTCACTTCTCTGTGCCTCAGTTGCCTATCTGCAAAAGTGGGATTGAGATTGTGAGCCTTACATGGGACAGGGACTGTGTCCAACCCGAATCACTTATATCCATGCCAGTGCTTAGTACGGTGCCTGGGACACAGTAAGCACTTAACAATACCATGATTATTAATCACTATTATTATTATTAGAATTTGACGATACTCATTTCCACTCCATTCCTCTTCTCTTCTCCACTGGTTTCATTCATCCAATCACCCTCCCGGTTTATCTCAGAATGACTGTAGTTCATTCATTCATTTATTCAATCATATTTATTGAGCACTTACTGTGTGCAGAGCACTGTACTAAGCGCTTGGGAAGTACAAGTCGGCAACATAGGGAGATGATCCCTACCTAACAACAGGTTGGTTTTGTGTTCCTTTTCAATCAATCAGTGGTATTTATTGCACTCTTACTGTAGAACAGTGCTCTGCACATAGTAAGTGCTTAACAAATGCCATTATTATTATTCAGAGCCTGTACTAGGCGCCTGGGAGAGCACAATTCAACAGAATTGGTAGACACATTCCCTGCCCACAAATAATTTCCTTATGTTTGGGTTTCATTTGCTTTGTTGCATTTCATAGCTCTGACTTACTAGGTTTTCTCTGTGTACACTGCTCCCAGATATACACAAGCTTTTCTTCAATTTGTGGAGCCATGCTACAGGGACTCAGAGATGCTACCATCTTTCCCATCTTGAAGAAGAAAGCTGAAAGATCAATCAATCAATCAATCATATTTATTGAGCGCTTACTGTGTGCAGAGCACTGTACTAAGCGCTTGGGAAGTACAAGTCGGCAACACATAGGGACAGTCCCTACCCAACAGCGGGCTCACAGTCTAGAAAGATCAAACTGTGGCCCCTCTTGTGCCATCGCACTCCTCAGCATCACTGGTAAGATGCTACCCCAAATCCTCCTGGATTAGCTTCTAAAGAATTTCCTGGAAAACAATACCTGGGAAGAAGAGTGACCCAATAGATGGATGTTGGGCCTGGGAGTCAGAGGACTTGGGTTCTAATCCCCGCTCTGCCACTTGTCTGCTGTGTGACCTTGGCCAGGTCACTTTACTTTGAGCCTTAGTTACCTCATCTGTAAAATGGGGGTTAATAATAATAATAATAATAATGATAGTGGCATTTGTTAAGCGCTTACTATGTAAGCGTGGAGAAGCAGCATGTTAGGAGAAGCAGCGTGGCTCAGTGGAAAGAGCATGGGCTTTGGAATCAGAGGTCATGGGTTCCAATCCCAGCTCCGCCACTTGTCAGCTGTGTGACTTTGGGCAAGTCACTTAACTTCTCTGTGCCTCAGTTACCTCATCTGTAAAAATGGGGATTAAGACTGTGAACCCCTGGGGGACAACCTGATCACCTTGTAACTTTCCCAGTGCTTAGAACAGTGCTTTGCACATAGTAAGTGCTTAATAAATGCCATTATTATTATTATTATGTGCCAAGCACTGTTCTAACCACTGGAGGAGATACAGGGTAATCAGGTTGTCCCACGTGGGACTCACACTTTTAATCCTCATTTTACAGATGAGGCACAGAGAAGTTAAGTGACTTGCCCAAAGTCACACAGCAGACAAGTGGTGGAGTCAGGATTAGAACCCATGACCTCTGACTCCCAAGCCCGGGTTCTTGCCGCTAAGTCACGCTGCTTCTCTAAGACTGTGAGTGCCATTTGGGACATGGGCAGTTTCCAATCTGCCTAGCTAGTATCTTCCCCAGCATTTATTTCAGTGCCTGGCACGTAGTAAGCATTTCAATTCCATAAAAATAAATTAATAAATACCATTGATCGATGGGAATGCTCACTCTTGGAATGGCAATCCTTCCAGAGCTCCAGGCCATAGCACAATGTAGAGGCCGTGGCTTTTTCAGCAGGCCAGTTAGAGGAAAATGGGCAGAGAGTCATATTAGTGGCCCAACCAGTCTTATAGACTTTACAAAAGCACAGCTTGCTATCAGTATGGACCATGGAGAGTCCATAACAATAATGATGATGATAATCAATCAATCGTATTTATTGAGCGCTTACTGTGATAAGTGATGTATTCATTAAACGTTTACTTCATGCTAAGATTATACTAAGTTCTGGGGTAGAAAGAAGATCACCAGATCAGACACAGTCCCTCTCCCACTGTCTGAGGAGGGAGAGCAGGTATTATGTCCCCATTTGGCAGCTAAGGAAACTGAGGCACAGATAAATTAAATGACTTGTCTACGGTCACCCGGCAAGGAAGTGGTGGACCCAGGATAAGAACTCAGGTCAACTGACTCTCAGTTCTGCGCTCTTTTAGGGCAAGTTGGTGGCATAATCGATAGAGATGGGCAAGTCAATGGGGTGATGGGTTAGCGGTGTAAAAGAATTGTTCCAATTTAGGTGTTTTGTGTTTGTGGAGCCACTGGGACATGCTAGCAGAGCCGTCCTGGAGGCAAGAGGAAACGTGAACTTGTAGAAATGGGGAGAGGTCAGGACTGGCAGGATAGACCACGAAGTCGATCAATCAATCATATTTATTGAGCGCTTACTGTGTGCAGAGCACTGTACTAAGCACTTGGGAAGTACAAGTTGGCAACACATAGAGACGGTCCCTACCCAACAGTGGGCTCACAGTCTAGGAGTCATTGCATCATCATCAATCGTATTTATTGAGCGCTTACTATGTGCAGAGCACTGTACTAAGCGCTTGGGAAGTACAAATTGGCAACATATAGAGACAGTCCCTACCCAACAGTGGGCTCACAGTCTAAAAGACTGCATAGAGTTGGTAGCTGAGCCTTGTGAGTGTAGACTGTAGGCTTGTTGTGGGCAGGCAATGTGCCTGTTCTATTGTTGTGTTGTACTCTCCCGAGCACTTGGCACAGTGCTCCGCGCATGGTAAGCGCTCAATAAAAATGATTGATTGATTGCTCGAGTGGGTGAGCTCCCCTAGAGAGTGAATGGAGAGGAAGAAGAGCAAGGGACTGGGAATGGAGCCTTGCAGATTGTCCATGCTGGGAGGATGAGGAGTGGAAAAGGCGCCAGCGAGTGAAACAGAAGTAACAGTTACAAAGAAAGAATCATATTATTAGCATCTGTTGAGCACCCACTTAATAATAATAATAATAATGGAATTTATTAAGCGCTTACTATGTGCAAAGCACTGTTCTAAGCGCTGGGGAGGTTACAAGGTGATCAGTTTGTCCCACGGGGGGCTCACAGTCTTAATCCCCATTTTACAGATGAGGGAACTGAGGCACAGAGAAGTGAAGTGACTTGCCCAAAGTCACACAGCTGACAAGCGGCGGAGCCGGGATTTGAACCTCTGACCACTTAATGCACTGCACTGTACTAAGCTCTGGGGGAGTAAGAGATGCAGCGTGGCTCAGTGGAAAAAGCCTGGGCTTTGGAGTCAGAGGTCATGGGTTCAAATCCAGGCTCTGCCAATTATCAGCTGTGAAACTTTGGGCAAGTCACTTGCCTTCTCTGTGCCTCAGTTACCTCATTTGTAAAATGGGGATTCAGACTGTGAGCCCCCCATAGGACAACCTGATCATCTTGTAACCTCCCCAGTGCTTAGAACAGTGCTTTGCACTTAGTAAGTGCTTAATAAATGCCATTATTATTATTATTATTACAAAGCAAGGAATAACAAGGATAGTGCTTGTTAAGCGCTTACTATGTGTCAAGCACTGTTCATTCATTCATTCAATCATATTTATTGAGCGCTTACTGTGTGCAGAGCACTGCACTAAGCGCTTGGGAAGTACAAGTTGGCAACATATAGAGACGGTCCCTACCCAACAGTGGGCAAGCGCTGGTGTAGACACAAGCTAATCGGGTTGGACATAATCCCCTGTCCCTCACAGGCTCAATCCCCAATTTATAGATGAAGGAACTGAGGAACAGAGAAGTGAATTAACTTTGCCCAAGCTCACACAGCAGAGAAGTTTTGGAGCCGGGATTAGAACCCAGGACCTCCATCTGCTTCCCAGGCCCACTCTCTATTCACTACACCATGCTGCGAGTGCTTACCAAGGGCAGAGCACTGCACTAAGCACTTGGGCGAGTACAATATAACATTATAACAGACACATTCCCTGCCCACAATGAGCTAACAGCTTAGAGGGGGAGACAGATATTAATATGAATAAATAAATTACAGTTAAGGGCCTAAATAATAATAATAATGATGGTATTTTTTAATGCCATTAATCCCATTTTAATACCATTTTTTAACAATGCTTTTGTGCAAAGCACTGTTCCAAGCACTGGGGAGGTTACAAGGTGATCAGGTTGTCCCACGGGAGGCTCACAGTTTTAATCCCCATTTTCCAGATGAGGTAGCTGAGGCACAGAGAAGTGAAGTGACTTGCCCAAAGTCACCCAGCTGACAGTTGGCGGAGCCGGAATTTGAACCCATGACTTCTGACTCCAAAGCCCATGCTCTTTCCACTGAGCCATGCTGCTTCTCTAAATGCTGTGAGGCTGAGGGATGGGTGAATAAAGACAGCAAAGCAGGGTGATGCGGAAGGGTGTGGGAGAAGAGGAAAGGAAGGCTTAGTCAGGGAAGGCCTCTTGGAGGAGACGGGCCTTCAATAAGGCTTTGAAGTCGGGAAGTGTAATTGTCTGTTGGATATGAAGAGGGATAATAATAATAATAATGATGACATTTATTAAGCGCTTACTATGTGCAAAGCACATGGCTTTTTCAGCAGGCCAGTTAGAGGAAAAAGGGCAGAGAGTCATATTAGCGGCCCAACCAGTCTTATAGACTTTACAAAAGCACGGCTTGCTATCAGTATGGACCATGGAGAGTCCATAACAATAATGATGGTGATAATCAATCAATCGTATTTATTGAGTGCTTACTGTGATAAGTGATGTATTCGTTAAACGCTTACTTCATGCTAAGATTATACTAAGTTCTGGGGTAGAAAGAAGATCACCAGATCAGACACAGTCCCTGTCCCACTGTCTGAGGAGGGAGAGCAGGTATTATGTCCCCATTTGGCAGCTAAGGAAACTGAGGCACAGATAAATTAAACGACTTGTCTATGGTCACCCAGCAAGGAAGTGGTGGACCCAGGATAAGAACTCTAAGCGCTGGGGAGGTTACACGGTGACTAGGTTGTCCCACATGGGGCTCACAGTCTTCATCCCCATTTGACAGATGAGGTCACTGAGGCCCAGAGAAGTGAAGTGACTTGCCCAAAGTCACACAGCTGACAAGTGGCGGAGCCGGGATTTGAACCCACGACCTCTGACTCCAAAGCCCGGGCTCTTTTCCACTGAGCCACGGTGGCATTTCAGAACAGAGGCGTGAGAGAGGAAGCCTGCGAAAGCAACTCTCAACCCAGAATGAAGCACACTGCTGAAAAGGCCAACTTCCTTGCTTTTTCAGAAGGTGTGAAAAATGATTTGGTAGGAATTTCTGTTGAGGGAAAAAGTACCTTGTTCTGAATACACATGAACAGTTCCACATCCTTCCTTGTTATTCCCGTGCTGCTTTCCTAAGGAATTACCACCCAGTTTTCAACAAATGTATGTTCATTTTAAGCCAGAAAGAAAGATTTATGAGATGCCAAGCTCCCTCTCTCTCCTCCTGTTGGGCTTTCAAAGAAAAAGAATCCAACGTTGTAGTGGCCTGGGAATCAGAAGGTCATGGGTTCTAGTCCTGGTTCTGCTGCTTCATTCATTCATTCAATCGTATTTATTGAGCGCTTACTGTGTGCAGAGCACTGTACTAAGCGCTTGGGAAGTATAAGTTGGCAACAAGTGCTTAACAAGTTGGCACAGTCCTTTAAGACTGTGAGCCCACTGTTGGGTAGGGACTGTCTCTATATGTTGCCAACTAGTACTTCCCAAGCGCTTAGTACAGTGCTCTGCACACAGTAAGCGCTCAATAAATATGATTGATTGATTGATTGATTGATTGATTGATATAGAGACGGTCCCTACCCAACAGTGGATTGATTGATTGATATAGAGATGGTCCCTACCCAACAGTGGGCTCACAGTCTAGAAGTGGGGGGGCGGGGATGCCGCTTGTCTGCTGTGTGACCTTGGGCAAGTCACTTCACTTCTGTATGCCTCAGTTACCTTATCTGTAAAATTCATTCATTCATTCAACCGTATTTATTGAGCACTTACTCTGTGCAGAGCACTGTACTAAGTGCTTGGGAAGTACAAGTCGGCAACATATAAAGACGGTCCCTACCCAACAGCGGGATCACAGTCTGGAAGGAGGAGACAGACAACAAAACAAAACATGTCTTGTAAAACGTAAAATTTGTAAAATGTACATTTTAAGTGTAATTTTAGATGTTAAATTTTAAATGTGATTTGTAAAATGTACATAAATTTGTAAAATGAGGATTAAGACTGCGAGCCCCACGTGGGATAGGGAACTGTGTCCAACCCGATTTGCTTGTATCCACCCCAGTTCTTAGTAAAGTGCCTGACACACAGTAAGTGCTTAACAAATACCATAATAATAATTATTATTATTACTTTGTCGTCATTATTATACATTACATTATTATTACATTGCCTTTGTGAGGAGCAGTTAATGGTGCATTGTCAGGACTCCCCATTAGAGAGTAAAATCCCTGTGGGCTGGATCCAACCCGATTTGCTCGCATCCACCTCAGAGCTCAGCACAGCGCCTGACACGTAGTAAGCACTTAACCGATACCGCAATGATCTTTTTTTTTTTAAATTTAATGAGTACAATGGATTGATTCAAGGATATCATCACTAGGGCACAGGGATATGTTGGAACATGGCATCCCAGGTGGCAGAAAGTTGCCACCCTGAGAATGGGCTTCTCTGGCAGGAGTCCCATGGGAAAGCTTGGGTGCATTGTGTGCTCAGTGGCTCACCCTTTCATCAGAACCCAAAGCGCCGACCGACCGACCGACCGCCCGTCACCAGCCCATCCGCCGCCTCATCGACTTGCCCCACGGCTATTAATGATGTAGCCTGCTCCCTTTGTTCCTAGCAAGCCATCCGTCTAACTGTATCTCACACCCGACTCTCCTGCCTCTAGCCTGGAAGCTCATCATCACCGTCATCATCATCAATCATATTTATTGAGCGCTTACTGTGTGCGGAGCACTGTACTAAGCGCTTGGGAAGTACAAGTTGGCAACATATAGAGACAGTCCCTACCCAACAGTGGGCTCGCAGTCTAAAACGGGGAGATAGGGAACATATGTACAAGTAAAATAAATAAATAGAGTAACAAATATGTACAAATATATGTACATATATACAGGTGCTGTGGGGAAGGGAAGGAGGTAAGATGGGGGGATGGAGAGGGGGACGAGAGGGAGAGGAAGGAAGGGGCTCAGTGTGGGAAGGCCTCCTGGAGGAGGTGAGCTCTCAGTAGGGCTTTGAGGGGAGGAAGAGAGCTAGCTTGGCAGATGGGCAGAGGGAGGGCATTCCAGGCCTGGGTGAGGACGTGGGCCGGGGGTCGATGGTGGGACAGGCGAGAACGAGGTACGGTGAGGAGATCATCCCCAGAACAGAAGCTCGTCTCTGGACTGGAAGCTCGCTTTGGGCAGGGAATGTGTCCTTTTATTATTTTACTGTACTCTCCCAAGTGCTTAGTACAGTGCTCTGTCCACAGTAAGCACTCAGTAAATATGATTTATTGACTGACTCTCTCTCCTCACCCACCTCTTACGCTGGCCTGAAACTTCTTCCTCTCCCAATCCACAGCTATCTCCATATTCAAACCTCCCCTAATACCATCCCTCCTTTGACAAATCTTTCCCAATAATAATAATTATAATGATGATGGTATTTGTTAATCAATCAATCAATCGATTGTATTTATTGAGCGCTTACTGTGTGCAGAGCACTGTACTAAGCACTTGGGAAGTACAAGTCGGCAACACATAGAGACAGTCCCTACCCAACAGCGGGCTCACAGTCTAGAAGGGGGAGAGCGCTTAAGCACTTACTATATGCCAAGCACTGTTCTAAGCGCTGGAGTAGCTACAAGGTAATGAGGTTATCCCGTGTGAGGCTCACAGTCTTCATCCCCATTTTACAGATGAGGCAACTGAGGCACAGAGAAGTTAAGTGCCTTGCCCAAGGTCACACAACAGACAAGTGACGGGGCTGGAATTAGGACCCACGACCTCTGACCCCCAAGCCTGTGCTCTTTCCACTAAGCCACGTTGCTTTCCTGAAGATGATCTCTGAAGATGATCTTCTCTGAGTTGATCTCCCATCTCCCTGAGGCTTATCAACCTAATGCCTGCCTCTATCCCTTTTAGACGGTGCTTGGGTCTAAAGCAGTCCAAGCTTTATTCTGATTTCTCTTTGAGAAATATGATTATCTCTGTCTCCTCCAGCAGAGTGAGAGCTTTATGTAGGCAGGAGATGCAATCATCACTCTCCTCACCTTTAAAGTTTTGCATCTCCTCCAAAAACCTTCCCCAAGTAAGCTCTCCTTTAAGGCTCGCTCTCCCTTCTGTGTCACCTAGACACTTGAATCTAGGACTTTGGGGCATTTGATATTCACCCCACTCTCTTTCCCACAGCACTTATGTACATATCTTTTTAGTATTTATTATAGATTATTTATTTCTATGAATGCCTCTCTCCCCCTCTAGATCGTAAGCTCATTGCCACATGTCTTCTCTGTGACCTTGGGTAAGTCACTTATCTTCTCAGTGCCTCAGTTCCCTCATCTGGGAATAAGAGTGTGGATAAATGGGGTTCAGAGTGTGAGCCCCATGTGGGACAGGGACTGCGTCCAGCCTGATTAACTTGTATCTACCCCAGCACTTAGAACAGTACTTGGCACATAGTAATAATAATAATAATAATAATATTGGCACTTATTAAGCGCTTACTATGTGCAAAGCACTGTTCTAAGTGCTGCGGAGGTTACAAGGTGATCAGGTTGTCCCAAGGGGGCTCACAGTCTTAATCCCATTTTACAGATGAGGAAACTGAGGACCAGAGAAGTGAAGTGACTTGCCCAAAGTCACACAGTTGACAAGTGGCAGAGCCGGGATTTAAACCCATGACCTCTGACTCCAAAGTCCGTGCTCTTTCCATTGAGCCACACTGCTAAGCACTTAACAAGCACCAGAATTATTATTATTATTATTAACTACTAACTCTGGTCCATCGTACTCTCCCAAATTGCTTAGTACAATCAACCAATCAATCAATCAATCGTATTTATTGAGCGCTTACTGTGTGCAGAGCACTGTACTAAGCACTTGGGAAGTACAAGCTGGCAACATATAGAGACAGTCCCTACGCAACAGTGGGCTCACAGTCTAAAAGGGGGAGACAGAGAACAAAACCAAACATACTAACAAAATAAAAGAAATAGAATAGATATGTGCAGGTAAAATAAAATAGTACACTGCTCTGTACGTAGTAATTACTCAATAAATACCACTGTTTGATTGCCCAAGTGCCCAGTATAGTATCTTGCACCCGTTGGATGCTCAAAAGGCGCCTTGACTCTACTACTTTTTCGCAGGTGCGTAGTTGAGCGCTCTGGGCAAAGCAGGCCATCAATCAATGCTCATTAAAGACACCCCAGTGATCCTCAATCAATGCTCAGTATAGAAAAGACACCCCAATGACTCATCTCCCAGTCTTTCTGGCTCCGCTGAGCACCCTAATCTCTGACCCAAAGCTACACACCACTGCACATCATCTCATTCCCACCAAACCTGGAGAGAAAATGCTCCTGAATGAATGAAAAGAATGAATGCGTGACTGAGTGAACGAACGGAAGAACAGATTTGGATTGAGAAGACCTAGGCTAGGCCCCACCTTCCAACCTACTTCCACAAAACAAAACCAAAACTTGAATAAAACAACAGGGACCTGCATCCTTGTTCCCCTCCCACTGTTTGGAGTCGGGGTTGGGGGCTTCCCCTGGACTGGGCAGAAAAAAGGGGCAGCAAGAAACCCCCCAGTCCCAAACTGGACTCAAATTGGGCTGTCGGTTGCCTAGTTCTGAGTGTCAGAGCTGCATTTTTAATCAATCATATTTATTGAGCCCCTGCTGTGTTCAGAGTGCCATAATGATGGTATTTTGTTAAGTGCTAACTATGTGCAAAGCACTGTTCTAAGTGCTGGGGAGGTTACAAGGTGATCAGGTTGTCCCACGGGAGGCTCACGGTCCTAATTCCCATTTTCCAGATGAGGTAACTGAGGCACAGAGAAGTGAAGTGACTGGCCCAAAGCCACACAACTGACAATTGGCGGGGCCGGGATTTGAATCCATGACCTCTGACTCCAAAGCCCGGGCTCTTTCCACTGAGCCACGCTGGTTCTCTGTACTGTACTACTCTGTACTAGCACCGTACTAGGCGCTTGGGATTAGACTGTGAGCCCACTGTTGGGTAGGGACTGTCTCTATGTGTTGCCAATTTGTACTTCCCAAGCGCTTAGTACAGTGCTCTGCACATAGTAAGCGCTCAATAAATACGATTGATGATGATGATGATGAGGGTACACCATAACAGAGTTGGTAGATATATACGCCGCCCAAGATGAGCCGACAGTCTAAAGGGAACTTACAGTCTAGCGAGGATGTCTGTGTGAGAGAAGAAAGGGAGAAGGACATAGATAATAATAATAATAATAATAATAATAATAATAATAATAATAATAATAATGGCATTTGTTAAGCGCTTACTATGTGCAAAGCACTGTTCTAAGTGCTGGGGAATACAATGGGATCAAGTTGTCCCATGTGGGGCTCACATTCTAAATCCTCATTTTACAGATGAGGTAACTGAGGCTTAGGGAAGTTAAGTGACTTGCCCAAGGTCACACAGCAGACATGTGGCAGAGCCGGGATTCGAACCCATGACCTCTGATGATAACAAGGTTGATAAATAGCATACCAAGGTACAAAGCACATTCATTCCGATTTTTCCACTGGCACCGGTGGATGCCCACACTCTTCCCATGTTGCCTGGAAGAACCTTCCTCTTCCTCCTCTCCTAGTCTTTCCTGCTGTAGTGCACTCTCCCAAGTGCTTAGCACAGTGCTCTGCACACAGTAAGTGCTCAATAAGTGATTGAATGAAGAAGCAGCATGGCTTAGTGGGTAGACCACAGGCCTGGGAGTAAGAAGGACCTGGGTTCTAATCCCAAGTCTGCCACATGTCTTCTGTGTGACCTTGGTCAAGTCACGTATAATAATACTAATAATTTTGGTATTTGTTAAGTGCTTCCTATGTGCAAAGCACTGTTCTAAGCGCTGGGGAGGTTCCAAGCTGATGAGGTGGTCCCATGGGGGGCTCACAGTCTTAATCCCCATTTTCCAAATGAGGGAACTGAGGCCCAGAGAAGTGAAGTGACTTGCCCAGAGTCACACAGCTGACAAGTGGCGGAGCCGGGATTTGAACCCATGACCTCTGACTCCAAAGCCCGGGCTCTTTCCACTGAGCCACACTGCTTCACATATCTTCTCTGTGCCTCAGTTCCCTCATTTGGGAATAAGAGTGTGGATGAATAGGGTTTAGAGTGTGAGCCCCATGTGGGACAGGGACTGTGTCCAACCTGATTAACTTGTATCTACCCCAGCGCTTAGAACAGTCCTCTCAGTAGCATGGCTCAGTGGAAAGAGCACGGGCTTGGGAGCCAGAGGTCATGGGTTCTAATCCCGACTCTATCACTTGTCAGTTGTGTGACTTTGGGCAAGTCACTTCACTTCTCTGTGCCTAAATTACCTCATCTGTCCAATGGGGATGAAGACTGTGAGCCCCACGTGGGACAGCCTGATCAGCCTGACCCCCACTGCTTAGAACAGTGTTTGGCACATAATAAGCGCTTAACAAATACCAACAATATTATGATTATTCTTATTATAGTAAGCGATTAACAAGTACCAGAATTGTTATTATTATTATTATTATTATTATTATTATTACATTGTTTCCTGGGCCTCTTTGGAAGAGGGCTCAGAAGAATTTCAACTGCTGAACATATTAGCAGACATCAATCAATCAATGATATTTACTGAGGGCTTACTCTGGGCAAAGTACTGTACTAAACGATTGGGAGAGGTCAATATGGCAGAATTTGCAGACACTCTCCCTGCCCTTAACGAGTTTACAGTAGCACAATCACAGGAATTCCCAGGTCCTCCCTTACATTTTGCACCATACGATTCCTGCCCATTTTGGGTTGATTTCATTCATTCATTCATTCAATCATATTTATTGAGCGCTTACTGTGTGCAGAGCACTGTACTAAGTGCTTGGGAAGTACAAATGGGTTGATGAACCAAGGCTAGGCGGGATCTCTGGATTCCCCAAGCCGGACCTGGGGGACCCATTCTTTTTCCCCCTTATATATGCCTGGGAGGCGGAGCTAGGGGAATCCCAGAACAGGAAGACAGGAAATAGGACAGAAAGGGAAAGGAAATCATTAAAATGTCCAACAATGATTGTCACGCAGAAGAGTCCAATTTATCTCCTGATAATAATAATTGTGGTGCTTATTGTTTACTATGTGCCAAACACTGTACTAAGTGCTGGGTCAGATAAGAGATAATCAGGTCCCCCAAGTGATATTTATTAAGTGCTTCCTACATGCTAAATGGTGTACTAAGGGCTGGGATAGGAAAAGATGATCAAGGAGGTCACTTTCTAAATAGGAGGGAGAACAGGTATGTTGCCAACTTGTACTTCCCAAGCGCTTAGTACAGTGCTCTGCACACAGTAAATGCTTAATAAATACGATTGAATGAATGAATGAATGAATCCTATTTTGAAGATGAGAGAAGTGAGTCCAGGGAAGTTTAAGAGACTTACCCAAGTCACACAGCAGGTTAGTGGCCGAGCCGAGATTAGAACCAATCAATCGATCAATCATATTCATTCATTCATTCATTCATTTAATTGTATTTATTGAGCGCTTACTGTGTGCAGAGCACTGTACTAAGTGCTTGGGAAGTACAAGTCGGCAACATATAGAGACGGTCCCTACCCAACAACGGGCTCACAGTCTAGATGGGGGAGACAGACAACAAAACAAAACATATTAACAAATAAAATAAATAGTAAATATGTACAAGTAAAATAAATAGAGTAATAAATCTGTACAAACATATATACAGGTGCTGTGGGGAGGGTAAGGAGGTAATAATAATAATAATAACAATAATAATAATGGCATTTATTAAGCGCTTACTATGTGCAAAGCACTGTTCTAAGCACTGGGGAGGTTCCAAGGTAATCAGGTTGTCCCACGGGGGGCTCACACTCTTCATCCCCATTTTACAGATGAGGGAACTGAGGCACAGAGAAGTTAAGTGACTTGCCCAAAGTCACACAGCTGACAATTGGCGGAGCAGGGATTTGAACCCATGACCTCTGACTCCAAAGCCCGGGCTCTGTCCACTGAGCCACGCTGCTTCTCTGGTAGGGCGGGAGAGGATGGGGAGGAGGAGAGGAAAAAGGAGGAGTTTCTGTCTGATGCATAGGTTGACTGGTAGCCACTGGAGATTTTTGAGGAGGGGAGTAACATGCCCAGAGCGCTTACTGTGGGCAGAGTAATGTACTAAGTGCTTGGTACAGGCACATTCCCTTCCCACAAGGAGCTTACAATCCAGAGGGGAAGACAGACATTGATGGATATAAACAAATTACGGAAGCAGCCAGGTGTAGTGGATAGAGCACAGGCCTGAATGTAGAAGGATATGGATTTTAATCCCGGCTCCACCACTTATCTGCTGTGCGACCTTGGGCAAGTTACTTCATTTTTTCTGCTCCTCAGTTATCTCACCTGTGAAATGGGTATTGAGACTGTGAGCCTCACGTGGGGCAGGGACTGCATCCAACCTGATTTGCTTGTATGCACCCCAGCACTTAGTACAGTGCCTGGCACATAGTAAGGGCTTAACAAATACCCCAATTATTATTATCATTATATGTATATAAAAGAGAAGCAGCGTGGCTCAGTGGAAAGAGCACGGGCTTGGGAGTCCGAGGTCATGGATTCTAATCCTGGCTCTGCCACTTATCAGCTGTGTGACTTTGGGCAAGTCACGTAACTTTTCCGTGCCTCAGTTACCTCATCTGTAAAGTGGGGATTAAGACTGTGAGCCCCACGTGGGACAACCTGATCACCGTGTATCCCCCCAGCACTTAGAACAGTGCTTGGCACATAGTAAGCGTTTAACAAATACCAAAATTATTATTGTTATTATTAAAAGCTGTGGGGCTGGGGAGCTGAAGGGGGGGAATAAAAGGAAGCCAGGTCATCATCATTAACCATCAATCGTATTCATTGAGCGCTTACTGTGTGCAGAGCACTGTACTAAGCGCTTGGGAAGTACAAATTAACAACATACAGAGACAGTCCCTACCCAACAGTGGGCTCACAGTCTAAAAGGTCCTCTGTCTCCCTGTCCCATGCTCTTTCCACTAGGACACACTGCTTGCCACTTAGGTCAGGCAGATGCCGGGGGTGCTCAGAGATCAGAGCTGGGAGGTGCCAGTGTTATGGAGATGATAATAATAATAATAATAATAATAATATTTGTTAAGTGCTTACTATGTGCAAAGCACTGTTCTAAGTGCTGGGGGGATACAAGGTGATCAGGTTGTCCCACGTGGGGCTCACAGTCTTAATGTCCATTTTACAGATGAGGTCACTGAGGCACAGAGAAGCAAAGTGACTTGCCCAAAGTCACACAGCTGACAATTGGCGGAGCCGGGATTTGAACCCATGACCTCTGACTCCAAAGCCCTGGCTCTTTCCACTGAGTCACGCTGCTTCTCTCTCCAGGCCAGGATCCGATCCACCTCCAGCTTTCCCCTCCTTCGCAAGATCAGAGGTTTGCGGTTTGTGGTTGAAAGCAGGGAAGAGGCTCGGGGCCAGTGCGCTGGACCCAGGATGGGAAGGTTTGGGTCGCCACGCAAATCACATTCTCTCTTTGTGCATTGTTAGCCTCCCTTCAAAGGTAGGGCGATATTTGTCATTCAGATTTATAACCAATAAAGGATCATAAAACACATTGCAAAACAAGCTTGAGAGAAGCTAAGTGATGATAAGACGGAAGCAAGGACCAGTTAATAGAGGAAGGAAAGGTCCCTTCTCTCACAGACCCTCCCCAATTAATAACACCGTCTATTGTCTCATAAGAAACGTATGTCATGGAAGAGCACAACTCCAACCTCTCTTTGTGCCTTTGATTCATAACTGAATTATCTAACCCAGATGATTAGTCACTAGGTAGGGATGAGTATCTTGCCCTGCTTTGTAAGGTGGCTAACGTCCTGCTGGTACTCAGTTCATATTGAACATTTAGCATACCCTCTCTCAGAATGTGCCGGCAGTTAAAATTGAAACTCAAAAGACCCATCATGTTAATAATAATGATGGCATTTGTCAAGCGCTTACTATGTGCAAAGCACTGTTCTAAGCACTGGGGTATACAAGGTGATCAGGTTGTCCTACATGGGGCTCACAGTCTTAATCCCCATTTTACAGATGAGGGAACTGAGGCCCAGAGAAGTGAAGTGACTTGCCCAAAGTCACACAGCTGACAATTGACGGAGCCGGGATTTGAACCCATGACCTCTGACTCCAAAGCCCAGGCTCTTTCCACTGAGCCACACTGCTCCTGTTCTCTTGGAATAGGCATGAAATAGCGTTCGTTTCGAAATCTTGTTATGATGCTGAATATACTAAGCGATATAAAATTAAACAGACGGTCTCAACACATCGATCGCTGTAACGTCCCATCACTGAAACGTAATGAAGGCATCAGATGTCACTTCAGTCCTGAAACCACTTTGGACGCCGGGACTTTGGTCACGTTGTCCTTGGCCTAGGGATTGGTTAGCGCTTAGTACAGTGCTCTGCACACAGTAAGCGCTCAATAAATACGATTGATGATGATGATGGTTGATTTATGTCAACTCGGATTCTTCAGCAGTTGGAAAAGCAGCGTAGTCTTTGGAGCACGGGCTCTGGGAGGCAAGAAACCTGAGTTCTAATCCCTCCACTGCCACTTGCCTGCCGCGTGACGCTGGGCAAGTCACTTAACTTCTCTCTTTTCCTCCGTTTCCTCACCTGTTAAATAAAGTGAGCCTCCTGTTCTCCCTCCCCCTTAGATTGTGAATCCCATTCAGGACAGGGACTGTGTCTGACCTGCTTATATTGTATCTAACACGGTGCTTGGCACAAAGTCAGTGCTGAATAAATTCCACAATTATTATTGTTGAAGATATAGATGGATTGATTTTGATTTTTGATGTATTTTACTTGTACGAATTTATTCTACTTATTTGTATTTTGTTGATATGTTTTGTTTTGTTCTCTGTCTCCCCCTTCTAGACTGTGAGCCCACTGTGGGGTAGGGACCGTCTCTATATGTTGCCAACTTGGACTTCCCAAGCGCTTAGTAGCTGCTTAGGGAAGCAGCGTGGCTCAGTGGAAAGAGCCTGGGCTTTGGAGTCAGAGGTCACAGGTTCAAATCCTGGCTCCGCCACATGTCAGCTGTGTGACTTTGGGCAAGCCACTTAACTTCTCTGGGCCCCCATCTGTAAAATGGGGATGAAGACTGTGAGCCCCACGTGGGACAACCTGATCACCTTGTTACTTCCCCAGCACTTAGAACAGTGCTTTGCACATAGTAAGTGCTTAATAAATGCCATTATTATTATTATTAGTAGTAGTACAGTGCTCTGCACACAGTAAATGCTCAATAAATATGATTGAATGAATGAATGAATTTGGTGACATAATACAAATCTGTTGACAAATTTATTTGCAACATCTGTTGCAAAGTCATTCAATTGTAGGCCCAATGAGGGCAAAGACTGTACGTAATACTCGACTTTTATTTTATTATTGTTATTATTGTTGTTATTATATGGTAATTGTTAAGTGCTTACTATGTGTCCAATACTGTTCTAAGCACTGGGGTAGATACAAATTAATCAGGTCAGACACAGTCCCTGCCTGACATGAGGCTCACAATCTAAGTAGGAGGGAGAAAAGGCACTGGATCCCCATCTCTAAAAAGATGTGGAAATTGAGGCACAGAGAAGTTAAGTAATAATAATAATAGTAATGATGGCATTTATTAAGCGCTTACTATGTGCAAAGCACTGTTCTAAGCTCTGGGGAGGTTACAAGGTGATCAGGTTGTCCCATGGGGGGCTCACAGTCATAATCCCCATTTTACAGATGAGGGAACTGAGGTACAGTGACTTGCCCAAAGTCACCCAGCCGACAAGTGGTGGAGCAGGGATTTGAACCCATGACCCCTGACTCCAAAGCCCAGGCTCTTTCCACTGAGCCACGCTGCTTCTCGTAAGTGACCTGCCCAAGATGACACAGCAGGCAAGTGGCACCCACTTATAATAATAATAATAATAACAATGGTAATTTATTAAGCACTTACTATGTGCCAAGCACTGTTCTAAGCACTGAGAAGGTTACAAGGTGATCAGGTTGTCCCACGGGGGGCTCCCAGTCTTCATCCCTATTTTCCAGATGAGGGAACTGAGGCCCAGAGAAGTGAAGCGACTTGCCCAAAATCACTGAGCCGACAAGTGGCGGAGCCAGAATTTGAACCCATGACCTCTGACTCCAAAGCTTGGGCTCTTTCCCTTGAGCCACGCTGCTTCTCCAAACGCTTGCACCCAAGCGCTTAGTACAGTGCTCTGCACATAGTAAGCGCTCAATAAATACGATTGAATGAATGAAAGTGGCAAAACTGGGATTAGAATTCGAGTCCTCTGATTCCCAGGCCCAAGCTCTTTCAACTTGGCCACACTACAGTCCTCTCTACTCACATTAGGTGCTCAGTAAATAGCATTAATGGATTGGCTGACTTTAGGTCGCCCACTGCTCCCCTGATCGAGTCTAATTGTCTGATTTGATGGCATCAGTAGTCACCATCCATGTGGCTCATGACCATTTTGTCAGGCTGAAATGTTCGTGAGCTCGTCCTGATTTCTGGGGCAATAAGATAAATGCGCATCTTTCCTTGATTTGATCTTAGATCTTAAAAACCCCTGAAATCTTTCAAACAATTTTTCAGTTTACTTTTTCCAGGTGACTGTGAATGAATCTTCGTATTAGGAAAGCAGCATGACCTAACACGGCGGCGTGGAAGTCAGATTCATTCCTTCAATCGTATTTATTGAGCGCTTACTGTGTGCAGAGCACTGTACTAAGCGCTTGGGAAGTACAAGTTGGCAACATATAGAGACGGTCCCTACCCAACGGTGGGCTCACAGTCTAGAATTGACTTGGGTTCTATTCCTGGCTTTGCCATTTGCCTGCTGTGTGAACTTGGGCAGGTCACCTAACCTTTAAACCTATTTGCTCACCTGTAAAAATTGAGATCCAATATGTTTCTCCCCCAATTAATAATAATAATAATAATAATAATAATAATAATAATCATAATGATGGCATTTATTAAGCACTTACTATGTGCAAAGCACTGTTCTAAGCTCTGGGAAGGTTACAAGGTGATCAGGTTGTCCCACGTGGGGCTCACAGTCTTAATCCCCATTTTACAGATGAGGTAACTGAGGCCCAGAGAAGTTCAGTGACTGGCCCAAAGTCACACAGCTGACAATTGGCGGAGCAGGATTTGAACCCATGACCTCTGACTCCAAAGCCCGGGCTCTTTCCACTGAGCCACTCTGCTTCTCAATTAGACTGTGACCCCCAGGGGAGACAGGAACTGTGTCCAACCTGATGGTTGATTGTCTTGTATCTACCCCAGCATTTAGTACAGTGCCCGGCACATAGTAAGCGCTTAGCCAATATCATTAATTATTTCTATTCATTCTGGAGGAAACTGTTGGAGAGTCTGCTAGCCCCTCGGTACGGTGAAATCCATTGTTCCTGTTTGCTTACCAGTGACTGAGAGATGAGAAGCAGTGTGGTCTAGTGGTTAGAGCATTGCCCTGGGTTCTAATAATAATAATAATAATGATGGCATTTGTTAAGTGCTTACTATGTGCAAAGCACTGTTCTAAGCGCTGGGGGGGGGGGCGGATACAATGTGATCAAGTTGTCCCACGTGGGACTCACAGTCTTAATCCCCATTTTTACAGATGAGGGAACTGAGGCACAGAGAAGCTAAGTGACTTGCCCAAGGTCACACAGCAGACTTGTGGTGGAGCTGGGATTCGAACGCCTGACCTCTGACTCCAAAGCCTGTGCTCTTTCCACTGAGCCACGCTGCTTCTCTCTGCCACTTGTCAGCCGTGTGACTTTGGGCAAGTCACTTAACTTTTCTGTGCCTCAATTACCTCATCTGGAAAATGGGAATTAAGACTGTGAGCACCTCCTGGGATAGCCTAATAACCTTGTATCTCCCCTGCCAGTACTTAGAGCAGTGCTTGGTACATAGTAAGCGCTTAACCAATTCCATCATTATTATTATTACTGTCTGTTGTGTGCCCTTGAGCAAGTCGCTTCACTTCTCTGTGCCTCAGTTACCTCATCTATAAAATCATCAATTGTATTTATTGAGCGCTTACTGTGTGCAGAGCACTGTACTAAGCGCTTAAAATGGGGATTAAGACTGTGAGCCCCATGCGGGACAGGGACTGTGTCTTACCTGACAACTTTATATCTACCCCCATGCTTAGTACAGCACCTGGCACATAAAACCAGGTCTGTTGAGCTCTCTTCAACCACCCTTGCCCACTTCAAAGCCTTACTGAAGGCAAGTCTCCTCCCAGAGGCCTTTCCTGACTAACCCTCCTTTTCTCTTCTCCAGCTCCCTTCTGCCTCGCCCTGACTTGCTCCCTTTATTCATCCCCCCCACTCCCAGCCCCACAGCACTTATGTCTGTATCCGTAATTTATTTATTTCTATTAATGTCTGCCTCTCTCTCTAGACTGTAAACTCGTCGCGGGCAGGGAACGTGTCCGTTTCTTGTTGCATCGCCCTCTCCCAAGCTCTCAGTCCGGTGCTCTGCACACAGTAAGCACTCAATAAATACGGTCGACTGACTGATCGACTAGCCCTCCTGGCTCTTCCCAGTGTGGATGGCTGCTCATTTTTCCCCCCTTCCAGCCCCTTGCGGCTCCACCCAGGGTGAGGCCGCCACATTTTCCCTGCCCCTTGCCAATCCTGGCTTCTCCGGGCCCTCCCAGGCTAGCCACACCCTGATGCCACTTCTCCCAAACTGAAGCTACTCCCTCTTGGTGGCTCAAAAGTCCCTCCCTTGGCTTGCCAACCTCTTCTCTGCCTTTCCTCACCCCCATCTGGCCTGCAGCCAGGCCCCTGCTTCTGCTGCTCCTGTTAATGATGCTGGGGCATGGCCATTTCTCTCCCCCTCCTCTTAATCATAATAATCATAATAATGTTGGTATCTGTTAAGAGCTTACTATATGTCAAGCACTGTTCTAAGCGCTGGGGTATGTACAAGGTAATCTGGTTGTCCCACATGGGGCTCACAAGTCTATGAGGGAACTGAGGCACAGAGAAGTGGCTCGCCCAAGGTCACACAGCAGACAAGTGGCAGAGCCGGGATTAGAACCCACAACCTCTGACTCCCAAACCCGGGCTCTTTCCACTAAGCCACGCTGCTTCTCCTCTTCTAAGCCTAATCTCATCTGCGTGCATTCGTTCATTCTATTGTATTTATTGAGCCGTTATTGTGTGCAGAGCGCTGTACTAAGTGGTTGGAAAGTACAATTCAGCAACAAATAGAGAAAACCCCTACCCAACAGCAGGCTCACTCCCCACAGCACATATGTATATATCAACATATACCTGTAATTTGTCTATTTATATTAACGTCTGTCTCCCCCTCTAGACTGTAAGCTTGTCGTGTATATATTGATATATACCTGTAATTTATTTATTCATCTATTTATATTAATGTCTGTCTCCCCCTCTAGACTGTAAGCTCGTTGAGGGCAGGAATGTGCCTGTTTGTTGTTATATCGTACTCTCCCAAGGGCTTAGTACAGTGCTTTGCACAAAGTAAGCGCTCAGTAAATATGATTGAATGACTGAATGAATGAATGGAAGGCATATCTCCTCCAAGAAGCCTTCTCTGACTAAGCCCCCCTTTTCTCTTCCCCCACTCCCTTCTGCGTCACTCTCACTTGCTCCCTTTGTTCTTCTGCCCTCTCAGCACCATAGCATTTATGCACAAATCTGTCATTTATTTATATTAATGTCTGTCTCCTGGCCCTCTAGGCTGTTGTAAGCTCAAGGTGGGCAGGGAATGTGTCTGTTTATTGTTATATTGTACTCTCCTAAGCATTTAGTACAGTGCTCTGCGCACAGTAAGCGCGCAATAAATAGGATTGAATGAATGAATGGAGTCCCACCACCATCTTTGCTGCCAATTCCACCTTTGGGGTGTGTCTCTTTTGCTTTCCTTTTTTAATGGCATTTGTTAAGTGCTTACTATGTACCAGGTACTGTACTAAGCACTGGGGTAGATAATAATAATAATAATGATGATGGCATTTATTAAGCGCTTACTATGTGCAAAGCACTGTACTAAGCGCTGGGGAATTTACAAGGTGATCAGGTTGTCCCTGATTGATACAAGCCAATCAGGTTGGACACGGTCCACGGCCCATGCGGGACTCACAGTCTTAATCCCCATTTTACAGATGACGTACCTGAGGCACAGAGAAGTGAAGTGACTTGCCCAAGGTCGTCCGGCAGACGGTGCGGAGCTGAGATTGGAACCCAGGTCCTTCGGACCTCCAGGACCGTGCTCTAGCCACTAAGCCATACTGCTTCTCAAGCCTTCGCTTCTTGAAACTCTGGGAGGAAGATGGTCAGGGCTCCAAGAGGAGGGCTAAAGTTCCCTGAAACCACCCGGGGAAGCAAATGTTCACTAAGGCATTTTAGGCAAAATTGTACTTAAAAATAAGCAGTTAAACGTGGCTAGTGGAAAGCGCAAAGGCCTGGGAGTTGGAGGACCTGGGTTCTAATCCTGCCTCTGCCACTCACCAGCTGGGTGACCTTCAGCAAATCAGTACATTTCTCTGTGCCTCAGTTGCCTCATCTGCAAATTGGAGATCCAGTATGTGTTCTTCCTCCTCTTTATACTGTGAACCCCATCTGGGACCTGATTATCTTGTCTCTACCCCAGCATTTAGTAATAATAATAATAATAATGATGTTTATTAAGCGCTTACTATGTGCAAAGCACTGTTCTAAGCGCTGGGGAGGTTACAAGGTAATCAGGTTGTCCCACGAGGGGGCTGTCTTAATCCCCATTTTCCAGATGAGGGAAATGAGGCACAGAGAAGTTAAGTGACTTGCCCAAAGTCACACAGCAGACAATTGGAAGAGCAGGGATTTGAACCCATGATCCCTGACTCCAAAGCCCAGGCTCTTTTCCACTGAGCCACACTGCTTCTCAATTTAGTACAGTGCCTGGCACGTAGAAAGCAAACAACGAATACAGTTGTGATGATGATGATGACGATGATAATGATGGCAGCCATGGGAAGCAGGGAAGCAGCATGGTCTATAATAATAATAATGGTATTTGTTAAGCACTTACTATGTGCAAAGCACTGTTCTAAGCGCTGGGGAGGTTACATGATGATAATAATAATAATAATAATGGCATTTATTAAGTGCCTAGTATGTGCAAAGCACTGTTCTAAGCGCCGGGGAGGATACAAGGTGATCAGGTTGTCCCACGTGGGGCCCACAGTTTTAATCCCTATTTTACAGATGAGGTAACTGAGGCCCAGAGAAGTCCAGTGACCTGCCCAAAGTCACACAGCTGCCAGTTGGCGGACCCTGGATTTGAACCCACGACCTCCGACTCCAAAGCCCGGGCTCTTTCCACTGAGCCACGCTGCTTCTGATCTAATCAATCAATCAATCGTATTTAATGAGCGCTTACTGTGTGCAGAGCACTGTACTAAGCGCTTGGGAAGTACAAAAGCGCTCAGAATTTTTCAGGTGGCAGAATTGGCTTAATTTTATTATCAACTAGAGCACAGGGAGGCCAAGGGGATCGGAGAAAGCTGACGGAAACAGCAAGGCTGAAAGGGAATAAAAAAAGACACCGAGGGCCATGACGCGTTAAACGGATTCTCCTTCTTTTTTAGGATATTTGTTAAGCGCTTAATATGTGCCAGGCACTACTGGAGATAGCGTGAGCCTGGGAGTCATAAGGACCTGAGTTCTAATCCTGGCTCCGCCACTTGTCTGCTGTGTGACCTTGGGCAAGTCACCTCGCTTCACTTCTCTGTGCCTCAGTTCCCTCATTTGTAAAGTGGAGATTAAGACTGTGAGCCCCATGTGGGACAGGGACTGTGCCCAATCTGATTACTTTGTATCTAACCCAGTGCTTAGAACAATGCCTGGTACGTAAAAAGCACTTAATAAAAACCTTTAAAAAAGCACTGGCTAGCAATGAAGCTGTAGAATGGACAACACTGGACTCTAAGAGGCCGGGCTTTGGAATCAGAGGTCATCGGTTCAAATCCCGGCTCCGCCACTTGTCAGCTGGGTGACTTTGGGCAAGTCACTTCACTTCTCTGTGCCTCAGTTACCTCATCTACAAAATGGGGATTAAGACTACGAGCCCCACATGGGACAACCTGATCACCTTGTAACCTCCCCAGCGCTTAGAACAGTGCTTTGCACATAGTAAGCGCTTAATAAATGCCATCATTATTATTAATAGAAAGGCCCTGGACAATTGTCCCTTTCATCCAAATGACAAAATCACCCCCGGGTCTGGTCCCTTTCAAGTGCTTGGTGTGGCATTCTTACTACCTGAATCATGTTGAACAAACTCCTTTCCAGTAAACCGAGACTTGCTCGGTGGAAAGAGCCCGGGCTTTGAAGTCAGAGGTCAGGGGTTCAAATCCCGGCTCCTCCAACTGTCAGCTGGGTGACTTTGGGCAAGCCACTTCACTTCTCTGGGCCTCGGTTCCCTCAGCTGGAAAATGGGGATTAAGACCGTGAGCCCCCCGTGGGACAACCTGATCACCTTGTGACCTCCCCAGCGCTTAGAACAGTGCTTTGCACAGAGTGAGCACTTAATAAATGCCGTTATTATTATTATTATTATCTGCTAGTCCCACTCTTTTAAATTGTTTGGTTGTTTAGGCTTTAAGCAACTGTCCTATGAAGGGATCGTAGGGTCTTTGACAATCAGGTAACTCACATCATTGGGTGTCTTCCATGCTGGGGGGTGGACAACACAGACACCTTTCCCTCCTTTCTTCTGAAGTCTTTCCCAACTCGGGAAGTTCTCCGCCTAATGGGAGGCAGTTTGGTCTAGTGATGATGATGATGATGGCATTTATTAAGCGCTTACTATGTGCAAAGCACTGTTCTAAGCGCTGGGGAGGTGACAAGGTGATCAGGTTGTCCCCCGGGGGGCTCACAGTTTTAATCCCCATTTTCCAGATGAGGGAACTGAGGCTCAGAGAAGTGAAGTGACTTGCCCAAAGTCACCCAGCTGACAGTCGGCGGAGCCGGGATTTGAACCCATGACCTCTGACTCCAAAGCCCGGGCTCTCTCCACTGAGCCACGCTGCTTCTCTAGTACTCTAGTACTCACTGTACTCTCCAGGCGCTTAGTACAGTGCTCTGCACACAGGAAGCGCTCAATACACACGAATGAATGAAACAGACGAGGACGGAGGCTTGTGGGGAGGCCGTGGGGATGGCGGAGGCAGGGAGGAGAAGATGGTGGTGTCCAGTGTTGTACAGTCCACTGTACTAAGCGCTTGGATAGTCCAATTGGTTAGAGAAGCAGCGTTGCTCAGTGGAAAGAGCAGGGCCTTGGAGTTAGAGGTCCTGGGTTCAAATGCCGGCTCTGCCATTTGTCAGCTGTGTGACTCTGGGCATGTCACTTAACTTCTCTGTGCCTTAGTTACCTCATCTGTAAAATGGGGATTAAGACTGTGAGCCCACCGTGGGACAACCTGATCACCTTGTAACCTCCCCAGTACTTAGAACAGTGCTTTGCACATAGTAAGCGCTTAATAAATGCCATCATCATTATTATTATTATTATTATCATAGAGCAGAAGGACCAGCGTTCTAATCCTGCCCTTGCCACTGATCTGCTGTGTGACCTTGACCAAGTCACTTCATTTGTTTGGGTCTCAGGTACCTCATCTGTAAAATGGGGATTATAATAATAATAATGATGGTATTTGTTAAGCGCTTACTATGTGCAAAGCACTGTTCTAAGCGCTGGGAGGTTACAACATGACTGCAAGCCCCACGTGGGACAGGCGCTGTGTTCAACTCACTTGTATGTACCTCAGCACTTAGAGCTTGACACATACTAAGTGCTTTACAACTACCATGATTAATGAAGGGATATCATCAAAACCCAAGGATTAGTCCATATATTTTCTCCATGACACAGCCTCTTTCTTTGATTCATTCATTCAATCGTATTGATTGAGCACTTACAGTGTGCAGAGCACTGTACTAAGCGCTTGGGAAGTAAAAGTCGGCAACATATAGAGACGGTCCCTGCCCAACAGTGGGCTCACAGTCTAGAAGGTGGGCTCACGGCCTAGAAGGGACAGTCTAGAAAGGGATGGCATTCAGGCGAAGACTGAAGGAAAGGATAAGAAAACAAATTCCACGTAGAAAGAAAATATCACACTAATAGCAAAGGAAACTAAGATGGACAAGGGAGTGATTCGTTCATTCATTCGTTCAATCACATTTATTGAGCACTTACTGTGTTCAGAGCACCATACTAAGTACTTGGAAAGTTCAATTTAGCAATAAAGAGAGACGATCCCTGCCCACAATGGGCTTACAGTTTAAAGGGGGGGAAACAGACATCAAAACAAGTAAACAGGCATCAATATAAATAAACCGAATTATAGATATATAGATATCTAGACTTCTAGACTGTGAACCCACTGTTGGGTAGGGACCGTCTCTATATGTTGCCAACTTGTACTTCCCAAGCGCTTAGTACAGTGCTCTGCACACAGAAAGCGCTCAATAAATATGATTGATTGATATATACATAAATGTTGTTGGTTGGGGGGAGAGCAAAGGGAGAGAGTTGGGGTGATGTGGAAGGGAGGGGGGGTTGAGGAAAAGGGGGCTTGGTCCCCATCTTTCCCCAGGGCCCTCTCCCTTCTATGTTGTCTGTGAACTTGGATCTGCGGTCTTTGGGTATTTGCTATTCGCTCCACAGGACTTACAGATAGATCTATAAATTATGCATTATAAATTATTTATCATTACTGATGCTTGCTGTGTGCAGGGCACTGTACTGGGCACTTGGGAGGTCCAAGTTGGCAATGTCTAGAGACGGTCCCTACCCAACAGTGGGCTCACAGTCTAGAAGGGGGAGACAGACAACAAAACCAAACGTATTAACAGAATAAAATAAATAGAATAGATATGTACAGGGCATTTTGATTTCCAAAGAGGTGTTTTGTTTAGTGCCTTTGTTTTGAGCAAACCACTGGCAGACAGATTCTGCTTTTAAGGAGCCTCTTTCCTGTCCTGGTGGTGGTGGTGGTGGTGGGGATTTATCGAGACATCATCATCATTAGAGAAGCAGCGTGGCTCAGTGGAAAGAGCCCGGGCTTTGGAGTCAGAGGTCATGGGTTCAAATCCCGGCTCTGCCAATTGTCAGCTGTGTGACTTTGGGCAAGTCACTTCACTTCTCTGGGCCTCGGTTCCCTCATCTGTAAAATGGGGATTAAGACTGTGAGCCCCCAGTGGGACAGCCCGATCACTTTGTAACCTCCCCAGTGCTTAGAGCAGTGCTTTGCACATAGTAAATGCTTAATAAATGCCATTATTATTATTATGTCTGTCTCCCCCTCTAAACTGTTATCTCATTATGAGCATGGAATGATTCATTCATTCATTCAATCATATTTAATGAGTGCTTACTGTGTGCAGAGCACTGTACTAAGCGCTGATTCTACCAACTCTAAGGCATTGTACTCTACCAAATGGAGAGTAGCACTTGGAGCAACGTGGCAAAGTGGTTAGGGCTTGGGACTCAGAAGGTCATGAATTCTCATCCTGGCTCTGCCATTTGTTTGCTGTGTGACCTTGGACAAGTCACTTCACTTCCCTGTGCCTCAGTTAGCTCATCTGTAAAATGGGGATTGAGACTGTGAGCCCCATGTGGGACAGGAACTTCGTCCAACCCGATTTGCTTGTATCCACCCCAGCCCTTAATACAGTGCCTGGCACACAGTAAGCGCTTAACAAATACCACAGTTATAATTAAGTGCTTAGTATGGTGCTCTGCACACAGTTAGGGCTCAGGAGATACTGATGATGATGATGATGATAATAATGATGATGATGATGAAGAATATCATGGACCTGATTTTCCCAGTGCCTGAAGTTACTCAGCGTGGCGGAGTGTAAAGAGCCCGGGCTTTGGAGTCAGAGGTCATGGGTTCAAATCCCGGCTCCACCACTTGTCAGCTGTGTGATTTTGGGCAAGTCACTTCACTTCTCTGTGCCTCGGTTACCTCATCTGTAAAATGGGGATTAAAGCTGTCAGACCCCCGTGGGACAACCTGATCACCTTGTAACCTGCCCAGCCCTTAGAACAGTGCTTTACACATAGTAAGCACTTAACAAATACCATTATCATTATTATTATTATTATTATTACACCTCAGAAGCAGACTAGGCTCTGAGGGAGGTGTGTTAACATTCTCAGAGCGCAAGACGACTGAATAATGCATTGCTACGTACAAGATGATTGTATCAATGGCAGTGGGTGAACTGGTTGCTCCTAGAGGCCCAGAGACCTACTGCCCCAGAAAGAGCGAGACCACCCAGCCCCGATGTCATAATAATAATAATGATAATAATAATAATTATATTTGTTAATTGCTTAATACGTGCCAAGCACTGTTCTAAGCACCGAGGTAGAGACAAGGTAATCAGGTTGTCCCACGTGGGGCTCACAGTCTCGATCCCCATTTTACAGAAGAGGTACAGAGAAGTGAAGTGGCTTGCCCAAGGTCACACAGCAGACAAGTGGAGGAGCTGTGATTAGAACCCACAGCCTCTGACTCCCAAGCCCGTGCTCTTTCCACTAAGCCATGCTGCTTCTCATCTTGCATTCATCCACCCTCAGCCTCAAGGCACTTATGTACATATCTTTCACATCTTTTTGACTGTGAGCCCACTGTTGGGTAGGGACTGTCTCTATATGTTGCCAACTTGTACTTCCCAAACGCTTAGTACAGTGCTCTGCACACAGTAAGCGCTCAATAAAAACGATTGATTGATTGATTGATATCTGTAAAATTATTCATTTATATTAATGTTAGCCAGTCAATATAATTTTTTGAATAATTACTGTATGTAGAGCACTGTACTAAGATCCTGGGAGGGTACAATATAACAATATAAAAGACACAATATAAAAGACACACGAGAAGAAGCATGGCTCAGTAGAAAGAGCCCGGGCTTTGGAGTCAGAGGTCATGGGTTCAAATCCCGGCTCCTCCAGCTGTCAGCTGTGTGACTTTGGGCAAGTCACTTCACTTCTCTGTGCCTCAGTTACCTCATCTGCAAAATGGGGATGAAGACTGTGAGCCCCCCCGCCCCCGCCACCCCCAAGGACAACCTGATCAGTTGTAACCTCCCCAGCGCTTAGAACAGTACTTTGCACATAGTAAGCGCTTAACCATAATAAATAATAATAAATACCATTATTATTATTATTATTATTATTTATTCCCTGTCCATGGCAACCTTACAGACTAGAAGCCTAATGTCTACCTCTCCCTCTAGACCTTTAGTTCCTTGGGTGCAGGGGATTTGGGTTCAAATCCCGGCTCCGCCACTTATCAGCTGTGTGACCTTGGGCAAGTCCCTTAACTTCTCTGTGCCTCAGTTCCCTCATCTGGAAAATGGGGATTAAGACTGTGAGCCCCATGTGGGACAACTTGATTAACTTGATCCTTGTATCTTCCCCAACGCTTAGAACAGTGCTTGGCACATAGTAGGTGCTTAACAAATACCAGAGAAGCAGCGTGGCTCAGTGGAAAGAGCCCGGGCTTTGGAGTCAGAGGTCATGGGTTCAAATCCCGGCTCCGCCACTTGTCAGCTGTGCGACTTTGGGCAAGTCACTTCACTTCTCTGGGCCTCAGTTCCCTCATCTGGAAAATGGGATTAAGTCTGTGAGCCCCATGTGGGACAACTTGATTACCTTGTATCCACCCCAGTGCTTAGAACAGTGCTTTGCACATAGTAAGCGCTTAATAAATGCCATCATCATTATTATTATTACCCGTATTATTATTATTATTAATAGTACAGTGCTCTGCGCACAGTAAGTACTCAATAAATACCATTGATGGATTGATTGGGCTCCCATCAGGCCCTACTCTGGATTGCCAGGGTGAAAACGTAACAGCGACATGAGGCTCCCTCAACTTTTGTCTCGTCTTATGCCGGCGAGTCATCTCTGACCCATAGCAACTCCGTGGACACATCTCTCCCAGAGTGAACCCGCATTAGCAATTGTTCTAATAGTGGATCCATGGAGTTTTCTTGGTAAAAATCCAGAAGTGGTTTACCATTGCCTCCTTCCTCAGGGTCAACTTCAGTCTCCACCCTCGACTCTCTCCCGGGCTGCTGCTGCCTGGCACGGGTGAGTTTTGACTCGTAGCCGATGGCCATCCACTCGCTAGCCACAGGTGCGACCCTGAGAGGGGACCTCAACTTTTACAACCTTGGACTTTCGACTATGGCTATTGCGTCTTCTTCTCAACCTACATCAATCTATGGTATTTAGTGAGTGCTTACTACGTGCGGAAGCACTTGGAAGAGAACAAATCAATTTTTCCCAGTACTTAGGAGGGTGGTTTTCACAGGGTTGGTGCTCAATAAATATCATGGAATGAATTAATAAAGTTATACATACATTCATTCATTCATTCAATCGTTTTTATTGAGCGCTTACTGTGTGCAGAGCACTGTACCAAGCACTTGGGAAGTACAAGTTGGCAACATCTAGAGACGGTCCCTACCCAGCAGTGGGCTCACAGTCTAGAAGGGGGAGACAGAGAATAAAACAAAATATATTAACAAAATAAAATCAATAGAATAGATACGTACAATCAATCAATCAATCAATCGTATTTATTGAGCGCTTACTGTGTGCAGAGCACTGTACTAAGCGCTTGGGAAGTACAAGTTTTGGCACCTGTCTACGTGTTTTGTTTTGTTGTCTGTCTCCCCCTTCTAGACTGTGAACCCGTTTTTGGGTAGGGACCGTCTCTATATGTTGCCGACTTGTACTTCCCAAGCGCTTAGTACAGTGCTGTGCACACAGTAAGCGCTCAATAAATACGATTGAATGAATGAATGAATGTGAGCCCCATATGGAACAGGGACTGTGTCCAACCTGATTAGATAGGAGAAGCAGCAGGGCTCAGTGGAAAGAGCCAGGGCTTTGAAGTCAGAGGTCATGGGTTCAAATCCCAGCTCCGCCACTTGTCAGCTGTGTGACTTTGGGTAAGTCACTTCACTTCTCTGGGCCTCAGTTACCTTATCTGTAAAGTGGGGATTAAGACTGTGAGCCCCATGTGGGACAACCTGATCACCTTGTAACTTCCCCAGCGCTTAGAACAGTGCTTTGCACATAGTAAGCACTTAATAAATGCCATTATTATTATTATTATCCCTGAAAATGCTAAATGGTCTCCTTGTGGTCTGAAAAATTACAAGTCAGCAGAGTAACTTTGGCAGTGCTGGTGGTTGAAATAACCTTTTTCCCGTTGAACTATGTAAGTATTGTCTAGTCTGGTGGGAATAATCAGAATTCAGGAGTCAGGACCAATCTTTCCATGAAACTAAGAGCAGGGGTGGAATAAAAGTTAGAATTTCTCTTCTTTTTGAGCAGTAAGGCTCAACACGAAATCGCTGTTAAATTCACTCAGCTTGATTCAAGAAACCGGAAGTAATCAGGTTCCTATATGGGTGAATGAATTGTCCATTAAAAAGATCTTTTCCCCCAAGAAACTCAGAACCATAGCCTAAAGGACAGAAAATGGATGTTGGAGTCAGAAGTACCCTGAATTCTAATCTTGGTTTTGCCACGTGTCTGCTGTGTGACCTTGAGCAAGTCATTTTACTTCTCTGTACCTCTTCTGTAAAATGGGGATCGAGACTGTGAGCTCATGAGGGATATGGATTGTGTCCAACCTGATTAGCTTGTATCTAACCCAGTGTTTAGTACAGTTCCTGGCAATAGTAAGCGCTTAACAAATGTGATTAAGAAAAATTGTGTTTAATTTTTCTGTACGTGCAGGTAATCAAGCAATCAGAGGGCATTTATTGAGCACTTTCTGTATGCAGAGCACTGTACTAAACTCTTGGGTGTGTACAATAAAAGAGGTAGACATGATCCCTGTACTTATGGGGTTTACAGTCTAGCAGAGGAGTCAGATATTTACATACATTATTGGTAGAGGAAGCAAGCAAGTACAAAGATAATTATAAATAAATAATTATGGGGATCAAAGGTGACGTGAATGCCTATGTTCTTGGGGGTACAGCTTCTGGATTGTAAGCTCTTTGTGGGCAGGGAACATGTCTGCCAGCTCTGTTGTACTTTCCCAAGCGTTTAGTATGGTGCTCTGCACATAGTAAGCGCTCAGTAAATACCCCTGATGATAATACAGCCTTAAGTGTATGTGTGACTCAGCAGGGGAGGAAAATAGGATTGGCAGAGGAGAGATTCATCAGGAAAGCCTTCCTGGAGGAGATAAGATTTTTGTAGGGTTTGGAAGTTGGGAAGACCTGTGGTCTGTCAGATGTGAAGGGGAGAGGAGTTCCTAGCAGGAGGGAAGGAGAGAGACGAGAGTGAGGCGCAGTGAGTAGGTTGGAACTACACTTTCATTCATTCATTCAATTGTATTTACTGAGCGCTTGCTGTGTGCAGAGCACTGTACTAAGCGCTTGGGAAGTACAAGTTGGCAGCATATAGAGATGGTCCCTACCCAACAGCGGGCTTACAGTCTAGAAGGGGGAGACAGACAACAAAACAAAGCATGTGGTCAAGTGTCAAGTCATCAGAATAAATAGAAGTAAAGCGAGATGCACATCATTGACAAAATAAATAGTAAATATGTACAAGTAGAATAAAAAGAGAAAAAAATCTGTACAAACATATATGCAGGTATTGTGGGGAGGGGAAGGAGGTAGGGCGGAGGGGATGGGGAGGGGGAGAGGAAAAAGGGGGCTCGGTCTGGGAAGGCCTCCTGGAGGAGGTGAGCTCTCAGTAGGGCTTTGGAGGGAGGAAGAGAGCTGGTTTGGTGGATGTGTGGAGGGAGGGCATTCCAGGCAAGGGGGAGGACGTGGGCCGGGGGTCGACAGCGGGACGGGTGAGAACGAGGCCCATTGAGGAGGTTAGCGGCAGAGGAGCAGAGGGTGCCGGCTGGGCTGGAGAAGGACAGAAGGGAGGTGAGGTAGTAAGCACTCAATAAGTACGACTAATTGAATGAATAAAGGAAAGAAATGCACAGGCTGGGTGCAGTGAGAAAGGAGTGATGACCAATACAGGGAGGGGAACAGATTGAGTGGCTTAAAGCCAATGAACAGCATATAATCTTTCAATCTGCCAACAGTTCTCCTACCGAGCTGGCTCCCTCATTGGCAGTAGTAGCAAAAAATCAGGTGACCTTTCTGATGGGATTACAGGAAATAGAACAGGGAATATGTCTGTTATATCGCTTTGCTATATTGCTTTGTTATATTACAGTGCTTTGCACATAGTAAGCGCTTAATAAATGCTATCATTATTATTATTATTATTGGTCTCCTACAACCCAGATAACACACTTCTTCCTCTAATGCCAACCTTCTCACTGTACCTTGGCCTCGTCTGTCTCACCACCAACCTCTTGACAATGACTCTCCCCATCTTCCAAGCCTTATTGAAGACACATCTCCTCCGAGAGGCCTTCCCTGACTATATCCTCCTTTCCTCTTCTCCCACCCACTTCTACATTGCCCCAACCGTCTCCCTTTATTCACCCCCCCACCAGCTCCCCAGCACTTATGTCCATAACTGTAATTTATTTATTTATATTAAGGTTTGTCTCCCCCTCTAGACTGTAAGCTTTTTGTGGGCAGGGAATGTGTCTGTTTATTGCTATATTGTACTCTCTCAAGTACTTAGTACAGTGCTCTGCACACAACTTGTACTTCTGAAGCACTAAGTAGGGTGCTCTGCACACAGTAAGCGCTCAATAAATACGATTGAATGAATAGTAAGTGCTCAACAAATACAATTGACTGACTGACTCACCCATGAGCTTAGTGCAGAGGTCTGCACTCAGTAAGTGCTCAATAAATATGATTGATTGATTGATTGATTGACTGAACGCTTAGTGCAGTGCTCTGCACACAGTAAGCGCTCAATAAATACGATTGAATGAATGAATGAATGGATATCTTGGCACCCTGAAGAACAGAATGAGTCCTGTGTGAATCTAGTCTTACTGGTGGTCTCAGCTGTGGCCCTGAGGGAACAGACCCCTGCCCCGGTTTTTATTTCCTCTCTTATATACAATAATAATAATAATAACGATGGCAATTATGGCATTTCTTAAGCACTTGCTTTGTTCCAGGCACTATAGTAATAATAATAATAATAATGGCACTTGTTAAGCGCTTACTATGTGCAAAGCACTGTTCTAAGTGCTGGGGGGGATACAAGGTGATCAGGTTGTCCCACGTGGGGATCACAGTCTATAGTAGCGCTGGGGTGGCTACAAACAAATCGGGTCAGACACTTCTCCTGTCCCACATGGGGCTTACAGTCTCAATCCCCATTTTACAGATGAGGTCCACCAAACTAGCTCTCTTCCTCCCTTCAAAGCCTTACTGAGAGCTCACCTCCCCCAGGAGGCCTTCCCACACTGATCCCCCCTTTTCCTCACCTCCTCCCTCCCACCCTACCTCCTTCCTCTCCTCACAGCACTTGTATATATTTGTACAGATTTATAACTCTATTTTAGTTGTACATATATTTAATACTCTATTTATTTTGCTAATGATGTGCATATAGCTGTAATTCTATTTGTTCTGATGATTTTGACACCTGTCTACATGCTTTGTTTTGTTGTCTGTTTCCCCCTTCTAGACTGTGAGCCCGCTGTTGGGTAGGGACTGTCTCTATATGTTGCCAACTTGTACATCCCAAGCACTTAGTACAGTGCTCTGCACACAGTAAGCGCTCAATAAATACGATTGATTGATTATTATTCTATTTATTTTGCTAATGATGTGCATATAGCTATAATTCTATTTGTTCTGACGAATTTGACACCTGTCTACATGCTTTGTTTTGTTGTCTGTCTCCCCCTTCTAGACTGTGAGCCCGCTGTTGGGTAGGGACTCTCTCTATGTTGCCAGCTTGTACATCCCAAGCGCTTAGTACAGTGCTCTGCACACAGTAAGTGCTCAATAAATACAATTGAATGAATGAATGAATAGGGACCATCTCTATATGTTGCCGACTTGTACTTCCCAAGTGCTCAGTACAGTGCTCTGCACACAGTAAGCACTCAATAAATGCGATTGAATGAATGAATGAATAGGGACCGTCCCTATATGTTGCCGACTTGTACTTCCCAAGTGTTTAGTACAGCGCTCTGCACACAGTAAGCGCTTAATAAATATGATCGAATGAATTTTACAGATGAGGTCACTGAGGCCCAGAGAAGTGAAGTGACTTGTACCTTGACACAGGGAACAAGTGTCAGAGCCAGGACCAAAACCCAGCCCTCCCAGAGCTCCTTGACCTACTCGGTGTGAGCTGAATGAATGACTTTTAGGTCAGGTCTATATAGTTACAATTACCTAGATGATGTCGATTCTTCTCTCTCCCTCTACCCCACTTTCCCACTACCCACTAAGAATGGGAACTACTCTTTCCCCCTATCAACTCCCGTTGATTTTGCCTGAATTTCCAGGACATTTAAAGCAGGGTTGGCATCTCCCGGCATGTATTAGTGCAGTGCTCTGCACATAGTAAGCGCTCAATAAATACGATTGATGATGATGATGATGTATTCCAGAGGGTAGCACAGCAAGTCATTCTGGACGGCAACTTGGGGTGGAGTGCTTCTGATGGCCACACACAAGAGAAGCAGGGGGACTTAGTGGAAAGAGCACGGGGATGGGAATCAGAGGACCTGCGTTCCACTCCCAGCTCCGCTACCCATCTGCTGTGTGACTTTAGGCAAGTCACTTTGTATTTAGGCAATTGTATTTGTTGGGTACTTCCTGGGTAATAATAATGATGATGGCATTTATTAAGCGCTTACTTTGGGCAAAGCACTGGTCTAAGTGCTGGGGAGGTTACAAGGTGATCAGGTTGTCCCACGGGGGGCTCACAGTCTTCATCCCCATTTTACAGATGAGGGAACCGAGGCCCAGAGAAGTTAAGTGACTTGCCCCAAATCACACAGCTGACAGTTGGCAGAGCTGGGATTTGAACCCATGACCTCTGACTCCAAAGCCCGGGCTCTTTCCACTGAGCCAGGCTGCTTCTCACGTTGGATGCAGAGCAGTGTAATAAGTGCTTGGTAGAGTACAGTACAACAGAGTTGGTAATAATAATAATAATGATGGCATTTATTAAGCGCTTACTATGTGTAAAGCACTGTTTTAAGCACTGGGGAGGTTACAAGGTGATCAGGTTGTCCCACGGGCGGCTCACAGTCTTCATCCCCATTTTACAGATGAGGGAACCGAGGCACAGAGAAGTTAAGTGACTTGCCCCAAATCACACAGCTGACAGTTGGCAGAGCTGGGATTTGAACCCATGACCTCTGACTCTGAAGCCCGGGCTCTTTCCACTGAGCCAGGCTGCTTCTCAACGTGGTAGGCGTGTTTCCTTTCCATAGTGAGCTTACAGTCTAGAGTGGGTCATGGGTTCTAATCCCAGCTCCATCATTTGTCTGCTGTGTGACCTTGGGCAAGTCACTTCCCTTTTCTGGGCTCAGTTACCTCATCTGTAAAATGAGGATTGAGATTGTGAGCCCCACGTGAGTCAGGGGCTGTGTTCAACCTGATTTGCTTGTATCCACCTTAGTGCTTAGTATAGTGCCTGGCACATAGTAAGTGCTTCACAAATACCACAGTTATTATTATTATTTACAGTCTAGAGTCTAGTCACTTCTCTGTGCCTCAGCTTCCTCAACTACAAAATGGGGATTCAATACTGTTTTTTATGGTATTTGTTAAGCCATTTGTTTGTACCACATGCTATTCTAAATGCTGGGGTAGCTACAAACTAATCAGGTTGAACCAAGTCCATGTCCCACACAGGGCTCATGATCTTAATCCCCATTTTACAGATAAGGTAACTGAGGCACAGAGAAGTTAATTGACTTGCCCAAGGTCACACAGAGCAGATATCCGTTATCTCTCCTACTTAGACAGTAAGCCCCATGCGGCTGACTTGTATTTACCCTAACTTGTATTTACCCCAGCACTTAGAACAGTACTTGACACATAGTAAGCACTTAACAAATACCATTAATGATAAAAAGCTTTAACTCTGAATTCTCTGCTCCTTTTTACTGACAGCCTCTACATCCGAGAGTGACAATTACTTTCCCCAACTTCAAAGCCTTATTGAAGGCACATCTCCTCCAAGAGGCCTTCCCAGACTAAGCCCTTCCTTTCCTCTTCTCCCACTCCCTTCTGCATCACCTTGACTTGCTCCCTTGGTTCTTCCCCCTTCTCAGTTCCACAGCACTTAGTACATATCTGTAACTTATTCATTCATATTAATGTCTGTCTACTCACCTCTAGACTGTAAGCTTCTTGTGGTCAGGAAAGGTGTCTGTTTATTGTAGTATTGTATTCTTCCGAGCGCTTAGTCCAGTGCTCTGCACACAGTCAGAACTTGATAAATGCTATCGAATGAATTAATGACAGAGGCACCATGGGCGCTTTGGGTTGTGTGAGGAGCTCTAATCCCACGAACCCAGAAGAGGCAAGTGGGTATCCTGGGCCTTGCAAGTCAATTTCTACCACAGTTTCCCCAAATTAGGCAAACCAATCACCTTTAGGCCGTAGGCTCACTGTGGGAAGGGAACATCTCTAGACCGTAAGCTCACTGTGGGCAAGGAATGTGTCTGTTTATGGTGTTTCCAGTGACAATGTATGGATCCGAAAGCAGGACAGTGAAAAAACAGGATAGAAAGAACATCGATTCTTTTGAAATATGGCACTGGAGAAGGCTTTTGCAAATACCACGGACTGCCCGAAAAACAAACAAATGGATTTTGGAGCAAATTAAGCCAAAGTGGTCTTTGGAAGGCCGAGTGACTCGACTTAGATTAGCATAATTTGGACACAATCAGGAGGACTAATTCTCTGGAGAAGACACTAATGCTAGGAAAAGTCCAGGGAAAACGTTTAAGAGGCAGACAGGCAGCTAGATGGCTAGAGACCATAACAACGATAACGGAAGAACCGTTAGAAAGGTTAGGGATTAAGGCAGAGGACGGGACGTTTGGGAGAAAGTATATCCATGGAGTCACTGTGAATTGGAAACGACTTGATGGCACTTAATAATAATAATCATCATAATAATGATAATAGCTCCCCAAGTAATTAGTACAGAGCTTTGCACACAGTAAGCACTCAATAAATATGATAGTACAATGTCTACCGACTCTGTTGCATTGTACTCTCCAAGTACTTGGTACAGGACTCTACACACAGCCCTCCATAAATGCCATGGACGGATTTTGGATCCTGATCCCTGAAGCGTTCTCTGGAAATCTTTTTATCCAGATTGCCTTCTACATTGACCACATCAATCAATCAATCAATCAATCAATCAATTAATGGTATTTATTGAGTATTTACAGAGTGCAGAGCACTCCAACTTGTACTTTCCAAGCACTTAGTACAGTGCTCTGCACACAGTAAGCGCTCAATAAATACAATTGAATGAATAAATGAATGAATGAATGAATGAATGAATGAATGGAGTGCACTAGGCACTTGGGAGAGTACAACAGCATTGGTAGACACGATCCCTGCCCACAAAGAGCTTGAAGTCTAGAGGGGGAGATAGACACTGAAATAAACAAAAATAGGGGAAGAGGTAAGGTACAGGGGGAAGTCCATTACTACAGAAGTATTTATTGGGTGTTTACTCTGCGCAGAACACTGTACTAAACATTGGCAGAGTACGGTGGATGCAAGTACATTCTATCTACTAGAGGGTAAAGAGGTCAAATTGGGAAGTTGATCTCAGGGGATGTGCATTCTCAGAAGTTCTTCCAAGAAGCATTATCTGATCACAGCGTTTCAGTTGAGACCCATAGAATATATTCTTCAGTGGAAAAAAATCTGTGGGTAAGTCCCGTTTTCCCTTTTTTCCACCCGAAACAATCAAAGTACTTGGAATTTCCTTCCTTTTGGAAGATTCCTAGCATTATGGTGTCCAGAGCTTTTTAGGAAATGCATATATTTTTTATGGTGTTCGTTAAGCGCTTATTATATGCCAGGCACTGTACTAAGCTCTGGGGCAGATACAAGTTAATCAGGTTGGACACAGTATTTTGATGTTAGCTGTGGAAGCGAAGGATTTGATCTTCCATCCACCACCATCCAGTGTCTCAATCCTGGGGACCAAAACTTCATCTGTTCTCGTTACGTTCACGCCAACGTTGCGGACAGAAGCAGCATGGCCTAGTGGATAGCGCCCAGGCCTGTGAGTCAGGTCTAATCCCGGCTCTGCCACTTGTCCGCTGTGTGGCCCTGGACAAGTCACTTCCCTTCTTGGCCTCAGTTCCCTCGTGTATAAAATGGGTGTTAAGACAGGGACAACCTGATTAGCTTGTATCTACCTCAGCACTTAGAATTGTGCTCGAAAACATGGTAAGCGCTTAACAAAAACCATCATTATCATTATTTACTGGCTGTCTGGAAAAATCTCTTAAACCGTCGCCACACCTCAAGAATGGATTTTCAGGCTTATGGTTGCCATAAATGCAAATCTGCAACAAATTGGGTTTAAAGCCACAGGTCACCGGGGAGCCGACTCCACCGGTGAACTGTATTTAAATGGACAAGGAATTGGAGCGTGACATCCCAAGTTACACCCACAGAACTAGGAAGCTGTACCTCCGCCTTTTCTTTTATTGGCTCCTTCAGGGGTGTGAGCCTCTGAGGTCAGGCTTCATTCATAAATTGAGGAGCGGGTTTCTGAGATCTCAGAAATGCAGGTGCTGTGTACCATGGATTCCCCAAACTCAAAGACAGATATGCTGTTTGAAGATTTGTAATCACTCTACATTTTCTAACTGTGCAGAGAAATAACTAACAACAAATGGCATCTTTCTTGAAACTCTTGAGATGAGGCAGTATGTAAGCCCATTGAGGTCAGGTACTGTCTCTTTTTATTGCTGAATTGTACTTTCCAAGCGCTTGGTACAGTGCTCTGCACACAGTAAGTGCTCAATAAATACGGTTGAATGAATGAATATGTCCGTAGATAAGGATCATCCCTCCTCTAGACTGTGAGCTCCTTATGGGCAGGGACTGTATCTATCAAATCTGTTATATTGTACCCTCTCAAGTGATTAGTACAGTGGTCTGCACACGATAAGTGCTTGATAAACATGACTGATTGATATCTGGCTTATTTGTATAGAACCCCATTGTTTTCAATAGAGGATTAATTTAACAGGAGATCCTATAAAAATGGAAGAAAAGATAGCTTTCACTTCAGAGCTTAGAGGTAGGCTCAAGACACTTAGTTCAATACCTCCTGGTCAGAATTTTCCCCTCGTATAAAGTATTTTATGGTCTGAACTCTTAAGCCCCAAATGACTCACAAAATGAAGGGGTTTGAGCACTCGATTTCCTAACTTAACTGTAGATTTCAACCACCTCCTGAAATTCAACATAAATGGCGCTTCTCTCATTACCTTCCTTCATTTGTCCTTCAATCGCTATTCCCCGTTCTTATTCATAAGACACATTAGAGATCGTAATCACTTTCAGCCTTTAACCATCGCTCACTCAAATATATTAATTTTCCACCTTTAATTTTCCTTTGTGAGTCAGCCCCTCTACCAACCACTTTTGGAATCTTTCTCGATGTTGAGTCTTATTTCTGGTTTGGGTGTGTTTCGTTCCAAGTGGGATGTTTGAAAATGGATGTGGGGTTTTGGTCGCCGACGCATGGAATAAGCAGCTGACTAGTGTCTGCCTTTAGTTTACTGATTCAGATGTAATTGGTCATATGAATCAGTGCTGTGCATTGCTATTTCTCGCTGTTAGCATTTTTTTGAGAATTTGTGCTTCGGGTCACTTCCTCCCTGATTCTTTTTGCACACTTTTCAAAATTGATTTCCATCTCCCTCTCTACTACCCTGGTGTCACATCCTGTTATCAAGGCCCCTTACAGTCACTCACCTCTCCTTGATCTTTGCCCCACTTCTTGGCTGTGTCAGGAAGCTCAGTCTGAGGGTCACTTGGGAGGAACCGATAAACAACATCTCAATCAATCAAGCTTACGCTATGGGACTCGTCATTCTAATCAGTCAATCAATCCCTCAATCATTTTTAGGGAGCGCTTACTCTGCGCATAGCACTGTACTAAGCACTTGGGAGAGTAAAATATAATAATAGACACATTCCCTGCCCAAAATGAGCCTGCAGTCTAGAGGACGAGTTCGGTCCCCTCATTTGATAAGGAAGTGATCCACAGAATTAGCAACTTGTCCCATAGATGTTGTGTCGGTCTCCTGTTGTATTCCTGGATCCTATATTTATACCCCATTGATTTCAAGGACGTCCTCATAGTATTTTTTGACATGCTTATTAGGAATGTGCTCTGAGCAAAATCCCTATCCTGAACAGTAAAGCTTTGATGGGATTTTAATAGACTTTGGCAAACTTACCCCTTCATTGAACAGCGTCTTAGCAAACATTTAAAAGGCTTCAGGCTTCCCCTGATGGTAATAATTATGTTTCAAAGAACCCAGAGGAACCCAAACTTTCAGCTGTGCTTAAACAAGACCCCATTTTCCACTCGATACCACACTCTATTGACCAGTGACATGTATCCCTTCAGATTCTACCAACAAACTGTAGAAAGCCTGATTGATTTTGAACAAATATTAAATGACTGACAAGGCAGAGTGTCACAATATTTGCTGCATTCTAAATGGGTCATCTCTAACTTTTTTAGTTTGTTCCGGTTATCAGTGAGTAATAGCATAGGGGCAGTAGATAAAAGATGCGTTCCTAGGGAGGTTGCTTAATAGACTGTTGGAAGGATCCTGCTTGTCAGAATGCAAAATGTCCCTCATGACAGGTATCCCTAAAGTCCTCCTAGCCAGAAGGGAGGCCTGGGTTATTAAAGGTAACAGTATTGCTATTAATAATTAGGAGTTTGATAACATAACTTTGGTTGTTGTCTGGGAGATAGATCGTGCTTAGAAAAGCAGCTGCAGTTACAGGCACAGTCCTAATTTAAACAGATGTCCAAACCGTTGACTTGAACGATAATGTTATCATCGTCCTCATCGTCAAAGGGATTTATTGAACACTTACATGAGTACTGCACTAAGTGTCTGGGAGAGTTCAATGCAACAAAATTAGTAGGCAACTTCCCTGTTCACTACGATAGGCTATATAAAAATATAATTAAGTAATAATGTTAATTTGACATTCCTTGAGCAAAGAGCCTGGGCTTTGGAGTCAGAGGTCATAGGTTCAAATCCCGACTCTGCCAATTGTCAGCTGTGTGACTTTGGGCAAGTCACTTCACTTCTCTGTGCCTCAGTTAACTCATCTGTAAAATGGGGATTAAGACTGTGAGCCCTCCGTGGGACAACCTGATCACCTTGTAACCTCCCCAGTGCTTAGAACAGTGCTTTGCACATAGTAAGCGCTTAATAAATGCCATCATTATTATTATTATAGAAAATATGCATGCATGTATTTCCAGCCGGCATTCCCTGAAATCCACCCCACAGCCTCTGCTTCTTTTTCTACAGTACTTCCCAGTTTCTTTTCATTCCCAGGGCTTCCCTCACCCTATTTGTCCTTCCAATCAGGGTACACCTGGATGATGTGAACAATGACAATCACAGACACCTGCCAACAAAAGTTACATCTGGAAGCTGTGTATGCCCCCGCTTTAAATGAACACACAAACTCCTTTGTTTCAAAGCTGACTGGAGCTAAAAGAAATTGTGTAGATATGCTCCTTCTGTTTTTCCTCAGTACACTTGCCTTACATGTCCTTTATACCCATTTGAACCTTTACAGGTCATACACTTATCAATCAATCGTATTTACTGAGCACTTACTGTTTGCAGAACATTGTACTAATACAAATAAATACACTTATAAATGGTAGTTTGTAAAAAAAAGTATCAAAATTCCAGAATTTCTTCAAAACAAGTCTGTTCTACACACCTGACACAAAAAAAATACTTTAGGTAGGATTCTACAATTGTTGATTGTGACAAAAGCTTTTAAACCAGTCAAATCATTCCAGTATCTCATCAAAGTTGACAAGGTCTTCTTTAAGAAGTCTTTTTTTAAAATAGTATTTGTTAAGCGCTTACTATGTGCAAAGCACTGTTCTAAGCGCTGGGGAGGTTACAAGGTGATCAGTTTGTCCCACGTGGGGCTCACAGTCTTCATCCCCATTTTACAGATGAGGTAACTGGAGCACAGAAAAGTTAAGTGACTTGCCCAAAGTCACACAGCTGACAATTGGTGGAGCCGGGATTTGAACCCATGACCTCTGACTCCAAAGCCCGTGCTCTTTCCACTGAGTCTTCCCAAGTCCGTAGAGTTTGTAGGAACAACTTCATCTCAAAGGGTGGTGGAATCTAGCTAAGATAGTGGCAATGCACTGTCGAGGCCGGCACTCCAACCCCATTAATAATACATGATTTAGGCATCTGTTAAGTGCTTACTATGTGCCGCGCACTGTACTAAGCACTGGTGTAGATACAGGATTATCATGTTGGACATAGTCCTTGTCTCTCATGGAACTCACAGTCTATGTAGGAGGGAGAGCAGGTATTGAGTCCCCCTTTTACAAGTGAAGAAACTAAGGCACGGACAAGTTAGGTGGCTTGTTCAAGGTCATGCAGCCGGCAAGTGGCATAGCCAGAATTAGAACCCAGGTCCTGTGACTCCCAGGCCCAAGTCCCACAGTGCTGTGCAGAAAGCGATCAATCGATCAATTAATTTTATTTATTGAGCACTTTCTGTGTGCGGAGCACTGTACTAAGTGCTTGGAAAAGTACAATGTAACAGAGTTGATAGATATGTTGCCAACTTGTACTTCCCAAGTTCTTAGTACAGTGCTCTGCACACAGTAAGCGCTCAATAAATACAATTGATGATGATGATGATGATATGTTCTCTGCCCAAAACAAACTAATGGACGTACAGTCTAGAGGGGGAGATAGACAGTGATATAAATAAATAAATTATGGACATGTGCATAAGTGAGCCCACTCTTCTAGACTGTGAGCCCACTGTTGGATAGGGACCGTCTCTATATGTTGCCAACTTGTACTTCCCAAGCGCTTAGTCCGGTGCTCTGCACACAGTAAGCGCTCAATAAATATGACTGAATGAATGAATGAATGAATGAATAAGTGCTGTGGGGCTGAGGGAGGTGTGAATAAAAGGAGTCAGTCCAAGTGCAAGGGTGTTGCAGATGGGATGGGAGAAGAGGAAATAAGGGCTTAGTCAGGGAAGGCCTCTTGGAGATGTGCCTTCAATAAGTCTTTGAAGTGGGGGGAGTAATTATCTGTCAGATATAAAGAGGGAAGGCGTTCCAGGCCAGAGGCAGGACATGGGTGAGTGGTCAGTGGTGAGACAGATGAGAGTGGGGTACAGTGAAGCAGTGTGGCTCAGTGGAAAGAGCCCGGGCTTTGGAGTCAGTGGGCATGGGTTCAAATTCCGGCTCCACCAGTTGTCAGCTGTGTGACTGAGCAAGTCACTTCACTTCTCTGTGCCTCAGTTACCTCATCTGTAAAAATGGGGATTAAGACTGTGAGCCCTCCTGGGACAACCTGATCACCTTGTAACCTCCCCAGCCCTTAGAACAGTGCTTTGCACATAGGAAGTGCTTAATAAGTGCCATTATTATTATTATTATTATTATTACAGTGAGTGGGTTGGCATTAGAGGAGCACATTATGCAGCTGGGTTGTGGTAGGAGATCAGTGAGGTGAGGGAGGAGGGGGCAGGGTGATTGAGGGAGCAGGAGACATCTCTTCACCAGGTGAATTCACCAAGAGTGGGGCCCGAAAAGCTTCCTTATGAGTCACCATGCTGGATATACCTAGAGCGAAATGAAGTCAACTGTTTGTGAAGCCTTCTGAACTCCTAAGAAGGAAGATGCTCTCAGATTTCAAAGTAGTACTGGTATATTATGTTTACTGGTGTGGGGGAATGAACTCTTTGCAGGAGGTGCTCAATAAATGTTAGATTGCAGCAAGAGAGCAAACTCCTAGGGTGTCAAGAAGTGGAAGGAAGTTAGTTTTCTCTGGACTGTAAGCTCACTGTGAATAGGGAACATGTCTACTGAATCTGCTATATTGTACTTTACCAAGCATTTGGTACAGGGCTCTGTACAAAGTGCTCAATAAATACAATTTTATTACTCTATTTATTTTACTTGTCCATATTTACTATTCTATTTATTTTGTTAATGATGTGCATCTAGCTTTATTTCTATTTGTTCTGACGTCTTGACACCTGTCCACATGTTTTGTTTTGTTGTCTGTCTCCCCCTTCTAGACTGTGAGCCCGTTGTTGGGTAGGGACCGTCTCTATATGTTGCCAACTTGTACTTCCCGAGCGCTTAGTACAGTGCTCTGCACACAGTAAGTGCTCAATAAATGTGATTGAATGAATGAATCAGCTATGATCCTTGGATCTAAAGGGGTGCACAATCTAAGAATTTAGGAGGGGAGAGGGCCAATGACAGGAGCATACAGAGAGATGAAACAATAAAACATTAAAACAACATAAACGACAAGAACCAGTCCACAAATTCCAGTCAAAGATGGGTAGGATGCTGAGGCTAGAGGAGCAGAATTTCAGGCTCCTTGCGGCTCAAGAGTCCAGCCATCACAGCTGCATCCACTGCAATCAAAAAAGGACATTTGGGGGCCCTTTTTTAAGGAAAAAAGACACCGACTACTCTCCTGGCCAATAAATCCAGTGACCTAAAAGATTCCCTAAATCGACCTCTCTCCCTCTCTCTCAGTTCAAGCTTCCATCTCTCACTGCCTGAAAAGCATTTTTAAATGAATATTCTCCTGCCACCCCTAGCTAATCATTCCACCAAAACCCTCCTCTGTCTTATCCATTGCATTGCACCCTCTCAAGTGCTTAGTACAGTGGTCTGCTAATGATGTGTATATATCCATAATTCTATTTATTTATATTGATGCTATTGATGCCTGTGCAATTGTTTTGTTTTGTTTTGTTGTCTGTCTTCCACCTTTTAGACTGTTAGCCTGTTATTGGGTAGGGATTGTCTCTGTTGCCGACTTGTACTTTTCAATCACTTAGTACAGTGTTCTGCACACAGTAAGCACTCAATAAATATGAATGAATGAATGAATGAAGTGCTCAACAGATACAACTGATTGATTGTCTTGCCTAACTCTGGGCAGGAATACTTGTCTACTAATTTCTCAAACTTTAAGTATTTACACACCCCTTCATTAGCATTTATTAAACATCTACTCTTTGCAGAGAACTGTCTATTGCCCTTGGCAGAGTGTAATTATAATAATTAATTGGGGTTGTTGTTAAGACTTTACTATGTGCCAAACACTGTACTAAGCAC